>NW_016690205.1:5307674-5363215 GCF_001604755.1 Lepidothrix coronata
TTATCCTGAGTTCTTCAGATGGGGATGGTTAAATGTCTTAGTCAAAATTATTTAATTTTTACTCAACTTTAACTATACTTGGGTTCAATTTTATGCTAAAAGTCTGGCGCTGTCTTGGTTGGCACAGATTTTGAACAGTATTTCTAATGAAAAAGAACAAAACCTTCGCTTCTTCCTTTTGTTGCTTGGGGGATTTTCCTTTTTTTTCCTGCTAATTCTCACTTTCCTCAGTGAATTTATAAAGTCAAGCAGAGGCAGAGATGAGTGTGGCTTGTTCCCTTGCCCTCTGGTCATGGCCACTGACTACCCCAAATGCTTGTCAGGAAGTTTCTTTAAAACTATCCATAACAATAAACAAACTTTGTGATCCTAAACCATAGACACTATTTCTTTTTCCATAAATTTTGCTCAGCTGCTCCAGGCTCCACGCTGTTCATTATAGACTTTTGGGTTTTTTTTGGTCATCATTAAAGTCTGAAGGTCGATGTAACATGAAATTACTGACTTGTCCAAAATATTTTTTTTCAGAAGCCATGGAAGCAGCTTCTCTGGGTGTTTCTGGAGCAGGGCAGTGTGTGTTTTGTCCTCATTGAGGCTCCTTGAAAGTCCACCTGGGTGTCTGCAGGAGCTGCTCTTGCTTAGCTTTTGCTATTGGGTCAGAGCATCTGGAAAATGAGTGCAAATACTCTCCCCTCCATGTGTCTGCCATCACACCCTCCTTGAAAAGGCTTTTGTCAAGCTGTCAAAGCATATCTTGTCCGGTACCAGTGCTGGTGTCAGGTATATGAGGTGACCAAGTGGCTGTTACCCACCCTGCCACTGTGGCCCAGGAATGTGGTACCCCTTGGAAGGCTTGAAGGGGCACAAATAATAATACTGAGCATGATTTTGGGTATTTCCCCCCCCCTTTCTCCACCCCTGCTGAGAACAGAAAACACTCATGTTTTCTAGTCAGTTTTTCTCAGTACTTCCAAGACTTGCTCACCTTGTCTTCCCCCCGAGCAGAATATCGTGTCCTTGATCCTTGGCTTCCCAAGCAAGGCAGAGAAGACATCCACATATTCCCTACACCATTTTTCTCTTTAGTGGATATTAGCAGATGTGCTTCCAGCAGACTGGCTGAGCACAAACAGGCTTTTAGACTGACAGGTTCATGAACCAGGGGCCCCGCTGGCATCCCCTGCTCTCCCCGCCGTGCCCCGGCACTGCAGCCTCTCCTGCTCCGCACTGTGCTCACCCCCAACTCCGGGAGCCTCCAAATATCCCCCTCCCAGCATCCCAGGGGGTTCTGCTGATTGATTTATTTTTTTTCTCCTGTTTTTTTTCCTCCTTACTGCCCACTAAGCAATGCTATAAGTGCCTGTGTGGCGGCACCGGCGCTGGGAATCACTTGCCGCTCCCAGATAAGCGCGTTAATCCTTTGTCTTGTGTGGCGGGATAAGACACCAACCCTTCCAGCAGCACCATGGCGTTTGTTTGAGTTGCTTTCTCAGAGCATTGGGTCTTGGCCCATTGCCCCTGCTATCCTGCTCCCTTAATGGATTAGCTGGACTTCAAGGGAAATCCTCCTTTAACAATAGCGAGGAATCGTGTGGTCCTTGCTTCTACCTAAGGAGAGGTGCCAACAGTATTTTCTGCTACAAGAGAATCTGCTCAGTCTTTTTGATCCGATTTCTCTCTTCTTGATTTTGATATCTCTACAAAAGCCACTGCAGATGGGAAAGGAGGAAAAAAAACAAACAAACAACCCCAAAACACCCCAGCCAAGCCACCCTCAGTTTTTGTTCGTTCATTTTTCTTTCCAGCTTTCCCATCTTTTTCTTCCCCTCCCCTCTTGAGCCGCTGAGGAGAGAAACTAAATCGCTCTCCTCTTGCTTTGGGCTGTTTTTCATCACTTCTTCTGTGCTTCCTGACCCCAGAAAGCAGGCTTAAGTTGCTACATTCCTCCTCCTTCACCATAGCCAGAGACACGGTTCTTCTCGTTTCAGCAGATGTGCCAAAGGTACTCTGCTCTCCCTGGAGCATAACTTCAAATTTTGGCAAATGCAAAGCTTGGACACTTTCCAGGAAAATGTTTTTTGTCTTGAAAAAGTGTTTTTGTTTTCGTTTGTTTTTTTTTTTTCCTTCCTCCAAAGAGTAATTTATTTGAGCTTGAAATGTTGTTTGAAACAGAGTTTTCTTAATTTTTCAAGGGAGCTCTCACTGAGCTCCAGATGTTTTGCCACTGACCATCAGCTCTGGAAATGGGTAGCCAGGCAGGGAAATTATTATTCCTCTCAGCCTTATCTAGACCAGAAGGCATAAGCAGTGACACTGAAAAAATGTCAATTAACCTGCACTGTTGGTAACCTCAGAGGTTTCTTTTTACCTGGAAACTTTTTTTTTGGAGGGGAGGAAAAATTTCCATATATGTGTGTGTGCGTACATGTCTGGGTGTGCACAGGAGCAAACCCTTGTCTGTGATGCTGGAAATCCTGCTGCCTTTGGTCAGCTTTAGAGGGAACTAAAGCCCAGCTGTGCTCACAGTCAGGAGAATTCAGCAGGGCTAATACACATAAAAGCAGACACAAGATCCTTCATGTCTCAGACCAAGCAGCAGGCGTGCTTTGGGTCTTGCAAAAAAATACTGGATTGATGTGAAACCCTGTGATAGTGAAAATATGGGGGATTTCTGCCACCTGCCCTTTGCATCCATCTTGTATCCTTCTCAAGTCAGCTCATAAGTGATTCTTCCCAAGCTTCCAGCTGCTTGACATTCCTTGTGTAAAATAATTAATGATTCTAGGGAATGGAGAGATCAGCTTAGGGATAGTTGTGACTGGTCCTGGGCATTTGTGTACATGCACTCGTGTGCATTCAGTGCTCAGTAGCAATGTCAAAGGGAAAAAAAGGCAAATTGTATGAAGAAATATTAGGAAAGGTAAAAAAATTGAATACATGGAATATATACACCTGCAATCCTTCCAGCTAGGTGTAGAAAGAGGGTCAAAGGTGTGGGATGGCTCCTGCATGGGGCCTGTGGCACGAGAAAATGTGGGGACTAAAAGCTGGGAGCGTGGGCCAAAAGTTCTCAGGGCAGGACAGTCTCAAATCTCTGGGAATTGAGAGCACAGCCATAGGAAATATTCTCCCTGCTCCGACTCTTGCAGCCCTCCCATGATGTGGTCTCTGGGTGCTGAGATGGATGGACCTTTGGTCCAGTCCAGGATGGCCAGTCCCATGTGATCCTTGTGCAATCCTGTTTAATTCCGGAATCACAGAATTGTTTATGTTGGAAAAGCCCTGTAACACCATCGAGTCCAACTGTTACCCCAGCACTGTGAGTTCCATCACTAATTCATGTCCATGTGCTTCAGGTATGAATAAATGACCAAATGGTAGCAAAGAAAAACACAAAAAGAGGGGGAAAGGCATATTTTGGGACAGGATTTCATGTATTGATTGTTTTAGACCTTAGAAAAACACATAGGGCTACAGTGTGCCCTAGAAATGCTCATTCCCTGGGATCCAAGCACCAGTAAGATCCCATGCATTGTATCCCTCACCATCAGGACAAACTGGGAAGAAGCTGCTGGTTTTGGAGCTTGTAGTAGACACCAGAAAAGCTGCTGAAGTGCTGACCTGTGGTTCTCATATCTAATTTGGGGAAAGAGAAAACTCTTTGCCATTTTACATTGTTATGATCTAATTAAAGGGAGATACACGTGAAATATTTAGGCAACCTTTGGGAAAAAAAAAGAGAGGAAAAGAAAGTTTTGGCTTGGTCTCGTTTGGGAAATTTTCTGAAATATGGGGATGGAACAACTCATAAAACAAGTATAGAAAAGCTGTGGAAAAAGCAATTTTTTTTGTAAATACTATTTACAGCATCTCAGAACAGCTTATTTTAAAATCTACTTCAACTGGCTGGTTCCAAGTAATGTAGTCCCCTTATTTTGCTTTGAGACAGATGTTCCTGAGCTGCATGTCAGCCCTGGGATGGAGACACTGCCCTGATGGCCTGACTTTGCTGGGTTTTGTTCATTTTGGGTCACTGTGCAAAAACTATGGCACAGGAAAACTGGATAGGGACTGGTTCAGTGTGTTGTTGAGTTTTGATGGTGTGTGAAATGCTTTGGGTTCAATAGTGGCTGGAAAAGAGTTTCATCAAAAGCTCCCAGCTTGCACACCAAGGACAAAGTTCAGGATAATCTCTTATTTAAATTATATGGCTGTAATTACACTAAAATGAATTGAAATACTGATGACAATTGTTACACTATTGCATGTTATGCCTATACCCCAAGTTCTGAACTCATGTCTGAATGTGTAAAGGTTATTTCAAAGTGCAGGAGCCAAGACACAGCCCCGTCTGGAGGGTGTAGGACAGAGGGCATCAAGACAACTGTGTGGAACTGGAAAGATGAGACCCAGGCCACAGTACTGTGTTGGAAGGTAACACACATATATATCACAATTACACTTTTCTGAGACTGGAAATGCTGGGCAATTGTCTTTCCCTGCCAGTGTGCTCAGGGCGCTTTACAACAATAAATTTCACCAGGAGTGCTAAAAACCAGGAACACAATAAAGTGAAACTGCTGCTCCAAAAATGAGAGAAAACTAAGCTCTCGTATCAAAATTGGGGTCTGGTTGCATAGTTGGTGGAGCCTAGGGTGCTGCTCCAGGGCTGGAGATCCTGGCAGTGGGTATGGGTGGGGTGAGGAGGTGCTGACCACCCCCAGCCCTCCAGACCGCTGCCCACTGTGCTTCTGCAAAGCAGGAAAGCTCAGGGCCAAGAATTGATTTAGAGGAAGGACAAAGTTCTTTTTGCAGCCAAAACAAAATTGTGTGCCAATCAAAAAGGTGTTAGACAGGCTATTGTTGACCTCTAGGGAGTATCAGAAGACAGAAATCCTTGGAAGGAAATTCAGAAAACAATCTCCAGGGAAGCCAAGCAAGCACTGCTGGAAGTGTTGCAGCACCACAGTGCCAAGACCTCTGAGCATCCACACAGACCTGCTGCGGACAGGCATCTCTAATATTCCATCCTGTGTTTAGAAAACATCTTCATCTTGTTTCCTGAAAAACAACATGGTTTGAGATTTGATAGATTTGAGGTCTGGGCAAACCCACCTCCAGCTCTGCCCGGACAGAGATCCTCTCTCCCCTCTCTTCTCTCTCCCCTTTGCCTTGAGTGAGGAATTCAGATCCCTCCAGCAGGTGGCTGTTGTTTCTGAGACATGTCCTACAGCAGGACCTTGATCTCGCTGGGGCCTTAAAAACAGCAAGATACAAAAAGTACTCAGAATATATTCAAACCTGGACAAGAGAGGGCAGTTGGATGGTTTGCAATGGCCATTAGATGGCTGACACTTGCTGTGTTTTCTCTATAAGGTTCAGAGCCATCCATAACTAGAACATACCTTTTGTAATCCCATCTTAGAGTAGATTTGATTTTTAGGAAGGAAAAATGTCACTAAATCATTATTATTCATGTGACAAATCCTGAAGAGTAAATTTTTTTTAAACATCGCCTCTATCAGTCTCTCCCATGTCACCTAACTTTTATGCAATAACGCTGTTCCCTTAGAGATACCGTATAAAATATCTCTCACTTCCCAATATTATTCATAGAATTCCCATTATAGAACATTGAAAACCCAGATTAGAAGAGTACAAGAATATTTTATGACCAGTTTGAAAATGCTGTTACTGCTGCAATAAATTAAGAAGTTAAATTACTCCCACATTGAGTATTGATATACTGTGCATGGCAGAAAAATTCCTTTGAAATATACTGTACAATACATATAGAGAAATTCCAGCCCCTTTGATGACTGCAATGTGACTGCCAGCAAAGTGGTTTGTGTGCACTTGGGGGTGGGGGATTGGGTTGCCAAGTCTGGTCTTTAAAGCAACGAGTTGAGCAAAGGCAGAATCAGAACCAAAAAATTTTATACGATTAACTGGTGATATTGGGATGTTGCATTAAATGGCCAAGCCCTTACTTCTTCTTCTCTTTGTGAACTGTGCCTTTATGGACAGAACATTATGTGGGCCAGCAATTTCCCATAATATTTCTCTTGTCTATATCTGTGTGGATATTTATTTGTGGCCTTTACCTGACCATGGCAAGACTGTGGCTGTGTGATGTATATATGCCTCTTTTATATTAGTTTTATTTTTTTTGGCTGAACAGTCGTTCAAACTCAAATGTTTGACTGCCAAGGGAAAAGCAGGGAAAAAAAAGGAATGTTGGATGTGATTCGGTTGCTTTTAGATACAAAGATGCACAACTAATTAATTAAGTCAACTTTTCAGCCTTATTTACAGTTGTTTGTGTTACTGGAGTGATCTGAAGCCACCAGAATGTGCCAGACAATTTTGATGTAGTTATCAAGGAATTTATGTGCACAAATTGTCTTTTTTTTTTTTTATTTTCTGCTTACAAAGCTTCAAATGTGAAGCATTGCTCTGGGAACTGCACTTAAACAAAGTGGTTGTTTCAACTTCAGGTAAGACTTGATCTCTCTCATTTATTTTCATATGTTGTCTGCTGGGCACAAAACCCCAGCACTTTATTAAGCGAAATAATTGGAGAGATTTGCCTGTTAGACTAAATTGGCAACCAAACCGCCTATTTTGCAAAAATGTAACAAAAGAGCCCTCTCACACATTTTGCAGAGGAATCAAAACCGAGCTGCTGCGCCGCCGGCAGCGTGAGCAGCTTCTTTGGTTTTGCCAAGAACCCGGAGATCCAGTAGTTGAGTTTACAGTAATAATTACAGTGTGCTTTGCTGATTGCAATATTCTGCCCCAAAAGTGCCTGTTTAACTAAGCTGTGTAATCAATGCCTCCAAGAAATGTGATCTATTTGTTATCAATTTCTTTTCACGAGCGTGTCCTGCCCGAATTGCCTCGTTATTCCACGAATGGGCTCCCAGCAAGAGTCGTTTGTATAAAGTGGAGCAGCCAGGAGTTATTTAAGAACAACACAAACAGCGATTAAGCCCTGGTGTGTGCTTTTAAAGGTTATTCTTGGAGGATTTGCTTTCCCAAGGAAAGCGAGGCAATGAAGGGTAGTAGCTGAGTAGCACGTTTTTCCCTGGATGCGCCAAAAAATTCACTCAAAGATCAGCAGGAGCTTTCTGTAAATCCTGGAGCTTATGTGTGCTTGTTGGAGCCTTGACTTTTCCGTGGAGTTGGGGGTTCTCAGATTAAGCCCAGCCAGGGAACTGCTGCCACCCTGGCTCAGAACAGACTCACAGAATATTCTGAGTTGGATGGGACCCATGAGGATCATGGAGTCCAACTCTTAAGTGAATGGCCCATACAGGGATCAAACCCACAACCTGGGTGCTATTAGCACGATGCCCTACCAACTGAGCTGATCTCAGGGCCTAAAATCACATGGATCCACAGCCTGGGTGTTATTAGCACCATGCTCTACCAACTGAGGTCTAAAATCACACTGATCCAGAGCTGATCCGCAGCCCAAGACACCGAGGCTGATGCCGGCGCTGCCCAAAGTGACTTCTCTTCATGTATAATCATGTAGCAAATCATGTATTCATTTGTATTATTAAATAAAGACTAACAGAGCTGTAGACCCAGCAGAGCAGAAGGGATGCACAGAGGATCATGGGTTCCCAGCATTCCCTGCTCCCTCTTGGAAAGGCGCTGACTCACTCCCCGAGCAATCAGCGTTGTGTGCCATTACAAATGGGGTGGTTAATAGGCCTGCATCCATTATCATTAGTGCATCTCAGCACGCAGGTACATGATGGGGCCTGCCAGCGCATTTGCTCCAGCTCACTGAGCCAGGGGCCATGCTCCATTGCAAATGAGGATGAGGAACACCTGCTCCAGGGTTTTTCGGCAGACCGGAGTCATCCTTCACATCTCATGCAACACTTGTTCTGTCAGAATGCAACGCTGGCACCGGCCGGAGCGGTGCCGTGCCAGGCGTCCCACTAAAGATTAGACACTTCCCTGTGGTCTTCTGCTCAAGTTCAGCTTTGAATTTTTTTTTTTTTATTTTTTTTTCAAAGCAAAGCTTTTAAAAATTTATCAATTTCGTATTAGGCATTCAGTCATTATGTTAAGGGTTTAAAAATAAGGATGAAAAAAAAAGCAACTTTACCTCAGAAATTAACTTTTTTTTTGGCAATTAGAATGGCTACATAAAATATTTATGGGGTCTGATAATTTTATTCACAGTGCTGAGTGTTGGCTGGTTTGATATGGTTTTTTGAGAGAGGTTTTATTTTTGGAAAATAAGCCCTGTGATTTATTATTTTTCCTTTATATTTTTTTTCTGGTCTTCTGCAACTATTCAGACTGTTTGTGGGATTTTCATTTTAATTGTCTGCATCCGGTGACCCAAGATGTGATATTAGACACTAAACCAAAATATGACAAAATATTACCTTCTCTAGGCACGTGTCTTTCCAGTCAGAGGCCTCTGGTCTGGCTGCCCTCCAGAGCCAGGACAAAGGCTTTCCTCATCCTACTCCAAAAGGCACAAAGCTTGCTGCCAACCCCAGGTTTGTTTGCAGCACTGGAAACCAAAATTAAGGGAGGAAAAAGAGTTGGAATTTGAAGAAGCAGCTCTTGAGGTTTGTAATTTGCGGTGAAGGGCACAGTGAAGGTGAGAGTGTTGCAGTGTCCTTCTCTCTCCCTGTCCTATGTAACAGGGGTTTTATGGGTGCTGCTGGTGGCCAGAGCTTCTCAGTCCTTAAAAACCAGCGTAGAGGCTGAATCTGGGCCCCTGGGCAGCTCTGTCAGCCAACGTTCTGCTGGGCTCATGCATGTCCCCTCATCCCAGTGGATCACTTCCCACTGGGAAGAGCCCTCCAGATCACTCCCTGGGGAAGGCATTTGATGTCCTCCAGTGCCACTTCCCTGATGAATGATGAATCACCTTGAATGAAGGCTGGAGCTGAGCTGGGGCAGAATGACATTCACTGCCACTGACAGTGGTGCAACACCAACATGCACCTCTTGACTGGTGTCCTCTTTGTCTCCCAAGACAGCAGAAGGAATGGAAGTTGTCTACTTCTCCAAAATTCAGGTGAGTGGACCTGACTGTCCTTGGAATAAGTGGTTAACTAAGAAATTCCTGTTTGTTTTTCGTGCTTTTCTTTTTTCCAAAGAGCTATTCCTGTCCCCCATTCCCCAGTCCTCCCTTCCACGCTGAACAGACTTTTGCTTCTGCTTCCAGAGCCTCCTAGAAAATGACAAATATTTCAACAGGAAATCTTGTCTGGTGAAATACAAATTTCCACAGTAATAAAGTTGTGCTGGAGGTTATAGGTCTTCTGTTGTGTCATGAAAGTGGCGTCATCAGTTTGATCAGTAAACGTTTAAGGTTTGTACCTTGGGATCTCAAGTTTTATTTCTGCTTTATGACCAGGAACTACCAGAACATTACTCCCAGAATCCACCCATTTAGCCATTATAAACTTTGATGCTCAAATGAAATCTTGGACTTTTGTTCCTCAGGTGCTTCTTGGTCCCTCTCAGGTTTGTGTCCCTTGTCGATCTCATCATAAGGAATCTGTCATTGTGCCTTATTTTGTGGTGGTTTTGCTTTTCCCTGTTCTTGTCCTTCTCTATATTTGTCTCCCTTTATCAGACTGGTAGGAGCTATGGAGATGGCTGAACTAACTCTGTCGTTCCATCAGCTCTTTCCTGGTAGGACTTCAGCTTCCACATGCACTAGTTGTTGAATGATTTCCAAACTGACCCATTAGATTAATGTTTTAGTCAACTAAAAAAATTTAGTCTTGGGTTCATGATAAACATTGCTGTGTTCGTCCTGCATCCATGCTCCCTTCCAGCTTCAGGATGTGTGTGGAAAAATGTCCCTCTTTGGTATCACCACCCGAGTGTGTAGCTCTGCACAGCCAAAGTGAGCCAAGAGTCACCTCAGCCAGTAATGAAAAATACTGTCCTGTGCTGTGGCTGCAATGGGATGGGCATGGCCCAGGTGGAAGAGAAACCAGAGCAGCCTCTGATTATCTGGATAAGGAAAGGAGATAAGAAATTTGCTGACCTTTGGGACTCTGAGCATGGATTCCACCAGTCAGTCCAAATGCAGCTCTGCTGGTGAAGATGCCACACCAAACTTGTTACCATCACACTGATCAGATTTGGAATATGCAGTTTGTCACCTCTGTGGCAAAAATTCAAGCATTCACTTGACGTAAATCATCTTATTTCCGGGTAGGTAAGTCTAATGTAGCTCATAGGAATCTCCCCAAGACGGATTTAAAGGGAATGCCAAGTATAAGATGCCTGGACAAAACAAATCAATTAATAGGTGTGAGACTCTTCTGGGGACTTCGCCACCAAACTCAGGTACTGAAGCCTTTTTTATGATCTGGCAAAACGAAAATGCTGCAGGAAGCACTAATGTGAATGCTATGGGTTTAGAGATTTGTGTTAAACTTCTGATACATCTGTGGTTTTCTATATTCTACATATTATTAAACATACTTGCTTTTTTCTTTTATCCTGGTTACTTCAGAAGGTGTTTAGGGCTGTGCTGCACCAAATGCCCTTGGATTGCTGATGAGGATGTCCCTGCCTTCCCCAGGGCTGGTCACTGGTGACTCAGTATCATACATATAAAAAAGTTTCAAATCACTTTGTGTGAATTTTTAGGGAGAGAGATAAAAAAATCTTAATCTTTTGAAATGTATTTGTGACATTTTTTGATCTGTGATAGAGTTCAGCAAAGCCAAAAAGGAAGGAGCCATCCTGTGAGGTCTGAGGGACCATCAACTCCCCAGCACTTTCTCATAGGAAGTGATGGGGACTGCAATGGGTGCTGAGGGAAGGGAATGAAAAGAGACCAAATACAGTGATCTCACATATTGCAATGACAAATTTGGGAAGCAAAATACTTTCAGTTGCATTTAACAGTCACACATTTGCATTTACCCTTTTCCTTGTTAGAGGCATATTTCTAGATCTGTGCCTTTTGAAGTATTTGGTTTTGATGGGGCTTTTGCTCATGTACTGTAAGTGCCTTTATTCTAATTTCTATCCATCCACTGAGAGCTGCTCACAGTTGATGCTGCTGCAACACTGCAAAAAGAGGTGCCAGAAAGACCAATTTTCCACTTAGGACTGAAAATCCTGAAGTAAAGCTGTTCTGAGGGATGACAGTAAAGCAGAATAAGGATGTGTATGGTTGATACAGGTGGATATGAACAAATTTAATTTAGAAGCATGAGTAGAAAAATTACATTTTTGGTTGGACTTTTCAAGGAGTAACTTTAGAATAATGTATGGAAGACTCCAGAGGAAGAAATCCCTTGGGATCAAATGGGATCTGTATACCCAGTGTGTCTGTAAGACTGAGTTTGGGAGAAGGCACAGGCAGGCAGTGAGAGAAAACCATGACGAGAGTTTGGGGATGCTTCAAAAGTCTTGATTTCCTTCTGTCACAAGAGGAATAAACAATATATTTGTTTTTTTCCCACTCCACAGGGAGTGCTGGATACCTACTGGGATTCCTATCACATACAGTAGGGAAGAGCTCCAGAAGGAGAGATGGAATATTGTTATTGGCTTGGAATGCACCCAGGGTACTTGGGGAGTTTCTTACACAGCACCCACAGCTCCAGGTGTGGGGACCGCTTTGCTCCTCACCAGCCTAAAAGGAATCAATTCACCTTTCTCTGTGCTCAGACACTGCCCTTTAAAAGACTTGAAATATAAGGCATCGAGGCAAACAAAGAGGAGACAAACTTAGGAACCACGTTGCCAGAGGATCTGTATTTCCAAATGTGTGTTTTGATGGATTTTACATAAAAGAAGAGGAAGGACAGAGTAAGACATGGAGTATTCCTGGCTGGCTTGGTGCAAACACTGTGGGAAATACTGCTTTGCAATCTGCTGCAGGTCTGAATTATTTTCTTCTGTCTAGTTTAAGTTTAACCATTTAATTCAACTACCAACTTTCTCCTGGTGCTAAGAAAGGAGTGCAAAGTTAATTTTGTAGTGTGAACAATGAAAATTTAAATATATCAGATTTTTGTAAGCACAGCCTTGAAGCTCAGAGTGTGTTTATGTGCTTTGCTCACTATGAATAGACCTCAATATGTGTTTTTAAAATCACAACCCATCAGGATATCAAACAAACAAAACCTCTACTCATCTTCCATACATTTTAAATACATGGATACTGCTGTGTGCAGCTGCTGAGTAGAGAAATGGCTGAATCTAGTTTGGATATTCCAAGTTTATGTAATTTCTAACCTAATTTCTTATGTTGTGCTGCAGCCTTGACCTGTGATGACCCATTCTTTCATCCCACCTATGGAGCTGCGTGCTTGGAGATGCTCCAAGGAGTGCTGAGTCCAGGATGTGACGGGAGACACCCAACCCAACTTGGAAAACAAGCCTGTATAGGTGAAAGGCTTGTGCATTAACTCACTTTGCTGCCCAGCCTTTTGCTGATACATTTTTAAAAAACTTTTTTTTTTTTTTTTTGTAATATTGAAAAGAAGAAATTCATCTTATATTTTAAAAAAGTAATTAAAACATCGTGGAGTGAACTAGATGGTGCTGACAGAACTTCAGATACAAAGAGAAGTTGGATTATGCACATTGCAGTGTTACTGACCATTGCCAGGCACTTACTGGTTTTGCTCCTGCTTAGTGTGATATTTGGGGATCTCCACAAATCCCGCTCCACCTTCCAGATTCGGTGTGAAGAGCAGTCCTGGTGAAATTCCAGCTTGTTTTGGGGTAGGGCTGTTCAGCTGTGGAGGGTTAGGCAGGACTGGGAACATCCTGCTGTATTAAGGTGCTGGGAGCTGGGTGCCAGGGCCTTAATTTCCCACTCTCCATGTGAGAGTGCAACTTGTTCTCATCCTTAAAAAGCCAAAATGAGGCTTGGGCTGAAGGAACGTGTTGCATGTGATATTTGGCTGGTTAACCACAGGTTCCTCAGCTATTTTCTTGCACTTTCTCTCCTCTCTCCCCCACATTATAGGGTTAAAGGACAGCACACAATATTTAACCATAGATTTCAATGTTCTGCTCAGATTTTCTATCACCTGTGGCTGGATGCTTTGATACTAAAATATGTCAGGGGTCAGTGGGCTCTTTTCCCAATCCTGGAGGAGGCTGGGATGCACCATCACCTTCTGTCCATGGCTTGACCAGCTCACTGGTGCCCTAGTTCTGCCTCACTTGCCCCAGGGCTCATGGAGGAGAGTTTTCTGTGTGCCAGTGCAGAGGGTTTGTGAAGCACACGAGTGGAGACTGTCTGAGACAAGCAAACTCTTATTTATACATGTGGCCTCGTCAGGATTCATGTCGAAGTCTCCAGAGATGCCCTCCAGCTTCTTTAAATTTCATTTTTTTATAATGAAGATAATTTTGAGTTTTACAAGCTCAAAAATGTCTAAAACTAATAAACATTTTATACACGTGTCAAAAGATGCTTAAAAAGCAGCCAAACCATGTTTTTTTTAACAACTGCAGGAGGGGGGGGATGAGGACAACGAAAAAACCCACAATGCACTCGTTGTTTGCCAAGTTCCTGCAGCCTGAGCATAACAGATGAGTTATAAACCCCAGATTAATGGAGCTTTAATGGAAGTGCTGACACTACCTAAAGCTGCTGTACCCCTACAACAGCTCCACAAAATGACCCCTGCATCCCGCTGCATCCTGCTGGGAATAACGCCGCGCTTCCTACGGCAGCGCTTGGGGGAATTGAGACATGGGGGGCTTGCGAGTGTTGTCGCCCTTCTTTCTTCTGTGTATTTGCAGGGACGGGATTTGGCAGGAGGACTTGGCAGGCTGGCAGCTCCTAGGGAAACAAAAAGAGCAGCTATCAGTGCAGAGCGGAGCGGCCCCGGAGACGGCCACGGTGGCTGGTGGCCATGGAGCCTCGCTGGACCCCTCTTCAAGTGCCCAGTGCTGGGTTTGTCCTGGGGCTTAGGAGAAAAGGCTCTTAGAGCCCTCTTCCAAGTGCTATAGTTATCTCCCATTGGAAATGCTCTGCCACTTATTGATTCTTTGATGTTTTTTTTGGATGATGATGATGTTTGTGCCAAATGGATGGAGCAGTTTGGTTTCTGAGCGTTGTTTCATCCTAAAAGCTGGATTTGGGGGAGGGTGTCTGTGTGCAGACATGCACCTCCTCTGTGAGATGGATGTGTGGATGTATATCAAGACATAAGCAAAGCCTTGCTGGGACACAGCAGCTGGCTCACTTTTACCACCAGCTTTGCCATAAAATGTCCCACTTTAATAATCAAATTAGAGCCAAGGCAAACCTGTACAGGTGAGAGGAAATCTGTGAGCATGATCAAAACCACATTTCTGATTCAGGATGAAATCACAGGCTACAGGGAGGTACATCTGTAAATTATACAGGAAGCTTTCTTCAACAACTGATTCACCCTGACAGTTTTACTGGAGTATATGAAAATTAGTATTAAAGATGTGATATGTAGGCTTCTTTCCAGGAATTCCAATCTGGTTTCAATAAAATGGAAACACTGATTGGAAGTGAAGTTGCCTTCCGGTTTTGCCTTTGGCTATTATGTGTTCATTCGTGAAATGACTGAATTCCACAACTACTTTTAATATTCACCTTTTGAGTTCATCTCCCGTACTGGACACATTGGAATGATTAAAATAGCACTGACTCCTGAAGCCGGATCCTCTTTAATTTGAAACAGCCCAGGTGCTGAGGAGAAAAAAAATATTAAAAAAAAAATGAATGCTCTGTTAAGTCCATCCTTTCTTAGCATCGAGTTGCTTCAATGCCTGTTTAGAGTGGAATACTAATAAAGAAGCGGTCTCTGGATGAAACATCCCTGAATAGCTGTGCAGGGAAGACCTAAAGAGCACAGTCCTGTGCTCCCCACCCCTGTCCCTCCAGGTTGCTGCTCCTGGTGTTGTGTGCTGGCTGCAAGGTTTGTGTGCTCCGGTGCTCTGAGCCTCTCCTGCTGCTGTGCTCTGGCAGCTGCCCGACCGTGTACATCAGTGCCACTGTGTGCCCTGCCCTGGCACAGGCAGCTCCTGCCGGGGACAGCGCCTGGGAAAAAGGGTGCAGAGATTTGGGGCCAGCAGATATAAATATTTAAGGTATCCGAGGTCTCGCAGTGTAAACTGTTGCGTTTCAGCTTTTTGTTTGAAACGGCTTTTGCACCCTGAACCTGTGGGAGTTTTGGTACCAGATGAGCAGAGCAGCTTCTTGCAGAGCATGAGTGATTCTGTGTGTGGAGTAGCTCATAAAGAAATCCAAATTCCCTTGTATTTGGTAACACCTTCCAGACTACGGTTAGTATTTTGAGGCAATATTGTCCTAGAGATGGAAAACCTGACTGAGCTGGTTTTAGGGAGGTGCTGGTTGCAGCTCTGGGCTGCCCTCTGGGAGGAGGCATGGACCAGAGCTCAGTGTGGCACCCAGGACACCCCTGGCGTTCAGAGGCTTCCATGAGTTAATTTTAGTTGGTTAAATGATTAGGTTTCTTTCATTATTTTATATGGGAAAGCTGGTCGTGCCGACGGCAGTGACCCACTTGTACAGCTCTTTTGGGGTCCGTGTTAGTTGGAGGGCTTCCCTGAGAAGACCCCCACACCTTGCTCTGCTGCTTCTCTGTGCAGTTTCCTCTCTGCTCTGGGATTGTGGGAATGTTTGGTACCCTCTCTTTGGGTCATTTAAAGGGGCACTTCTCCTTGGCACCATTGGAGGTCTCAACTCTGGCACCACCACACCTGACCTGAGCCACTGTGGACTAAAAGGACATGTGTAATAAACAGTAATATTAAAAATTTTAGCACCTCTGTGGCACAAAGGAAAGCCCAGGGAAGTAATTTCAGCCTCTGTATTCAGTCACCTCTCTGGCAACCTCTGCAATGAGTATTCTGGCAAGTTATATCGCTGAGGGAGAGTCTGACTTTCTGCACTTGTCCAAGGCAATCTTTGATTAAATTTTGGATGCTGTTACTCAGACATCCGCTCCTGATGCACTTACCATATTTTGCAAAGAGAAGGTCTCTGTGAATTGAAAATTTCTGGTTATGTGCATTCAAGGTCATGCATAAAACAGTGCCAAGGATCATGGAAAGTTGAAGAATTTAATCAAAATGCTGCTCTATAGTTTAGTGTGTTTTGTAAGATTAGGAGGGGCACCAATAATGCTGTCAATGCAGAGTTCATTTGAACACTTGTGAATTATTGAGCTGCAGAGCAAACCTCAGCACAGCCTAAATGGACAGTTTTCAACAGTGTTGTTGGCAACAGAAGTTCCTGATGGTTCCTCTTCCACACTGGAGAGCAACAAAACTGCAGTAAGGCTGTAGACCAAAAGCAGGAGGTTCTTTGGGGGAAAAAAAGAAGCAGTTGCAGGCTTTGGGATATTAGGCTTTTTGTATTGTTAAGGGTTGTCAGAAAGAGGTAGAACAGCAGCCCTATACAAATTTAGTCATCTGCCAGTCCCAGGCAAATCAAAAGTCAAAAAACCTCAGTGTTTTAGAACACAGTGAAGTCCACCCAGTGCATGGGGAGCAGTGAGGCTGCAGTATCTCCCTCTGTCTCCAGGTGCTGCTCCACACCACGTGTCCCAACCCAACCACCTGGGACAACTCCAAGGAGCGGTGGGTGGGGGTTAGTGGTGGGAGGAATGATGAGGGCCTGAGTCATCTTCTCTGGGGGGCTTCTCCTAATCCAAGGTCACTGGGGCTGCACTCACAGAGCACATGGCAGAGCTAGGGGACATCTGAGTGATGCTCTGCAAGGTCCTTCCCTTTTGGCAGGTTTTTACGGGATTAGAAACTGAATGGGAGATAACAGTGTTTTCTTAGGTATGAGCAGAGAAAAAGTAAAATGGTATCCTGTTGTATTTTGCAGAAATACTTCATGGAATTGAATGCAGCCCATAACACTTTTTCACCTCTGTTTGCTCCTTAGATGCCATAGACAACTCTGAGCAGACTGTAAGATGCCAGTACTATGCCGATGTTATGAAACCAGGATTGCTGGATCATCCTGAAAAAATTAAAAGTACAGAGGTACCCAAGACTCTTTCCTTCCTTTGAAATGGTCTGATTCTGTAATTAAAGTTAATTTAAAGAATGCATTACAATTGATGTACATGTTAGTATTTTTATTAATATTTAATGTGGCTATTTAATACACAGATGGCCTTAGCCATGAATATGTTCATGACTTTAAGTCAAACATCCTCCATTTCCCCCAGATGAAACCAAATATTGTTTCTTTTTATTGCTTTAACCTTATAATAATTTCCTAAATTCTAAAGTTAGTTTTACCAACTTCAATATACTCCAAACGTTCTCTGTTCTCCTTCTCTTTTACCTTTCAGAAACTGATTCAGTGTTAATTCTCAGAGCTGGACACAATGTGTAGCTTTGACTTACTTTTCCATTATCATTAGCAACTTTTTAAAGTCAATTCTTCTAAACAAAAACTTGTTTGTGGCTAAATACTCCAGATTCTTCCTAATGAAACCCATATTGCTTTCCTAAATAAAGACATAAAGTCCAGCCAAGCCAAACCTGGGCTCTTCCTTAAGGTGAGTGAGTCCAAAGAATGTATTTGTGGAAGGGTTTTTATTGCTTTCATGGTGCTGCCTCTTACTGGCAGTGGCTGTCAGGTGAAATAAGAAATGCAACCTAAAGAGTGTGGGGCTGGTCCCTGAGCATCTCTGTGTCCTCTCAGACATAAAGCCTTTCCTTAATGTGCCTTTATGCGCCGCTCCCAATCTTCAGCATCTCCCCCCCAAATCTTTGGTTCCTCCCCCACAAACAGTGCTAACTACTAACTCATAAAACATATCAGCTGGGTTTATTACTTTTAACCATCTTTCCAATTGTGCTATAAAATAAAGGCAGATGCCATTTTAAGATCTTATTATTATCAAGGGCCAACTCCTCCAGCAGCACCTGCTTAGCAGCAATCTGCTTGTTTATAGTCCCTTTTTTATAGGTGACAGTTTAAGGTGGCTGTTCTCCTGTTACAAAGAGTTCTTTTTAATGTGGCAGAAGTGGCAGGCACAGTAGGTGAGCTCCTTTCTTTCATCCAGTGATATTGAGAAGGGGTCGCAGGTTCACCTGTGATTTTTGCTTGACAGCTTCGCCACACACATCAGGCTCTGCCAAATGCTCCGCCATTAATTTATGATTTAAAGTAATTAACTTTTGCTGATTAAAGTAATTATTTCAAGTGCATTGCACTCAGGCCCAAATGATGCTCACAGCCCCCTCTCCAGTTTGAGCTAGCAGCATGCCAAGTGCTTAAAAGCTGCACCAGGGAGCTCGCGGTGGCTTCTGCCAGTCTAACAGATCTGCCATGTTTATGGCTGACTTGTACTAACTGCTCATTTTAATGCCGAGTCCTGGCAGAACACTGACACAGTGTGAAACCTTCATCCGGTAAACAAGACAAGCTTCAAATTGGTGACATCCATGACAGTGAAAACTGTTTAAATGAATCTTGCCTCCAGCCTTCCAGAGGTATTATGTTTTTGAGCGCTGCTCCTTCTCCAGATTGGCTGTTAAACAATTTACAGCTTTATCCAGGCTCTGCCTTTAGAGCTGTGCAGGTGCAAAATTCAGGCTTCTTCAGGAGACTGGAGGCCAAAAAAATCTCTCCTGTCCCTCCTCCGCCCCCATCCCCTCCCCCCCCCCAAAAAAAATCAACACACCCAGACCCCACCAAAACCTTTTAAGGAGACTTTATACGTGAGAAACGTGAAAAAGGAGTTTCCTTTGAAAATAAGTCTCCCCTTTTGAGAGCGTACATTTGTTGGGAAGCTGCCTGTCATCTCCCCAAGTTAACATGTTTTGTGTGGGAGCCAATGTTGGCTGGTTTATTGTGCCTTCTCTGCACAGAAGAAGAATGCACAGCGGCTCCCGAAGCTCGGAGCACCGGGCGGCATCGGCGTGTAATTCTGCCAGCGCCAGGAACTGCAGCAATGTGCTTTGTCTTATGGGCACTGAATGTTTCCAAAACTTACCTTTAGGGTTGTGTTTTGTCGGGTTTTTTTTCACCCCGCTGGAGAAGATGTTCCTTGGGAATATCCCCTTGTAAAGACCTGTGGGATTTTGGCTGCTGCTTGCTAAGTGAAATCGAGCAAACCGATAGTTAAATCTGGAGGAATAAAAATATCCACGCTGGAAAAAAATATATTTCCATTACTCTAAATACATTTAGCTGATTTTTTTCCTCCTTTGTTTATTAATTTTTTTTAAATCAAATTTTAATTTGGGAGGGAGGAGGGAAACAGTTTTGATCAGGGAGGGGCAGCATGGTTTTTTTCCCTGCTTTGCTGAAATGACTGTCAGTTTTAAAAAGCTACTCACATTATCACTCTCTCCTCTTCCAGTGCAACTGTAAAGAAATCTAATTTCATCTGTAATAAAGCACCTGATGGGCAGTGATCCCTGGCAAACAATATTTCAGCTTAATGCTAAGCGTTGAAAAAACACCATTGAAAAATAAAGATGCCAAGAAAAATCATCTGTGTGTTGACTTGGCAGCAGTGCTCAGGAATGGGAGGGATAGACAGACAGAGAGCTTGATTTGGGGGTTTTCTCCCTTTTTTTTTTGGTAATGAATGAAGTGTGGTGGGGAGGGAGTGTGCTGGGAGGGAGGGCAGGGTGCCGGCGGCCGGGGAAAGCCACTCAGCCGAGCTCTGTGCTCGTTCTCGTAAGCAAACATTGAGCTCTCTGCCAAATTGGGGCAGTTTTGTGCTGCAAAGAGAGCCCAGGCACTGAGCTAAGAGCACCAAGCTCATTCCTGAGGAGCCCCTGCTCTAGGCAGGATGTGTCTTCACCCCAGTCCTCCGTCTGTGCAATTTGTATTTTAAAGGCACTCTGGATAGGCTTTCACAGAAAACATTAATGCTGCTTTTTAACAACTGATTAGCAAAGTTGTTTTCAAAATGCTTGTCAGTAATTATTTAGTAAGCAAATCAGATGTAAATATTACTTTTGTAAGATTGAGACAAAGGAGTTTCTCTGTTTTGATTTTTTTTATTATTTCTAGGTCTCCACATAGAATCAGCAAACCACTGAATCACTGACTTGGGTTGGAAGGGACCTTAAAGATGATCAAGTTCCAACCCCCCTGCCATGGACATCTTCACATCCAATAGCATTTGGAGTCTCTGAAGATGCAATAGGTCTGGAAAAACTAAACTAGGAAAATTTTTTGGAAGCAAAACACATCTGAGATTTACTCAGGACCTGATCCAAAGTCCCCTGAGATGGTCAAGAGCCAGCTAGTGGGCTCAGCCTCATTTGACTCTCCTGTGCTCTCTGCAGTTGTTCCAAGCTTGGGTGATTCTCTCTCACACTGGCTCAAGAAAAATTATCATAATCCTCAAAGTGTTTTGAGGTGGATAAGAACAGAATGTGATGCTGCAGAGATTGTGAATGGCCACGAACGATACGGGAGAGACTGGCAAAGCTTGGATCTGGCACTAACAGGAGCGGCGATGCCGCCTGGGTGGAAATATCAAACCCTGGTTTAAGCCAGGGGGTTAGAGGTACCTGGATCTCACTGGAATTGCCATGGATTTGGTATCTTTAGGTATCTTGGGGCCTTTAGGTGTTGGGTGGGTGTTGAAACAGTTCTGGGTGGGTCCAGTCAGGTACGATCCCCTTGAGGAAGGACAACCTGCAGCAGAACTGCTGCCTTGGTCCTCCAGTTGAGCCGTGACAATAGTGAAGATGCAGGAGATGAAAAAGGTACAGTGAAACAGACACGAGGTAAAAAGTATCAGAAATGCAGAGATCCAATATGCACATTTTAATTTAGTTCCCCAAAAGCACAGAACTATGAAAAAACATAGAAGTCCCATTATGGAATGGCACGATACATTAACAGTTGTAGGTGTTAAATCAAAATGAGGTATATGATATTAATGGGCAAAATGACTGTGTTTAAACACTTGTCTACTTATTAAATCTCTAATTAAGGACATGCAAACCAAGTGGTGAGGATTTTCCACTAAAGATGATAAATTGTGATTAGCAAACTGGTTTTAATGTACTGCAGAGTAAGCCAATTTTATTAAAAAAGAACAGAAGCCACCCAAATTTTTCCCAGCAGCTTTACCTGTAATGATAGTGATACCTCTGCAGGTCACAATAAATTGATTTTCACTGTGTGTATTAACCCCTGACTGCAGTTTGATACTTAATTTTTCAGTTTTTACAGCCCTTTTTTTACAGCATCTTTTGGGATTAAAATCTCAAACAGGCCAGACAAGCTGGAAGTGACTCCTTTGAAAGCCACCTCATGACTTTCTGCCTAGATTGAATATGATGTTATTGTAACTATTTTCCTGCTACAGCACACCCTTCCATAGGAACAAGTGCACTTACTTGACTCAATCAGCCATCTGTGACTCCATCAGCCACAGTGGAAACTAATGGTAATTGCCAATTGTTAACCAGACAATAGCAGATGCTAACTTTAATATCCAACAGTGCTCTTCCGAGCATCTTTTATGGAGGCATGGCCTCACTTTAATACATGTTTTCTTTCCCCAAAATAAGGCAACTTAGTAAAGGCTGATTAGCCTAGGGAGCTATGTGACTTGAAGCAATGAACTTTCAGAAATGGCAGGCAATGTGCTGTTTCTGGGCCATAATGTCTACAATGTGAAAATATAGAAGATTTGATTTAAAATTCTTCTTGAAATATATTTTTTTCCAGTGAAATTTCAGAAAGAGCCAT
Source organism: Lepidothrix coronata (assembly GCF_001604755.1). Taxonomy (NCBI): domain Eukaryota; kingdom Metazoa; phylum Chordata; class Aves; order Passeriformes; family Pipridae; genus Lepidothrix; species Lepidothrix coronata. Next base: position 5,329,402 of record NW_016690205.1, read on the forward strand.
GTACTGGATGCTGACACCAGAGCGATGCCTTTCCTGGCAATGTCGTTGTCTCCCATTAGATAATCAATTAGTCTCAGAACATTAAAAACCAAAATGCTGCAACAGGATTTTCCACCAAATTCAAAAATATTTACTAAAGGATTTCACTGCTCCTGTTTATTTACATCTAAGCCCGAAGGCCAGGGCTACATGACACGAAGCTGCTGCTCTGGCACCAGGACAGCTCTGCAGCTCCAGCCCCTGAGGGCAGCTAGAGTTTCTGGGTCGTGGTGGCTCCTTTTCACAGAAATTTGCTCGCAGAAAGTAATGAATGAGCCCATTTTCACTCTGACTGGGGCCCACGGTCTACGGGAGACATTAGGAGCAATTTGTAGTCAACGTGCAGGTCTGTTCCATCTAAAACATTATCAATGAGCTTGTCAACCCGAGCCTTAACCTTCTTTGTTATTTTCATCTGCTCCTCTCTCAGATGTCTCTCCTCGTACCCATAACCTCTGAAGACTAAGCAACAGGATGTCATACACCTGTTTTGCTCAAGGCTGGGACTCGGAGCCCTGCGCGACGTTGTGTCGGCATTGGCTCGCTCGCTGCTTTGCTCAACGTATATGTCAGAATGTCAGATGATAGTTGTTGTATCTGCAGCTGTTGCATGAGCAGAGTGCCAGGGGCACAACTTTCCTGCAGTGAGCTTTAATTTGCTCTCCCCTCCCTGAAGAGCTCCCGCGCTTCACCTTGCTGCTGCTGCTGCTGCAGCTGGAGGAGAGCGCAGCCCGCCTGCAGCTGAGCCTGTGAGACAGCAGGCAGGGAAGGAGGCTGGGAAGGAGGCAGGAAGGAGGCAGAGAGGCAGGGGTGAAAGCAGGGAGGTAGGCAGGGATGCAAGGAAGCAGGGAGGGCAGCAGGCAGGGAGGTAAGCGTGGAGGAAGGCAGGGAGGGAAGTAGGTTAGGGAGGCAAGGCAGGCAGATGGGGGTGGAGGCAGGGTGGCAGGGAAGGAGGCAGGGAGGTAGAGAAGGAGGTAGGGGTGCAGGCAGGGAGGCAGGGATAGGGGCAGGAATTGAGGCAGGGTGGCAGGGAAGGAGGCAGGGAAGCAAGGAAGTAGGTAGGCAGAGAAGTGGAGCAAGAGGGAGGCAAGAAGGCAGGGATGGAGGCAGGGAAGGAGACAGGAGGTAGGGAGAAGGGAGGAGAAAGGAGGCAGGGAGGTAGGGAAAGGGGGAGGCAGGTAGGGAAGTGGAGAAGGGGGAGAAAGAGGGAGGCAAGAAGGCAGGGATGGAGGCAGGGAAGGAGACAGGAGGTAGGGAGAAGGTAGGAGAAGGAGGCAGGGAGGTAGGGAAAGGGGGAGGCAGGTAGGGAAGCTCAGCGCCAGCCGGGCTACAACTGGGTGAAGGTGCTGCAGACTCCTATTTGCATCTTTGCTCAATGAGGCATTTTCCTAATTGTTTGCAGGAAGGAATTGTGAACACTGAGGGATTTCTATTTGTGCGAGTCAATCTGTAGTATATTTGGATGCTGTTCCAAGAGAGCTACTTGTAGCCTAAATAAGCCATAACCTGCCAAGATATTCATGAGAGATCTGACTCGGTTTTTGACTGCTCTCAGAATTAGGTTGACAATCAAAACAGATGTAGAATGAGACTGCAACTGGATTGCCAAAGGCAAAAAAACTCCTGTCAAATTCTTTAAAGGAGTAAGCTGATAAACCACTGTAATACATGGGAATAGTGGACATTAGTGACTAGACAAGGACACATATGTCCACCTTCAGTTTTGTTCAGGGCTGTGGATTTGTTTCACAAATTAAGTAGCAAGAGCATTGGGGGAAAAAAACCCAACTTTAAAATACACAGTCAGTGAAACTTTAAAAAGATACGGTGTTCCTGCATGAATATTACAAGATATTTCTCAGAGTTTTTTTAAAAATATGTGGGTTTGCGTTGCAGAGTGACATATTGGGAGAGCACAGATCATCTGTAATTTAAGAGAAGAAAGCAATAGAGAGTTTGATTAAAAAGCAACACAATTCTGTATTACTGGATATTGCTTGGTTGCATCTATTATTCAAGGAGACACGAGGCATTTTGTCTTTTACTTGAAATGTTAAGTAAATTAAGACTAAATATATAAAATGGGGCTTCATCTTTAATAAGGAGGATGGATGCAGTGGCCTAATGGGTACATCTGTATCTTGTCTAAGAGTTGCAACTCATAATTCTTGTATGCAAGTCTTTGTAACAGTCAGAAATGAGAGTTTTTGTGGGATGAAGCACAAGCATGAAAGACACTGGTGGGAGAAAAAAACAACTGGTTTGCAGCTGCCTGCTGGGCAAAATCCCTGTCTGAAAGGATGTCTCTGGGTGTACAGATCCATATGGTAGGTCCTCATGGTGTTTCAGGATAAGGATGACTGACAAATATGTAATGACACCTTTGCTTGGGGAAAATGCTGATTCATTCTAAGGGGAACAGTTCACATTATTTGTTTCAATGAATATTCCAACTTGAAAAACATGTAGAACAAATAATAGAACAGTTTTCAAGAATGCTTTGCTAATTAATAATATTTTCTAAAAATTATCTTTGTTCTTCAAATGTAGTTTGTATGTGTTTTTCAAATGGAATTGCACTTCAGAATCATATTCAGAACAGTATTTTGACCCTAAAAATTTAATTTAAAGTTTTTTGTTTTGCATAAGACTGCTTGCCTTATTTTATGTCATAAACAGCTGTAGAAGGGTTAAAATGGTATTACAAGTGTGCTCCATTCCCCCAAACCTGCCTCCTAAATATTGCCACCTTCCTCAGACCTTTCTGTATAGAAGGTAAAATATTCAAACCATACCTCAAATTGGCTGGTTCTGCTTGGGACCTGAGCCTGCCTGTCCTCCAGCACTGGAGAAAGGTTCCTGCAAGGGCTTTGCATGGTTTTCATCAGATTTCTGGCTAATCCACATGAGTCAGAGCATCTGGGAAGGTGCCTGCCATGAGCTGGAAAATTGGCTGGATGGTCACTTGGCACTCGAGGGCCGTGGCACCAAACCCAGCAGTGCTGAGCAGTTGAGTGTTAGAGGACCTGGTCCCTGCTGGCAGAATCACTCTCCCTGCTCCATCGATGAAGATGGATTGGTCCAAGTGGAGCATCAGGTCTTCAAGGCCAAAAATAAGCTGGAAATGTGAGCTCAGGCTCTGATATCCTGGCCAAGTCCTCCTCTGTAGGGCCAGGAGGTGCCTTGTCCCAGGGGGACCTCAGAGCCCCTCTGGAAGTGCAGAACCCCCCCCAGAATAAAATGTCTATGACATTTTTTTTGGCTCAGCTGCCAAAAGAAATGTCCTCCTCTTCTTTCCAGGAGGATCTCTCCCCTCTATTAATACTTCTATATTTTTTTTAATTGAAATTAAATCTGTTTTTGATTCCTCCCCACCAGATCCAACACTGTAATCCCAAGTGAAGAATATATTCCCTCCACTGCAGTGTGAGGAAATGTTATTTCTTGCACTGTATTTCCAATCAAGTTGGGCAATGTTAACTTATAATTTTTTTCTTCATTAATATTCAGTGCTTTCATATCCTGGTTAGACTTTGATAGGAAAATATAAAAACATGTCAAGAGAGTGGTTCTGATACAAATGGAGTGCAAAAATGATTTTGGAGAAAGCCCATTTGTGTGTGATTTCTAACCTAATTCTGCAAACCCTGGTGGTTTGGAGAGTTCAGCATCCAGAGGTTTGGGTTTTTGCCCAAACTAACCCAAAAATGCAAACCTTTGGACGTTTGCCTTTCAGTTGAGTGTGTGATAGAAATAGCTCTGCAGGAACAAACAAAGGAGGTATTGCACTGAGCAGCCACAAGAGACTCCATGACCCACTCGATCCATGTTTTGCTGTCCCAGGCTGAGTTCCATCTTCTGCCTCAGTAGCTGCTTTTTCCTGATATTAATGCAGTGGTGTCTGGATGCCACAAGGCAACGAGCCTTCAGCACCTTATATTTCTCAGGTTCTGTGAAAATTCACTTCTTAAAACTACCCCCCACAAAAAAAAAAAATAAAAAAATTAAAAAAATAGCCAGTAAAGTCCTTCTCAGGGTGGCTTAGTTGTAGAGCTGCAGTTTCAGATCATAGAGGAAGGCTCCAGACTCTCCTTGCACCCTCATTCAAGTGAAATGAGATTTGCTGAGAGAGAGTAGAAGCAGTGATGTGTTTTCTTCAATATTTCATAGCTTTTTTTTCCTTTTCCTAGACTAGTTCACGGGATTGCCTGAATTTCTAAATATATCTATATCTGTATACACAAGTTCCTTCCAGGTAACAGCCTGGAAGAAATCAACTCTTGGAGAAATCAAAAGCCATTTGCCTGGAAGAATTCAAAATGTAGATGTGGCACTGAGGACTGTGGGTTAGTGATGGGTATGGCAGTGCTGGGGGAATGGTTGGACTTGATGATCTTAGAGAGGTTTTCCAACAAAGTGATTCTGTGACTGTATGATTCTGTGTGGCCTTGCTATTGTACCCTCAGTATCTATTTTTTTGGTATATATTTGGATATAACTTTGGTGTTCCTTTCTTCTAAAAGCCAGATGTTTACAGGAGAAAGCAATGTTAATGATGGAAGTTGAAAAAGCAGTAGCAAACACCAATTTGTGATTGAAAGGTGCAACTTCCAGGATAGCCAAGTTAAATCTCAGAGATCCAGATATCTCACATCCATTTATTTACGGGAGATGGAGGAAGAATCAAGCCACTTTATCTTTACCACTTTTCTCATGTTGCCCCTTTCTTTGTGGCTGCTCCTCTCTGGTAACAGTTTGGTGTAAAATCTCCCGGCAGCCAGACCCTTTTTCGTCTTGTGTGCCTTCCCTGACCCTGCTCTTTCCACTTGGCAGAGCCGAGCAGCCAGAGCCCTAAACCATCCTGGCTTCAGGAGCTGGGGTGGGCTGCCTTTCCCTGGCCCTCAGCTCCAGATTTTCTTATTCCTGTGGAGATAGTGCCTTCCCAGGCTGTCCAGAAGCCAAGGGCTGAGCTCCCATTAAAGCCCACTGATGAATGGCACAAGGGCTTTTCCATAACTCTCCATTCCTAATCAATGAGCATGTTTGACATCTCAGCAGCAGCGCGTTGGAGAATAGCTGTCAATAGTGCTTTCTCTTCCCAGAAGAAAATGGGAAACTATTACATCATTGATGGGGGTTGGTTATTGATGTCATCGTTCCTGTCACTCACCTGATATATACAGCCCACAGTGACTTACCTCCAATCTATAGAGCCATGGATTTGAGAATAAACATCAATAACTTTAAAATCACTGTGCAATTGAGACGATGTTAGCTCAAAGTGGTGATGAATCCTGGATGTACTCCCACCTATTTCTACATTTCACTCTCATAAAAGGTGTGTGTGGTTATGTGTTTGTGCCATTTGCGATGCGTTAGATATTGGGATTACAGCAAGGGTCTGAATAACTGGTGCCTAATTTTCAAATTGTCTGCTGGCTGAATCTGTGTGTCAAGTGTACACAGTTCAGAGTGTGCTTGACCTTAAAACATGTGAAAAGACTCTTTACTACCTTCATCTATTCCTATGGTTTTCGGTTACCTGGATGGGCAGGTGTCTTTGGAGACCTTTTTTTCTACAAACACCTGATACAGAGCATCCTTTGTGTAAAGACAAGCAGATTTCTCATGCTCCAGAAGAAGTTTTTCCGTAGTAAAAAAAAGACATTGTCTATAATTTATCTAGTGATGTTTCTGCACTTTTACTGTGACTTAATGTTACCATTTGAGATATATTAGGTATTCTGATTGCAACAAGAGTCTGAATAACTGATCCCTTATTTTCAAATTGTCTTCTGGCCGAATCTTTATGTCAAGTGTGCATAATAATCTCTGCAACAATATGTTGTCTATTTACTGTGACCAAATTCTGCTGCCTTATTGCATCAATTTAAGCATTGTGCGGAACAGCCTTTAGGAGATGCTTCTGCCTTGTAATCTTTTCCACACATTTTTCTCTTATAACCGAGAAATGGAAATGTGGATGCCCCTTTTCTCTTCTGAAGGGCTGACTCGTGGAGGTCTGGCTTCCAGCGAGCGTGAGCAGCAGCACCTGTGTCCCGAGCCAGACAGCTGGCATGCTCCCTGCGTGCCATCTGTGCCAGTGGCACGTGCCAGGTACGTGACTTGGGGGAGGCAGGAGGCAGAAAGTAAGTTCATGCCATGACAGAGGTGTGTCTGTTTCTTTGAGCACTGAAATCTGCTGTGGGTTGGGTCCCTTCCTCTCTTTCCCCACTCTCTTGCCGAATAGTTGCTGGTCGTACAAGGCTGAGGAATGAATTGCCGCCATTCTGGGTGAATTTGTTTTTCTGGATGAATTTAAGGACAGGGGATATTAAACATAGAGAGATTTTTGTTTCTGTAGAGTTTATATGGAATTGTTTGGGCTCTGAGCAACCTGGTCTAGTGAAAGGTTCCCATCCCACAGCAGGGTGGTTGGAACGAGATGATTTTTAAGGTCCCTTCCAACTCAAACCATTCTGTGACTCTATGATTTTCTGATTCTATGACTCTATGATTTTGTGATTCTATGATTGAAAGCATCAGGCATTTTTCTAATATATAAAGAAATTATTTCTCTATATAAACTGCATTGCCCCAAAGAAAGAGATCATTCACAAATAAACGTTCCCTTATGTTGCATGAAAGAAAGAGCTCGATTCCACCCTCTAAAAGGAAGAGCATCTCCACCAGCCTCTGCAAGTTTCCAGGTCAAAGCCAAGGGAAGGGTTTCCTAGTCCAACCTGGAATCCTGGGAGTTCCTTGTTGCTACCTGGCTCTGCCTGGCCTGAAATGATGGCAGAGGATGATGTCTGCACTTAGGGATGCATTAAACAGCAGGCCCATGGTCTCCCTTCATGGGATGGTGCTACTTCTGCAAGGGTAGAGATTGCTCATGGTAGGGAGACACCATCAAGTCTTCACTTCCCTCTGAGGGTGTGTGCTGTGATGATCAGAGATGACCCTCTTTCTCAGGGGCAGAAACTTTCTGGAACAGTCCAAAGGTGGGAAAACAGAACTTTTCTCTCCACTCTTTCCTACATCTTTCCTTCAAATACAGTGGGTCACGGCTGTGTGGCACCAGGAGGACACTGTGAAGCTGTTCCCAGACCTGTGTGGCAAATGCTCTGGCTGTCAGTCCTCTCGGGGCCGAGGGAAATGAGCTCCAGACAAATGCTTCTTCATAGGTGCAATGCACATAAGTGCATTTTTGGATCATCGTCCAAGCCTGCATCCTCTGTGAGCCAGTGAATGTGCCAGGATGACTCGCTTTTTCTCAGCCCAGCACTTCTCCACTGAGCAGAGACAGAGTTGGGAGCATTGCACATCAAAGAGAGGGGAATTAATGAATGAGAAAACCTTGACATTTACACAATTTAGGCATGTTACTTTTATTTAAGGTTTTTTTGTGGAAAGGGTGCAGAACCCTTAGTGAATAGACCTGTTAATGCCTCTTGCTTTTTGTGTTTATATGTGCCAGGTCTAATAATTGTCACGTCAACCTAAGTGAGAAACATCCAGACACGTTTCTGGGAGAAGCCGTAGGGCTTTAGTTCAAGTGACTTCTGTTACTCCTGGGTGGGGAAGAGGGAAGGGCAATAAACAACAGGAATTTGTTGGTTTCTCAGCACCAAGATTTATCACGTGTAAAAATGTAGGACTTTGGAAGCCATTAATTATGCATAAAGTCAATAACCAATCTTAATAGAACTTAAAGTGACAAAAGCGATGACATTTAAAAAATCAGCTTCCCCACACTGTGAGTCTGTGACCATCAGGGAAAGAAAAAAGGCTGGAAACATGCTCTGGACACACAGTAATTGCCATTGCCATTTTCTGATTTCATTAGAGAAAACTGTTTTCCGTGTGGGTATATTAGGAAAGGGAGAAATCCTGGATCACAAAGGTCAGGTCAATGTCTGGGATAATCTGCCCTGTCTGTGATCAGCAAACAGAGGAATTTGGGGTAAAAAGAATGAGGATTTGCTCTTTTATGATATTTTAAAACATATGAAAGTGCATGTTGTATCCCCCAAAGAAATGAAGGAGAATCATAGTGGATAGATATAAAGATAATAATGCTAATACTAATATAGTAATATAGTAATATAATAATATAGTAATAATAACAATTCCTCTGCACTGCTGCTGATTTCCAGAGACTGGAATCTGATCAAATCTGACAATAATTAATGCATCTGAGCTTAGACTTGTATTTCCTGTTTGTAAAATTTATAAGGAATATAAGTATCCATGAAAACCCAAGCTTTAAAAGAAGTTCTAGTGGCCAATTTAGCCATTTATTCTAATTAATCTTATACAAGATGAGAAGGTCTGCTATGAAGTCATCATTAATTTATATTCCTGCAGCACAGTTTATCTCATTTACTTTGTACCTTATTTTTTTTTCATGGAAGATCAAGAACCAATTCTTGGCCATTATTCTTGACGGAATCCATTTGAAATGAGCCAGAGGAGTGAGAGAAGCCCACACATGAATAAGCCTTGCCAGGTTCTTGACGTTTTTTTTTCAGCTGCCTAATTGAGGAAATATTCTTTGCTCTTTGTTTCGAGGGGGTGGATTTGTTTGTTTGTTTGTTGCCTCAGGAGCAGGGAATTTTTGTCGATCCTCGCCCTTGTTCCAGTTCGGAGGAGCAGGCACTGGGGCTGTTAGCAAGTGGCATGCCCAGGAATATAAAAGAGCACTACATCTTTGGAGCTGTTTCCTGGTATTCCCCAGCATCCTTGTTTGTTATAATTTGAAAGAAGTCATTGAACTGAAAGGAGGGACAAACAATCTACAGGCGGACAAAGCCAGTGAGAGCTGGAAGCGGCCAAATTTCCATGAAACACTCTTGTTCCAATTCATATTTAAATGGGCTCCTAAGCAGCTGGACAACCTTTCTGTGGCCGGGCACAGCTGATGGGAGAAATCACATGCAATTTGCTGAGAGCAGATGAAAGGTGTGTATTTCTATCCTTTTAATGTAAAAGAATAAACACTAAACCAACACGGGATGTCAAGATGTTGGGCAGAGTTTAAGTGCAATAGAGCACATTCTCAGTGCTGTGGATTGGCATCATTTTCTTTGAAGTCATTCAAATTATGCTGATTTACAACAGCCAAAGATCAAGCCAAATATGGTTGTTTCTGTAACTAATTTTGATGCCCTTCTGTTTAATGATTCTTTGAGGGAAATTATTATTTCTTACAAATGAGCCTAGACAATGACTCTATCATCTAATCATTTAATTTTTGAGGGGCCAAATCCTGCAGCCCTTTTTAATTTAAAACTCATGTGGAGACACCTGGAAAAAAAGAGAAAACCTGGGACAAAACTGCCCTTTGCATATCCTAACCTGACCTCAGACTTCAGCAGATCCTCATTTCAAGGGAAAGTAGCCTAAATTCTCCCTAACTTGCCTCTTGCATCCCTCTGACTGAGCCACCTTGGAACACAAAGGTGCTTTTCCAGCCCCCTCTCCCCACTTACTACTCTACTCAAGGTGCCAGAGGGGGTATATGGGCTCTACACCTCCTAAGCAACCCTTTATCCTGGGGTTTGCTCTTCCAGAGGCTGTGCAGGTACCTTTGAAGACATTTTTTCTACTACCACCTGATGCAGTGCATCCTTTGTGTAAAGAGAAGCAGTTTTCTCACGCTCTAAAAGAAGTTTATCCACATTAAAAAATAGGTATTGGCTATAATTTATCAAGTGATGTTTCTGCAGGTTTATTGTGAATTAGTGTTACCATTTGCTTTGAATGTGGTTTAATGTACTTTACAGGCATAATTTAATTATTCTTTGTCCTTGAGTCTCTGTACTGCAGACACATTTATAGAGAAAAATATCAGGAATTACTAAGAACATTTAAAAATTACTTTAAATCTTTTCCTTTTCTACTGACAAACTTTATTTTCTCTACTCCTCTTCTACTAATTAAGATACTAATAGACTTAGGATTTCTACAAGCAATAACTGACAAATTATAATTTTATCAGGTAATTTTTTAGGTTTAGCTGTCCCATCTATAAATCTGTGATGAGCAGAACAGTTTAAAGTAGCTACTATTCAGTTTATTTCTTGAATATAAAATTAGATAAACAACAATTACCTTCCACTTGGATAAAAATATAGCCGAGTTGATGCTCCTTGGCTGGCCATGGTGCTCATCAGGAAATACTTGGGGTTTTTTGAATACTACTCCAAATTCCTTGCTTTGGGAATTAGAGGGAAATCAGAGTAGCTGTTTCATCCAACAAGAGGTATTTCTCCAGTAGGAGTGCAATAAGGCCAGAACCTGCTCCTGGAATTGGTGGCTGCACACTGGGAGAAGAATGAAGGTATTGGGGAAAAACAGAAAAACTCAGCTTGTACCTTGGGGAGCAGAATTTGGCTCCTCCGGCAGTCGAAGTTAAATGGACCCTGATGCCTTCATGTGCTTTGTGTAGCAAATATTTTATCTTGATTTAGTTTGGAAGGTGGCAAGTAGTCTCTCTGCTAACTTTTGATGAGGTTAAAATTCAGTATTTGAAGTTCATTTTTATTAATAAATGGTTTTCTGGCCAGGAAAATATCTGTAGAGAAAACAAAATCATAAAACAACCCAGACTGAAGGAGAGAAAAAAAAAAACCTAATACAAAACCCTTACAATTGACTGCCAACCTTGCAACATTAACGATACAAAATTTATCCTCCCTCAGTATATTTTTGTCATGGGATATGTGATTTCCCAAAGACAAAATCAATCAAAACTTCCTTTGGCTTCCACAGTTTTCCAGAGTCTTCCATGGAGCTAAGTGGTTACATGGAATGCACATACTGAATTTATCCTTCAATTTGGTTTTACACAAATAAAACCTTGAGTGAGTGTTCTCAGCTTAAGAAAATTGAACCAAATTGCTGAATGGAAAATTCTCCATGCATTTTTGCCTTTAATAAACACAAATCTTTACCTAAGGGAGGAAGTGATCTGGATTTGGTGCAAATAAATAAATAAAATAGAGAAATTAGTAAGCAAAGCATTACTTTTTATTTAAAAGGCAAATGGAAAACAAATGTCTGGGACAGGCAGTGAGTTTGCTTAGTTTTCTATTCAAACACTTCTTGAATTTATTTTGAAGAAACAGTGCATTTATTGTCTTTCCATCACGAGTGGTTTCAAGATGGAAATAATGTCACTGAAATCAGCATAATTAATTGTATAGAGCTACAATAAGCACTACATTGACTTCCAGGAATAGTCCTTAAAAATAGATGTTTGTTTAATTTTGAACATCACCAAAAGCTTGCTATTGGATTGGGGTTCATCCAAATCTCTGCTGGGAACAACCATCCTTTCTACAGGAGCTACAGGGATTGACATGAGACCACCCAACTACATCAGCTACCCCATAAAATAAGTTGTGGTGGTTTCACTGGTGCCTCTGATGCTGGGACGAGTTCTGTCAGTAGAAGATCTGACCTGTGGAAAAAACTCTCTGCTGAGCCTCTGACTTCCAGAGCCTTTTAAAACAGGTAGTCAGTGCTGGAATCTGAATTTTCATGGCAGGATTATGGAGAAGATATAAATACAACATTATGGACATTTTTGGTGCTTTTGCTTTGGTCTGTCTCTAACCTGATGCAAGATGATCTCATCCAAACAGGTGGCCACAACTTCAAGGAACTGTACTTTCTTCATAATGGATGTTTGACTTAAAGCTTGCAAAGAAACCTTTTGAAGATTCACGAGTGAATTATTCACTGAAAAGTGGGAACACTCCACTCCAAATCCAACAGGGATAGGGAATTCGATAGACGAGTTCACCTCAGTGATACCAGCATGTTTCTTATCTTCCTGCCATTAGGTTAAGAGCTGTTGTGCATAACTTTCTTAACCTTAACCTCATCTGTTCATCCCTTGGGACTCCAGATTAGCACAAGGGATAAAGGAAAATCAATGCCGAGTTTGGTTCCGGTAAATGTTTATGTCTGTATGCAAAGGAAGAAGTGGGGAGAGCTTGAAACTATCCCTTCCCAGTGAAAGATTTTAATTAAATTAGGTCTTAGAAATGGGGAGCGTGATCTTTGCGGTGTTTTGATTTTGCTGCAGATTATGCCTGGATTTGCCAAAACCAACTGCAAAGTCTTAGGTTTGTAAACTCCACACACAACACCCATGAACTCGATACATCCCAAAGAAGGAGCCCCAGGGCTGCTGTTTACATTCCTAAAGTCTTTACAAACAAGGAGAACAATATCTGCTCTTTCCAGATTACTGTGGTCAGGTTCCTGTGTACAGCACGAGTGACCTTTCTGAGCTGAGCAATCTTTATATACCCAGCCCTGAGTGCTGGAAAAGGCTCAGGTGTATCAGCTTACCAGGAGTTCATATTTTACATGAAGACTGATTTTTACAGTATCCAGCTGCTGAATATCAAATGATTGAATTTGGCACTATAAAAGAGGACCTTTCTCCTATGTAAACACATAGATTCTTCATACTGCTGGGAAAATGTGTATTGCACACAATCCAGCTTAAGTTTATGCTGTCTCCTCCCTGACTCCCCTTAATCTGTGTTTAGACTGTTCTCTGTATCACTTTCCTTACCCAAGGCATCTTTATATCAGTGAAGGGAGAGGTAGCAGGTGTAGCACCTCCCCTTCCTCTATGATAATGTGAGAAAAAAAAAAGGCACAGTCACAGAATCCCAGGATGGGTCAGGTTGGAAGGGACCCCAGAGGGTCATCTTGTCCCACCTCGCTGCTCATGTAGGGTCATCCCAGAGCACATGGATTGTGCCTAAATGGTTCTGGAATATCTCCAGTGAGGGAGACTCCACACCCTCTCTGGACAATCTGTTCAGTGTCCAGCCACTGCACAGGAAAGTTCTTCCTCATGTTCAGGTGAAACTTCTGGGCGTCAGTCTCTGCCCATGGTCTCTTGTCTTGAGCACCCCCAAGCAGGGCCTGGTCCATCCTCTGACCCCTCCCTTTGGATACTGATGGACATGAGTGAGATTCCCTTGTTGTCTCTTCTTGAGGCTGAACAGCCCCACCTCCTTAAGCCTTTCTTTGTGAGACAGATGCTCCAATCTTTTCACACTCTGTAGGACTTAAAGAGGTGGCACCTTCAGCACATGCTGACAGAGCCAGTAAGTGCTTTTCATAGAATCATGGAATAAGTGAGATTTGGAAGAGGCCTTTAAGACTGTCAAGTCCTTTCATCCAGATCCAAACCATTGCAAAGGTGTGCACAGAGCCAGGTACAGCCCAGCCCCTCTTCCCTGCTGCTCCTGCCCCCAGTGTCTGTCTGGTGACCCAAAGGCTTTCAGTTTCTGTCAGGGAGAGTGTCATACCTTTCTAAGAAAAAAGCCTTGAGGTTGTTTTAATTTAGATGGTTTAAATACATAAAAGCTGCATATGTCAATCAAGTGCAGTGATAGTCTTGGGTGAGTATCTGCTTTTATTGAGCTTGTGGAATATGAAAACAACCGGCTGAAAAAGTTCTTTCAGCTCCATGTAACATCCTTGAACAGGGAAGGATTATACAGGGAATGACCAATCAAACACTCTACGGTCATTTTCCAGCTCATGGTGGTAGCGAGGGGCAGATCAGAGAAGATGGCATGGGTGACCTTGTAGATCAGTGGTCAAAGAGGTGGTGGCAGCAAGCTCAACTCAGTGCCACTGGTAGGGCCCTCCAAAAGAAATCTTCTGCCTTCCCCTCCCTGTAGCTGCAGAGCTGATGGGAGAAGATTTGCCCTGATGAGACATCAGGTGTGACCTGTTTCAGAGCAAGCTCCTAGGAAGGAAGAGGGGGTGTGAAGGGAGGAGATGTATATGGGATATGTCTATGGGATATGTCTATAGGTTATGCAAAGGTTTCTTTTCCTTTGTATGAGATGCTGCAGTGCACTGAGTGTTGTGGTGTCATTTAAACCAGTCCTGTCAGTCTAACCAGCCCCAAAAGAGGATGAAGACGAAGGTTGGGCAGATGCACAGGGTCCAATGGGGCTGCTCAAGGGTGAGGAGAAGCACAGGAGAAAGATCGTGGTTGTTTGGGGTCCCTGGAGTCCTGTGGTCGTGTGCCAGAAACTTTTTTGCCTTCTACATTTAGAAACAGTAACCTCATTAACTTGTTTTTAGGATAACACTGGTTTTCCCCAAACACATTTTGCTTCCACTGTAACACCTTTTCTACTCCAAATGCCCTGTGGGAGAACCTTTGTGCAAATAAGGATCAAATCTTAATTTTCACAGTGTAATGGGCTTTTTCCTTACAAGACACCTGAAGAAAAAAAAAGAAGGATTTTGCAGTGTAAGCTTAATTTTAGTGTATTGATGGCTCTTCTGGAAATAGAAATCTGAAAAATGGCAAGGTTGGGAAAGTTCAGGGATGCATCCTAAGTTTGCAGCTTGGCTCTGACTTTATTTTCTGATAAAAGAAGCATGAATATATATGTAGAAAATGTATAATCCAGCTTCTATTATAGAATTCATATATGCACGTACACCAGAAATATAATTAGTGTCTCTGGCTGTCAGCAAGGGCCGTTCTGCTTCTTAAAATCTGAGCTTTGCTGGTTAGAGGGAGCAAGATAATGATAGAAACATCCTGTGAGATTGTAACCCGAGTGTTTTGGTGGTTGAACTTGAGGAAAGGGCACATATTATCAGCTGTACTCTGTTCTCCTTTCACTACAGGAGACGGGGAGGGAAATGGTCTAAAATCAGGCGATCAATAATTTGTATAGTGAACACAGTGTGCTGTTAAATGGTCTAATCTTTAGATCTCTTCGAACACAAGGTGGTACAGGAGAGGAATGACTACCAAGGAGGAAGCAACCTGAGGTGTAATTCCTAAGAACAAAGACTGAAGAGGAGGTTGTACTACATTATTTTTGCATTAGAAAACCTGATAGGTCACACAGAGCCTGGCTGGTCATTTTTAGAGAGTTTACTACAAGAAAAGCTTGTGAAGGAACATAATTGATTCAGCCACAAAACCACGAACATCTACTGCAGCATATTTTCTCCTGTGCATCCTCCTACAGGGTAACATTTTGTTTTCCATATCAGAAATAGAGGTTTCCAGCTGCTGAAGATGCTGCTGGTTGCATTTCCCAGCTTGATCAAGTCCCCGAATTGCTGGAAAGAACTACTTGGGGGATATTCATAGAATCCTAGAATATCCTGAGCTGGAAGGGACCCACAAGGATCATTGAGTCCGACTCCTGGCCCTGCACAGGACCATCCCCAAGAGTCACACCATGTGCCTGAGAGCATTTTCCAAGCTCCTCTTGAACTCAGGCTTGGTGCCATAACCTGGGGAACCTATACCAGTGTCCAGCCACCCTCTGGGTGAAGAATATTCTGCCAACAAGTGGCCTCAATCAGCCGAGAAGAGACAGAACATCTTACAATATTAAAGACCTGAACAACCCTTTATGAAAGCTCTTTTTGGAGTATGTGAAAGAGAAGAACAAAACAGAAATTCCCTGTGTCAGTGTTTTTACAACAGGACACAGAAATAAAGTTCTTTGGTGTTCCAGAGAAAACAAGGTAAGAGACACCGATTCAGTGTTGAAGGTTGAATTGGATTTTACCATTCTCCTTTAATTAATCTATTAAGTAATTTCACAGAATCATAGACTAATCAAGATCCACTAGGCCAGAAAGGGCTATTCTAATCACTTAAGATGTAACATGAACCATAAGATTTTCAAGAATTTCTGAATTTGTTTGAATTTAATTTGAATTTAATTTAATTAAGTTAATCTTTTAGGGGGAAAACTTAATCTCAGTTTCAAACCAATGGGTTTGCTCATGTGAGGGAATAGTCCAGGGGAGAATTTTTCTTGAGTAAAGGACTAAGTAACTTGAATAGCAATGATATTGCCTTTATCTCCTTGTGCTATTTAAGTGGTGATTAGGTCTGAACTTGACTTTTAAGGCAATAATACACTTCCAGAGGTGACTCCCTGAGTGAGAGGAGAGTTTTCAGTACTGTAGGTCTGAGTAGATTAGCTGGCTGTCTATAAACTGAGGGAAGAATATCGGAAGGCGAGGAGGAAAAAGCCAAGGAGAGAGTAAAACTTGGAATTGGAAAAACAATTCCTGTTCCAGATGAAACATTTCATTATATATGATGGGTTTCAAGGCAGTTTGCCCAATGACTTTTTATTTAACAAGGCATTGTGTGAAACATGGCATTGTTCCTTACAGGAAATAAAGAACAAGAAATCTACTTATTTCTTGCATACTTGTGTTGAAAGTGGGATGAAGTTGGGATGTGGAAGTAATCGCTCCAAAGCGCAGCAACCTTGTGGAATTTCCTTCTGGAACTGCACAGCTTTATCTAAAAATGAGACTCCTTGGGCTGGAAGGATGTTGCTGACTCTCAGAACTTGAGCCTGGGTTTATATGGTTTTTCTCTAATGCAAGATTTTATTAAATATCTTTAGTGTACTAAAATAATTCAGACCTTTGCTCACAGGGAGGTATTAACATCCCTTTAGGGAGAGCTTGGGCCAAAACCTGAGAGTGCTGAGTATCTGCTACCACATCCAAATTCACACTTCTCAGTTTTTGTCCTTTTCTCCAGAAGTTTTAGGCTTGATCCTTCTCATTGACATAATCCATTGCTAACTCAGCTGGACTGAAGGCAGAAAACAAAGTCACAGAATATTCCAAGTTGGAAGGGACTCAGAAGGATCATCAAAGTCCAGCTCCTGAAAATCCTAAAAGACCTGTGGACTAGTGGAGGCTGCCTTGGACTTGGCTGAGCAAACAGACATGTGGAGCCTGTCCTAAGCTTTGAGCTCTTGAGTTGAAGGTGGCCAATACAACAACTGAACAGTATCCTGGATATCTCATATCCTGAATATCTCATATCCTGAATTATGACTTCTGCTGTCAGGTTTGGGGAAGCACTTTATTGACAGGTTCAAAGAATATATCCCCTAAAATAATGTTGTTGCAGAGATTCCTTTTTTGGATTTTGTTTAGTTAAAACATGAGCAGTCTCTGAGTAACTCTTTCCTTTTTCAACTGGGTTTGGTCTCTGCCTCCTCCCAAGGTGCTCTTTCAGGCTGTGGATCAGGGAAGGAGCAGAGGCAAAGAAGTGCTGAGCATTTTCACTCAATTTTTTTCTGCCTTATTCTTTTCCTATTACTGAAGCCCAGGTCACTTTAAATTACCCTTTTTGTTTTCCTTTCTCAATCACTGTCAAGATTTTTCTTCAGTTTCTCCCTACTTGATCCAAAGTTTGAAGCCTGTACTTCCTTGTCGTGCTTTCCTGGTGGGGGCTGCAGAGTTTGGTGCATTTGGAAAAGGGAAGTTTGCTGAAGAGTGAGCCTGAAACAGCTGCCAGGGCTGACAACTGAAAGGCACTGATGGGGACAAAGCAGAGCAGAGTTAATGTGGGAAAATTAACACTTGTGAGGGACCCTCTGCCTCCCTCCCCTCTTTTTGAAGAAGGGAGAGAAGCTGGGTCTTTGTCCAAAAGAGCACTTCAGCATGCACTTGACCTATAGATATGTGAAAAGACTCTTTACTATCTTCATCCATTCCTATGGTTTTCAGTTACCTGGATGCACATTTAATGGAATAAATATTTATCTCTTTGATCCTATACTTAAGGTAGATGATCCATGTTTTTTTACTCCCTGAAAATATGAAAATCTATGAAAATCACAGCTGTGCAAGCAGATTTCCAGGAAACTTAACACGGTGCACTTAGCATTCGGGAGGTTGTACCACCCCTTGGTTAACAGGGAAAGTTATCTCATGGAAAAAGTGGGGAGAGATCGTTTTGATCTCATCTTGCACAGGACTGAGAAAGGAAAGCATTTAAAGTGTCTTAACCATAAAGCTTGGCAGCAATTGTCGAGCACAAAAATGAAAATAGTTTAAGAGAACAGTGCAGGCAATAACTCACTTGGGGGGTCGGCAGAGGACCAGAAGAAGTGGCCAGACTGACATTGCTTGGTTTTATTAACTCATCCATAATTAGCCCATAGCTTAGATACAATTTAGCTTGTGCCATATGGGCTAATATAGTGCTGAAAGTTACCCCCCATGCAGGTGCCAGTCTGTCACACTGAAGGAAGATTAGCATAAAACAAACAACAATGCACCAGTAATGACAGTGGCACCATTTGCCACTCCATACTTAAGGATGCAGAAGCACGGCCATTATAACCCAATCTTCAAGATTTTATTAAGTAGATACAAAAGGCATGTGCACACACACACCCCTTACAGCCCAGTGAATCCTTCCTTCAGCTCTCAGGCAAACCCAGTGTGCATCTTGCTTTTTTTTAAAGATATTTAATTTTTTAATTATTTTTTTTTAATGGTAAAAATATCTAATGTAGATATTTAGTCTGCTGGCATTCCCTGGAACAGTATGTAAAATGAGTTTTAGGTAAAACATGTTGGGCAAATAAATCCAGGTGGTTTCTGTCTTGATAAATGTGTAACGTAGTCGTTGTTAAGCTCAAATAAAAATGAGAAAGCTACACTGTGTGTGCCCATCAAGTTGATTAGAACTTTTTATAGTGTATATGAATCTATAGCACTGGTGTAACTGTGTAGGCAGGAGATGTTGTGTGAGTATAATTTACACTGGGAAGAAAGTGAGCCACTGTCTTTATTGATTCCCCTTTATTGAATAGGAATTGCTCCATTAAAATGATACCCGTGTGTTGCTGATAAGTCCTGCATTTCTGTTAATTTGGCTACTACATATTGCCAATATTTTTCTTTTTAAATCAAGAAGGAAATTTGGTGCCAGAGCCTTTCCCAAATTGTGCTGAGCTTCTGACACAAAGCAGCAGAAGCCATTAGCATTCTCAGTTAAGGCTGATCAGTCGTGCTGTTGAACCATTTCTTCTCTTCCTCCCAACATATTTGCTTTCCTGTGTTTCCCAGATAAAAGGGAAGCTCCCCCTCTACTAAGTTTTCCGGACTTTTCTTTTGAAAGGCAGCCTGCCCATTTTAAATATTTTAAATGAAGTGAGCTTTGCTATGCAGACAGGAGCTGAATTTTTTTTTCCCCAGCTCTCATCGGCTATTTATGTGACTCCATGGTTTTCAAATGGTATAATGTGAGAGGATGCCAAATGTCCTGCCATTTAATAACCAGTAGCATACAGAGCTCTTTTCAAAATGCCACCGCTCTGAGCATCTGTTGTTATTAAGTAAGATGATCAAATTTTGTGCAGGACTTCAATTTTGCTTTTCACATCACTTATAGAGCAAGAATAATATGCAGTCTGTGTATAAAACTAATGTGTTGGGATCATTGAGCCAATTGCTGGGTTTTGTGTTCTGCTTTATTACAGACTGTAAAATAAACTTTGGCCTTTTTTTAATAAATGTTATAAAAATGCTCTGTGAATCAGGAGAGTGTCAGCAATTAAAGCCATTTAACATCATAATAATTAAAAATGCAATACTCCAGTGTAGTCAGTATTGGTTCACATAAAAAGCCACATTGTTGGTCCTTAATAATTACATTATTTGACAGACATGCTAAAGAAGAGGGAAAGGTGCACATTGTTAGTATCAAATGAGCAACTAATTCTTATTGTTTGTGGAAATTGCTGTAACATCCTTTTCTATTCCTGTCTTTCAGCTGACAGATGTGCAGGAATGTCCTGGGCTCACCATTGCTTTTCTCTCCAGCAGAACATGACTGACAACACACCACCACCAGGGAACAGCTGGGGCGAGATGCATAACATTTCCCTGGAAGAGAGAGAAGCTGATTAGGCGATGGAGCACCTAATTGGGTAAGATGCCCCTCATTTCCAAACTATAAAATTCAGAGAGTGTAGAGCAGAGAGGGGAGGCCGGGCTGGGAAGAGCCGTATGTTTGTCCCGCAGCACAACTGGACCTTTCAAATGAGCGATGCATTTCCAGCTGTGGTTTGGGACTGAGCCTGGGCTCAGGGTTGGGGAGGGCCAAATTTTTGAGAGGAGACTTAAGTCAGACAGAATAACATTGAAATTACACCTCTGCACCTCAGCCCTTTCTCCTTGCTTTTCCTACATTCGCAAATGCAGAAGGGCAGCTTTCCCCACAGTGTTCATTTTTGCCATGGAAAAATGAGGCAAAAATAAAAAAAAAAAAGCACAAATTTTACAAATTTAGGAGGTTTTTTCCCTTGAATATTGGAGGTGTGGGATTCTTCCCTGTTTTCATTGCCTGCTGTATGTTGCCACATAGTTCTGTAAAACAGTTCTGTAAAAGCAATGTCATCCTCAAAAGAGATGGAGAAGTTTTTGTTGCAGGGTTGTAGAAAGGGCGGAATTGGCATCCTCACACACTCTAAAGAGAATGGGGTCTGAAGAGGTTTTGGAGGAGCATCCTCAATCCAGCTTCTGCAAATCCTAGAAAACAGGGAGTGAAAAGTGACTTAAAGTATTCTGGGGAGACAATTTCCTTTCTTTGTTTTCCTGGAGTGTCCAAGAGCTTTTTCTGTTCTTGTGTCTACCTCTGGAAATACTCCCAGACTGTGGCAATGACATTCTTGTTTACTCCATTTTTCTACTCTGTTGGGGTTGGGTTTTTTAGCTTCATTTATTTCAGGCACCCCAAGCTTCCACTGTAGGGGGGACTCAGAGGGTGGGGTGTCCTTTTAAAAAAGCAAATACTCAAAAAACTTCCAACCAGATCTTGCAAGGCCTCGTACCATCTGTGATACAGGAAATCATTCTTGGGTAGGATAAAGTCAGGCATGATAATCTCATTTTTCTGTTTTGTCTTTCAAAAAACCTGTAGACGTGGTGCTTAGGGACATGGTTTAGTGGTGGACCTGACAGTGCTGGTTAATGGTTGGACTTGATGATCTTAGAGGTCTTTTCCTTAATGATTCTATGATTTTCTGATTTTTTTTCCTTCCCCTTGTGTGTTCTGAATTAATTTTATTAGCCTCTTGCAAGTATTATTTGCTACTCTCCAAGGAAACTAACAATTCAGCAACACAAGTTTGATGTTTGGATACAGGAATAATAAAGAAATAATAAAGACTTGTGAAGTCCATGATACGTAAGTTAAATCATGTCAAAACTGTTCTGAAAGCAAACAAATCACAGATTTCCTCAGAACATGGGGAGAAGATGCTGTTACACCTTCACAGATGTTGTGTACAGCATCTTTGGCAGATTCGTTCTTCCCAAGGTCTTGAGTGATGGGATGAGCACATCCAGTGACCAGCAGCAGTTTTTCCAATGAATTTTTGGGTACCTGGGGCAGAGGAGCAGTGACACATCCCAAAGGGCACTTAAAACATTTTAAAGGCACTGAAAGCACCTGAAAGGCCAGAGCTCCTCTGGAAACCTTCTTACCTTAGATGTAATTCAGATGCATGCAATTATTTTAGTTCCAATATTAACCTTAGATTTTAAACAGATTATAATTTTGTAAGGAAACAGCCATAATTGCGTGCCAGAAAGGGATTTGATTTGCAGTGCTGGAAACCAGTCTGCTCCTTGAGTACCAGAAGAGTCTTTAGGTGAAAGTATAAAAGAAGCACATTATCTCCTGATTAACCTGAATCAAATAATGGAAATAGAATTCCATCTGCCATAGAAATCATAAATAATAAATACATTATTAAATCAATAAACTGAGTACAACAATGAATTTTAAATCTTATGTCGTGATTAGAGCCAGCTCTTTCTTTGGGACATATTAAACTATATTCACAGCACATTCCACTTGGCTTTTTTAATAGGTGATCTGTTTCTTTTTCAGGAAGTTCATACGAAGTTTCTGAACCTCCACTTTGGCCCTTGGGGAGAAGCAGCCCGGAAATAAGGTGAAAGTGTTCTGAAAGAAATGAGGAAATCTCCAAAGGAAAAAAAAAAATAACGCATTATAGAAATACTGGTAAATAAAATATAACCAAGGAGCAGCATGAGAAGCAGTTTAACCCACTGCACACCAGTTTTTCCATAGTGCAGCCAACTGAACGAGGAATGAAGAATATCAAGGAATATGGCTTTATGTATTAGGACATCAAATTTCATAGAAATGTGAATGGATTAACAATAAAATAAAAGAAAGCAAACACATAACACGAGTAGTAGTTGAGTCCTACATGGTAGCTGATCCTGTATAAGAAATAAAAGTAGTGTTTCAGTAAGAAAAATAACATAAATACATTTAAAAGTTAGATTTTGGAAAGCTTTGGTTGCTTTTTTTGTACAATTCTGCATTTGTATGGCAGATGCCACCGCCAGAACCTCCCTTGGTCTATAAGAAACCTGAAAGACATCAATGTTTTATTGTTTCAGATTCATCATTTTACCTACTGCTTTAGATCTGTAGGACCAAACCCAGAGGTTCTTAGAGACTCGGTGTGATTAGACCAAACTGGACCTTGCATCTTTGAGTTTCTTCTAAAGATGTTTTACAAAAACAGAGTTTTTTGTTTCAGATCTGGAAAATGACATTTCCATTCCAGTCTGTGACCTCTACCTTGAAAGGTTTTGGGGCATCAAGGTGGTGAGGAGTTGCCTTAAAAGGTGACCTCAAAGATGATCTTGTTCCACCCTGTGCCATGGGCAGGGACACCTTCACTAGACCAGGTTGCTGCAAACCCTATCCAACCTGCCCTTAGACACCTCCAAGGATGAGATATCTACAACTTCTTCCCTGCTCTGGTGTGGCTCCATCATTCTGGTGTCCTGCTGTTCCTGCCAACAGGGAAACCTCAGAATCCTGCAGCCCTTTATGCCTTTCTGTAACATGCACAAAACTCCTGAGTGTTCATTTTCACCATAAGCCCCTGTGCCTCTTATATATTTTGTGGAGTTTTGTCTATTGTCAAGATTTGAGAATGATTTATTTATGCAGGTTTTGCAGCAAGACTGAAGCCTCTATGGCCTCTCTAGGAGTTATTTCTCAATTCCACACAGACTGTCTTGGTCAGCTCAAAACCTACAACTCTTGGGATTTCTACCCTGACTGAGTATCATTAACTGCTACAGTAGAGCTGATATTTTTTAATGTCACTTTTCATAGAGTCATAGAATATCCACAAGGATCATCGAGTCCAACTCCTGACCCTGCCCAGGACAGCCCAACAATCCCACCCTGTCCCTGAGAGAGTTGTCCAAACACTCCTTGAGCTCTGGAAGCCTTGGGGCCGTGACCACTGCCCTGGGGAGCCTGTACAGTGCCCAACCAGCCTCTGGGGGAGGAACCTTTTCCTGAGATCCAACCTAACCCTGCCCTGACAGAGAGAGCTACAGAAATACTTTAAATAGAGGTACATCAGGGTTTCTGCCATTTCTTTAGTGCAAAGCTGCAGAAGGGATAAGATGTGCATTTTCTTGATTCATCATGAAAATGGATCTATGGTTATGTTGTTTTTTGAGCATTTCCTGCTTACAAGCACTTCCCTCTAAATCCCTTCTGTAACCACCACTGGTTCCTGCTATTCTTTCCACACCAGACCCTAATCCTTCAGCTCACCATCCCTGTTCCCCCACAGCTGGCACAGCAGCACCACCACACTCCTGGGCTTTGGAAGTACTGACAGTGTGACTGAATTTAGAGGACACAAGAAATCTTGACATTCAACTTGTCAACATTTCTGTCACTGAGCCTGTGTTCCCATGACTTATTTTTTAATGCAAATCAGAAGATGATTAGCTGTTTTCTCTCTTCATTGTGTTTATTTTTGCTTGTTCTTTGGGCTGTTTTTTGTGCCTCATCTTGGCTGAATTCTCTCCCATTTTTCTCCCTTCCTGTGTGTTTCTGCTCTTGCTCTGTTCTCTGCCCTTTGTTCTCCGTTGCTGTTTTCCCCCCTTTTTCCTTTCGTGCCTCTCTTGCATATTTTCTGGTGCTCTATCATCTCTGTTCTTTGTCTTTCCTTTTCTTTGCCTTTTCATTTTGCCTATCTTTGTTCTGTATCCTCTTTGGTGTCTCCCTGTTCTTTGTCTTCTCTTTTTCCTTGTTCTTTCTTTTCCTCTGTCTGTCTCTTTTTATGATTCTCTTTTATCTTCGTTGTGTTCTGAGTAGGTTTGTCTTGATCTTTGTCTTTGCAGAGAACGTGCTCAAATGAAGACAAAACACGCCATTCAAACAGAAATTGCTTATTAATTATAACATGGACACACTCCTGAAACCCAAGCCTCCCACAAAGCCAGCAAACCAAATCACAGGTATTTTCAGGCCTTTGTGTATTTTTCTGGTCAACTGAACTCCACATAGGGCCCTGAGATTGAGCACCCAGCACTTAAACCCTGTCCTATCCCACTCCCCTCTCTCTGAGTGTCAGTCAATAAATCCATCCTAAACTTTATTACTGACCCATCAAGACTTGGGTGCAAAATAAGCAAAGTGGGATATCTGATGATGCAGCAGTTATGAGTAAAAATGTGTATTTTGGTCTCCAGTATGGAATCCACACGAACTTCATGTCCCAAGTGTTCCCCTTCCTTCTGTGGTGAGGGGTATAATTTACTGCAGATGGCTTTGACCTACATCATCAGCCCCAAGTTATCAGTTGCTGCTGGAAGGAATGTTTTAATTTACCAACCAGCTCTTCCGGGAATGGGTATCCACTACCGGCCATGTGAAAGTCGGGATTTCTTGGTGCACTTGGTGCACAGTCCTGAATTATTGTTGTTAATTCTTTATATTTGCAAAACAAAACATCTTAAAAATGTGGAAACAGGAAAATCACAGGCAGAGTTATTTTGGTAAAGGAAGTTCTATTTGGTCCCAAAATAAATCTTTCTGTGATCACTTGGAGCTTTGAAAAGATAAGTATGGTTTCAAAGTTCCAGCTCAAAAAGAAAAAGTTCACGTAAAAAAAGTTCAGCTTTTTGTTCATTTTTCCACCCATTTCTCCCTTCGAATAATTCAGGGAAATCTTTCTTCATGTGTGATATTTGATTAATCCTCATTAAAGCCTTGGCTGAAATACAAACCCCCAATCTTGGAGTTTGCCCTGTTGCTGCTTTCGCCTTCTTTATTTAAACTTTTTTCATTTATTTGTCCTCAGGAGGGTCATGAGAGCGACACCATGTTGCCGAAGTGCAGAATGGCTGAGCTGGGGGAAGTTTTTCAGGGTGGAGGGGCTGGTGCACCAAGGACCCCACTACTGGGTCACCACATCCTGGGGACTGGGGGGACCCTTCCTGCCCCTTTCCAGGCTACTTCTCTCTCCCCATAACTTTGCTGTTAAATTGTCACTTTCCTGGCCAAGCTGTGATATATAAATAGAAATCTCATATCTTCCCCCTTCTGTGCTCTGGGGAAGGCCCAGAACCCCCAGCACATCACTGAGCTCTGCAAACCGGCTGTAGGACCCAGCCACAATATTGCAGCAAATAACCTGTGCCTGATGTGAATTGTCCTGAAACTGGGAAGTGCTGTGGGATCCCTGGAGGCTGGAAATCGATCTGAGCTCAGGTTGGGCTCTTCCTGCTCCTTGCACTTCATCGCTGTCAGTACCAACATCCCTCACTGTGGTTGCGGATGCAGAAGTGGGATAGGGTCTCTTTCTGCCTCTTCCCATTGTGATTTGGTGCTTTTGGGAAGAACCCATGTGGGAATGAGGAGGGCACGGGGTTCCCCAATGGCTGGAGCCATCAGTGTGTGGCAGCTCCAAGTGTGTGACAGCGATGCCCATCCCCTATGCCATGAGCTGAAGGGATGTTCCCCTGTTAGTTCTGGCATGTGCATTTTTGAGAATGCACAGGTGATCTCCCAGTCTCCATAAATACACAGGAATTACAGGTTTCCAAAGATAGAATTTTTTTTGTCTTAATAACCTTGATTTAAATTATACTTAAATATCAATAAAGCGGTTTAAGACCAGGCCGTTTAGGCCAAATGTACATTAAAATTCCCCCTCTATTTTGCCTCTTTTAAAATCCTCCTCCTTCAGTTTATTCCCTGCGGGAGGGTTTGGGTCCTGAACTCATTGTGAGATCTTCAAACACATAATAAGAATTAATCACCATTAGTCTTCTATTTTAACAGCTGCTTCCTACCCCCCGAACCGGTGCAGCTGCAAACTTCCCTCCTTCTGCCGACACCGTAATCCCATTACAGCTGCAAACTTCCACGTGTAAAAACGCAGATTTAAGCTGATTTTGAAACAACTCACATTTCTTGATTGCTCAGGTCTGTGCTGGAAGTGGGGGATGCAGCTCCTGGATGGTGGGAGCTGAAGGAGCATCGTCCTTCCCAAGCACGAAGCCACCACGTTGCTGCTGGGAGGTTGCAAACCCCACTCGACCCAAACCCTGTCATTTGCATCAACCATTATTTACTTCTTAATATTCACAGGAAAACAAGCATGATTTATTTATTAATAATGAGAATATATTTGCCTGCTTGCAGAAATTTCCCTTTTTTCTTCTCACTTGTGGGCTTTCTTATACTTCTCCATTCTAATATGTGCCCTTAGATTGTAATTATTTTATTTTTCTACTTTTTAGCATTAAGGTTTGAGATAGATAATTATTTTGCTTAATAGTAAATTTCACTGCAACGTGCCCAGAGGGATCTGAAATAAAAGGTATTTAAAAATCTACCATGTTAGAAAAGTAAAATAATTTCAGCTAATGAGATTATCAAGGATAATCGGTTTACAAAAGCCCATTATGCGACAGATTCATTGATGTCTTAAAACAGAAAAGGAGAATCCTATTTATTTTTTGAAATGGTGTAGAATAAATTGCTTTTCAGAATGTAAAAGGCTGTTTTTCATATTTTTTTTTAAATGTGATGATTTCTGTAGCCCCATCTGCTGTTCAGTTTCAGAAGTATCCAGAGGAAGACTTGGTGAAATGTGTGTTTTTCTGTTGAAAATTTGTAATAGGTGAGACTTGACCTGTGGATTTGGCTGGGGATTGTAAGGAAGGACTTGGTCTCTTTCAGAATTTGTGGGAAGAAGTTGCAGGAGTGGAATAGAAGTTCCCACTTCTATTCAACCATGACTGAGGACATATTGTGGAGGAGGAGAAGGAGGAGGAGAAGCGATTGGCACTGGTGGCTGCTCTTGCTGGAGTAACCATGGAAGCCCTACTAACCACAGCTGTTCTCTTATCTCAGCAAGCTCAAAGAGAAATGAAGTGGGAGAATCCAGGAGAAGGCAGGTGATTGTAACACCCACACCTCTGCAGGGTACAGAATAGGGTCATTTTAGAGGTATGAAAATTTACTGGGACATTTTCCTTCCATTTCCCCCCTGAATCTCTTAGAGATGTGTTAGATTTGATTTGCATCTCCCCACAGAAGTAAAGCGTTGACTTGGCCCAAGAAGAACTGAAATGTGCTCCAACACTACTACAGTTTTGTAACACCCAAGAGAGACTGTAAGGTTGGCTCTTATAAATAAAAAACAACAAAATCATTCATTTGTGTGCTACATAAATTAAATTATATGTGTATAAAGCTGCAACCTTGGAAAGACTCCCTATAATAATGTCTATTTTATCTGTTGTAGTTTACTGCTTTGACAATGTCTTCTCAGCTACCCAGAGTGTGCCTGGTGGGGCTGGTGCAAAGTCTCTTCGAGGACTTTTGCTCTGTGATGATGTGGAAGGTGACTCTTCAGTAAGTAACACAAAATGATTTCAGACTTGTATAAATAATACACATGTTCTGTCTCCCTGTGATTGAATGATGAATAGCATTTAGAGTGATTGATTTGCCGACACGTGGTGGCGGCTGGAACAGTTCTGATTGTCCTTGGATCCTTCAAACTGGTCCTACATCTCCCACAGCTTTGTCTCACTGTGGTATTGTGGTTCTCCAGCACCATGTGAATACCAGGTCTTGGCTTGGTCATTGAGAGGGATGATGGAGACACAGATTGACCCTTGAAGCAACACATCTCCACCACAGTGTCCTCTGCCTGTGCCAACCCCCTGTGTGGGGACCTTTGTGTCCCCAAAAATGTGGTTCTTGTACAGTCTCTTCTGCTGCAGCTCAATCTGCCTCTTAAATGTTTCCCTCTACTTTTTTTTTTTCCTTTAATATTTAGCAGAAAATAATTCTGCAATGAGCTTTATGAAAGCAGCAGGATAGATTAAAAAATGAAATATGTTTAGCAAGATTTGGGGGAAAGGCTGGAGTAATTAATTTTCAATAATACCTGGCATTTCCAGAACTCCTTTCATCCCAAGATCACCAAACAGTTTACAGACATTAATTAATTAAAGCATTATGATGCCCCAGTGTGGGGCCATCGCCGGCATGTCTGACTCAGACAAACTCCCTGCAATTCCCCGGACAGCCAAGCAGTATCCACTCCTCTGCCTGCACCAGGGCTATTCCTCTGAGTAAATACTGTTCAGCCTTCCCAAGGTTTGCACTGTGTGGCCCTATGTAAATATTTTCCAATAAGTTCGATTATTTGTCTTTTATTCTCTATCAGGAAAACCCCAAATATCTCAGTAATAAAATTTCCAGTGTATGTTTACATGAGGGCAGTTCGGATGATTAGTTTCTGATTCAGCTGCCCATTAAAACATCCCCGCTCCTGGAAAACTCCCTTTGCAGGCTGGGAGCTGGACATGCATTTTAAGCTTTGATTTGGGGGGGGGAGTTGAGTATTTTTGACAGCACAAGGAAGAGAGAAGGTGCCTGAAAGGGGAGCAAATAACGTCACACTCCTGGAAATCCTCCGTGAAGTGAAGGGTAAGTTGGGTGAAATCTTATGAAAGCCATAGATTACCCAAACTTTCTCCACTCCAATGATTTGATTCATGAACACGTAAATAGATAGATAGCTAGATCCATCACAGAGATCCCTAGGGAACAATGGAATGGTGTTTGTGATTGGAAAAGTATTATAAAAGAGCTCACGTATGGCCAATAGTTGGGCAGTTCTGTATCGCCAAGACAAATAGAAAAGAAATGACATTTCATGATCGCATTTGTAAAGGACATTGGAAGTTACCAAAGCAGGAGAAATGGATGTCCTGCAGTGATGCAGCTGCATTCCCATGTGGCACTGCCCCCAGCTGGACACCATTTGGGCCCTGATCCCCTCACCCCACATCTCTGGGATAAGAGTGTGGCACCATGTTACTGGGGAGTCACAGAATCATTAAGGTGGGAAAAGGCCTCCGAGATCATTGAGTTCAAACTTTGACTGAACACCACCTTGACAACTAAACCAGAGCACTGAGTGTCATGTCCACTTATTTCTTGAACACCTCCAGGGATGGCAACTCCATGACCTCCCTGGGCAACCCTGTCCTGTGCCTGACAACCCTTTCAGTGAAGAAATTCTTTGTGATGGCCATCCTGAAGCTCTCCTGAATGCCTGTACCTCGATGTTTTGACCCCGTACCTTGGCCACCTTGGGCAGGGAATGAGTGCTTCACTTGGCCTAAGGCATTCCAGTTTGGTTGGGATTCAGAGGCAAGATCAGTCCTGAAGGATGTGTTTGTAATGGAACACTGAGAAAAAAAATATTTAAAAAAGGACAAAAAGAACAGTTGTTTGTTTGTTTGTTTGTTTGTTGGATTAACTATTTTCAGAGAAACTAAAGGAAAACCAGTATCAAAACAGAAAGTCCCCTTCATTACTTATGATCTGACCTATCTAGTCATTGTTTTGCCTGGTTAGGTTGGTCAGCTCCAAGTTTTCCTTTATTCCAACTTCAAACCATAGTGGAGAAGAGGGGTTGGACATTGGGCAGGAGGCACGGGGAGACACTTCCCCAGTGTCACCATGAATCTGTGTCCTGAGCTATTTATGCCACCCAGCACTTCAACCTCTCCATCCATCAGCCTGGAAACACAGAAATGCCAGGCTGTGCTCAGGAAGGTGATGCTCATGGAGGAGGCTCTGGTTTCAGGAGGAGGGATCCAGGAATGCTGCCCTCCTCCCTGCTTGTTTACCCGATGGCAAGTGCATCTTCGGGGAGCGCTGTGACTCTGAGATATGAGACGAAATTCTTAAGTAAACACAAGTGACATTTGGCATATAAATAAGTTTGGGAATACTCTTGCACAAGCAGCGCAGGTCGACAGAGATCTTTTATCTCCTGGCTTAAAATCAGCTCTGGAAATGTAAAAAGTGCAAAGTGTTTGGGGAAGGAGTGGTGGAAGGAGAGGGCCTGAAGGCACAGTATGGGGTGGGATGACAGGGTGGTGGTCGCTGGTCTGGAGTGACCAGCTTCACTCCTCATCCACATTGGTTCTGGAAAAATCCATGCTATGCCAGATGTGTTTCTCCAAAACTTTTTTTTTTTATTATTTTTTCTCTCTTTTTTCCCCCTCTTTTTTTATTTCTCTCCTTTTTTTTTTTTTTT
The DNA here is from genome assembly GCF_001604755.1 of Lepidothrix coronata. Classification (NCBI taxonomy): domain Eukaryota; kingdom Metazoa; phylum Chordata; class Aves; order Passeriformes; family Pipridae; genus Lepidothrix; species Lepidothrix coronata. The sequence goes on from NW_016690205.1 coordinate 5,359,728, forward strand.
ATTTCTCTCTCTTTTTTTATTTCTCTCTCTGTTTTTTATTTCCCTCTCTTTTTTTTGGTCTCTTTTTCCCCTTTTTTTTATTATGATTAATATATAACAGAGCCCTTTAGAGAGAAAATACTGATTTGAAATAGCATGGTAAACAAATAATAAGGGAACAGGAGTCTGTATATCCATACATCCATAAAATGCTTTGCATCCACACATGCGCACCCGGTTCTTATTGTGTAGGTTTGCTAAGGGGATTTACCTCCTTTTTTAATATTTTTGAAGGCTGCTTTATGATCCTGTTGACCTGCTATTAGCAAAAGCTTAGCTTTCAACAAAGGTAATTAAATTATAAAATCACTGCTGCAATCATCAAACTACTCATAAAACAAGAAATGAAAAAAAAATACCCCGAAATAAAAATCTTGCAGGCTTCTCCTCCTGTAATATTGCTCCCTGATGTTAATTACATTTAAATGGGAGAGTACTATTTTGGTATCATTCATACGCCTCCAAAAGTACTTTCCAGTTTATCATACCTGTCAACCCCAGTGCATCACAGGCTAATACTTTATTAAGAAAAAAATCATTAGGGAGCTGCTGATCCCATTTAAGTACATTGGGCAGAATGTAAGACTAATTAAAAAGCATATTTTTACATTATTAATTTCTGAGTTTCACACTTAATGAATGTGAAATGACAGGGCTACTATTTTTATATTCAGGCTCTCTGGGCTCTTCAGCCAGGGGAATTCAATTCTGGGGATTTTTTGCAAAGATGCTTCTTGGGAGATTTGTTTTCAAGAACAGCTAAGCTTTTTTAGCTGTGCCTTTTTCTGGGAAATTATACCAAAGCATATTACAGTCACTTAAAAAGAGTAGTTAAATAGATGTTGTGTTGGGTTTTTTTTTTTTTCATCACACTGCTATAAAAGTATTTTAGATGAGGTATAAAATATGGTTTTTAAATGATATTATGATTTGCAAACACTAAAAAATAATTGCGGTGGAGTTGAGAGAGAGCAAAAACATCTAATCTTTATTGTGTAAGACAATGTGATAAAATATTTTACAGCCAAAAGCTCATTTTGCATCTGGAAAATTGTGTAAACTGATGGGAGGGGGGGAAAAATCTCATTAAAACCAAAGGTTATTTTTAATATTCCTCAAACAAAGCAACACTTATAGCTGCATTTCCCCTCCCTTTATTTATTAAATTAGACAATTGTGCGAATGCCGTATGTTCTATTTAAATAAAGACATAAACTGATGGAGAGCGTGGGATGAGCTAATGGGGATGGAGAGATGGTTTGGAAGAGAGAGCCAGCCCCGGGAATGTCGGGATGGTGGAGGATCAGTGCCGTTCCAGCCGTGGTTGAGCCTTAGGTGTTTTATTCCCGAGCCCTGTGCCGGGGCCGCCTGGCACCGCGGCCCCGCAGCACCGCCACTTTTATAGGGCTCTGCGAGGAGGAGTGGAGAGAAGCAAGGATTCTTTCCCCCCCCCCCTCTTTTTTTTTTCTTTCTCCAAATGTGCTTACAATTACCTCTCTGTATTTTTATTGTCTTTTTACTAACCACAAAACTCACACTGGAGGCAAAGCTTAACGGCTGAGGCTTTCCTCGTGTAAATATTAGGAAATTACATTTGTACAAACTGCGCGGCTTTGTAAAGGGGGCTGGAGCCACTCCAACACAAATTAATCAGGATAAAGTTGCTCTATGTTCAACATGACCATAGTTTATTTTCTTAAAGTATTAATTTGTCAACAGCTTTCCTGCCTCGCTGTGACTCATGTGGATGGCATTGAGGGAAGACACAGATGCAATCTTGCTGCTCTACCTTGCGGTTTTAGGAACAAGCTCCAGTTAATCAAACCATAATTGTGTTTAATTCCTCACTATTTGTTTTCCTACCAAAGTCAAATGACTGAAATATGAATATGAAACTGTGTTTAGATATTGTTTTCCTTAAAAAAAGAAAAAGGCATGAAACTATTTTAACTGTTTGCTAAACAATTTTTACTTACAAGTCCTTCCCTCCTCCACTGTTTCCCCCCCTCCCTCAGCCCTAAAATAAATAAATAAGCTCTGGTAATAGCTTTTCAGCTGGTGTCCTTTGCTTTTTTCCCTCCTCAGTCATTCCCAGTGTGGAAAGCATTGCTTTCCAGCATGTCTCCCCTCACCCTTCTGCCTTAGCACACTGCTTATTATATCACCCTATTTTTAATTATATCTTGATTTTCGTAAAATGATCATTCGTTGTTATGTTTCTGGAATGCAAACTTGAGTGTAATGGGATCTATTTTTCAGAGTTGCCAAAACAAATTAAGGGAAACATTCGGCTCTTCCTTTGCCAAATGTTTTAGTGTTTTTCCATGAAAGCAAATCTTATTTCGAACTGTATATTAAAGCTTAAGTAAATAATGCAGCCTGGAAGAAACAAATTCTATTGTAAAATCAGTGCCTGTTCCCAGGCTTTGCCGGTGGTACCTGCACTGAGCTCTGCCCGGGAAGAATCGGGGTAATGATGAAATATTGTTAATTTTAATTTGCCTTTTGCAGAAACACCAAACTTTTTCCTGTGTGCTGCATGCAGTCCCCATAAATATGGAGCATTTGTTGTGGCCGCCTCACGGATGCCCAGGTAGGTGAGAAGGCTCTGGGGTAACAACATCATGCAGGGCTGGATCTGGAAGCAGCTTTAGGCACCGAGCTTTGTTAATTGTGGGTTTGGGGGCTCGCCTGTTCTTTAGCGTCTTTTATTAACATACATCCCCAAATAATATTGACACTCTTCTTGTTTTATTAGTACACGTTTACCTTGTTCATGGTTTTATTATTCAAGAATGCAGTTGTTGCCAAGTATTAATCAATATATTATGCTGCTCAGTTGGGCAAGCTGTACAAAAACATAGTGCCCCTAGGGTTAATACAGTCAAGAACTAGAAAAGTGTTTCAGACATGTACACAACATGTGGTTTACTATTATCATTAAATGAGGTGAACTGGGACTCTATACATATGGATTTTGAATTGCATAAATTTTGATTGATATCATTTGAAGACTGAGACCCTGAAAGGCTAGATTTTGTGAAAGACGATACACAGGCCAGCTATTACCACATACAATAATACCAGGAAAAATATCTGAAATGAGCAAGGCAGCTGGCTTTTAAATAGCTAAAACATAACATCAATACTTATTTTGAATAATGGAAAAAAGAGGTAAAAGATGTTGACCTCTGCCTGACAATAACATGTTCCAAAAGTAGAACTGGTCCCAGGAGAAAACCCCCTGCTCAACAGTAGCGACTAAGAAATTTTTTTCTTTCTCTTTCTTTCCTTCTTGTTTTCTCTTGCTTTTCTTTTAATTTTCTTTTTTGTTTTTTTTCTTCTTTTTTTCCTGTTTTAATACTTTATTATCCCTCCCTGGCAAAGGTAAATGTGCTTTTGAACATGCAAGGCAGCCGCCAGCAAAAAAAAAAAAAAAAAAAAAAAAA
>NW_016690205.1:5363265-5375765 GCF_001604755.1 Lepidothrix coronata
GTGGTAGATATTTAATAAATGAAAGAAAGAAATGGAAAAAAAAAAAAAAGACAGTGCCAACACAAAACTTTGCTCATCACTTGGCTATTGAACACCATGGGTTTAACATGCACAAAGCTGTGTGAGGTGGGTGATGTGTGGGAGCTCCTGGGCTGTTCCATGTGCTCAGAGCCTGGCACAGGCACAGTCCAGGCAGGATCGGGCCCGCGGGTGCTGCCGCCGCCGCTGCCGCTGTTGTTGTTTTCCAAGAGGAAATATTTCGGGGCTGCCCTAACATTAGTGCAACATATCACTCGGGCTGCATTCCCTGCTGACTGCAGGCTGTTTGATGAGTAATTAGGAGACCTTCTCTTTAGTTTGTTTGACATATTTTACAAAACGTGCGAATCTGTGAAAAATTTGCTTGTTCATTTAAAAGGCAGAGTTCCTAAATGAAGCTAAATAGATATCATTTTAGGAGGCTTTTTTTTTCCTCTTACAACTTCAAACACAATAGGCTCTTTTTGCCTCAAAAAGGATTTTTTTTTGTTTCTGTTGAGAAGTAATTATTCTGTTGTTGCATCTGTGTAGCTTCACTCAGAGCTCATACAGAGAAAATCTCTGTAATACTTAGAGATAAACATATCTAGACACGCAGATATTCATGTGTGTACTTAAGTTTGTTTTTATTTTACACCCACACATCAAAACTGGTATCATTAGCTACTTACTGTAAAGCAATAAACTCAGCTCTCTTTCCTCTGCCCACATCAAAAGATGAACACTTTTTTCTTGATTTTCCATCTTGAGCACAGAAACCTCAGAGAAAATTTTAAATGTTTTCAAATATTCCAGCACCCATTATGCTCCTTTTGTGAAAAACACTTTGAAGATCATTTGCGGCTTCAGATTGCATGATTTCAGCTGCTAATTTAACTTTCCTAACTATGTCAGGGTTGTGTAATTAAAAAGTTAATTTTTTCTTGGTTTGAAACCGTTTGGAGTTTTTTTAAATATAAATATGATTTTCTTCTCTGCAAAATAAGTGACACCTCTCAGCACCTTGAATTTCAGGGAAAGTTGCTTCTTGCACTATTCAGGATTATAAATTAAAAATTTATATATTCAGAAATAAAAATATAACTGTTCTCAATTTCTTTCCTGTCAAAAAAGAACTCTGGTATTTAGAGCCAAGCAGTCCTACTGACCCAAAGGTTAAAGTTTTCCCCAAAAAAGCAATGCTGGAATAAGGCTATGCTAGCGGAGATTAAAATCCTTTTGTGCTGTAAGATGTGAGCACAGGGATGATTTAAAAACCCCATACTTTTCTAGTCAGCTCTACTTATTGCTTCAGGCTGAGCATTTTGTTTTCCCTTTTTTTTTTAATCCTTTCTTTTGTTATTTTTTCTTTTTTTTTTTTTTCAAGTGAACACTTGCTTATTTTGGGGAAGCATCTCATTTATCTGTGCCTGCTTCTTCCAGAGACTTTTTCCTGCTGGAGAATTACTGCCTGGCACATCAATAGGCTGCAAATTATATAAGGGCTGTGTTTAACTTGCAGCCCGATTGCCACTGTTGGGAGGGTCCCCGTCTTTTAGCTAAACTGCCTTTTTCTGGAGGAATTTCAGATGTCTGTAATTGTTGCTCCTTTCAGCACAGCTTAAGGTATCAATATCAACTCGATTTGAATATCATAAGTGGGAAGTTGCTCTAAGCAAAACAAAAACATGTCAGTTGCCCAGGTGACATTTTGTAGCAAACAAGGAAATCACAACTCCAGGAAGTGTTGTATTTTATGCCAACAACAATATGACAGTTTTCTCTGTAAAGAAAACATGACACTTTTCCAAATATCAGAGGATGCCTCCGCTGCTCAAGGGATTCCTGTACTGTCACTGAAATGGAAGGTCACAGGCTGGTTTCATGATTTCTATAGTTTCAAAATGTTGTGGTGGAACGTTTGCACGCTAAATGCTGTAGGCTAAGGGAAATCTTTCCCTTCATCTCTGAAAGAAGTGACAGGAAGAAAAAGGTCCTACTTTGACAGCAGTAACCTCTAGGTCTAGAGGTTCTGCCCCAAGCAACTCTGAAGTAAAATTACCTATGTTAATGTGTTGTCCTCGCTGTCATCCAGGCACACGTGTGTGAGTGTGCAAGGAGTCCGAGGGGCAAGTGTGCAACCCAGGGGTTCCAGCAAATGCTCCTGTCCTGTTTTCACCTGGCTGTGGCTGTAATAAATGCTGGAAAGTTTCTGCAAACGATTTCTTTTAAGAGGTGGGGTTTCCACTTCTACTTCAAGAAGGTAGGGACCGACTTGCTATGCCAGTGCCTTATTCTTGACACTTAAATAAACAGACTTTTGTTTTAAGCTCGGGGAAAAAAGTTTTAACTTCAAGGCTATGGTCAGGATCAAAACACATTTGTTTCCAGCCTTGCTCCTTTTTTTATTCTTCCCCCTCCCCCTTAAGAAAAACGCACCTTAGTCTATAGATTATATACTTCCTGCTGCCCTTTTTATAAGCAATAAGAATTTAATAACTGAGGGCAACTCTATAGTAATATTTATATGGGTCAAGTGGCTTAAAAGTATGCAATAAATGTAAAGTTATGAACCACATTGCCCCTTTTTAAATAATGCAGCTAGCACCGAGATATTAGGTTTCATATTCTGGAAAAAGGTGTTTTAGCCTAGGCTTTAGGAGTACACCAGACATGAAAAGTTATACTGATCCCATAATAAAGTCACTGCCTGCTTAATATGGTGTGTTATGTAGAGCTCCAGATCTTAATAGCAGACCACAGCAAGAACGTCCCAGATGATATCAACAAAACCTTCGCTTTCTCATTAGCAATCAGCAAATTCTCCTGGTGTCTGCTGGTTTCAAATAAGGGCAAGTGCCTCTATTCCTGGTGTGAAGCCCAATAGGATAATAGAAATAATGTAGTCTAATCAGCAGCGAACACATGAGATCCCCCTGTCAGAGCAGGGCTTGGTGACTCCCCTTCAGCAGCCTGTAACAGCCTTCCTGGTCCTGAGGAGCAGGATCTGTGGGATTGCGGGAGAGGGAGCAGGAAAAGCCACTCCTCGTGCATTTCCACCATCACCTCCCTGCCAGAGGACAGCTACTATTTACAAACAAGAGGGGTTTGAGGATGTCTGCATAAAAATAAATATTAACCCCTCCTTAGAGTTGTTGTTTTGAATATATAAAGAAAAGCTGTGCGAGGTTTCTGCGTATATAAACACATCTACGTGTGCATGGGCAGATTGATTTGATTTGATCTCATCAAACCATCGACTTCTTCGATAAATCTGATCAAATATTTGTCATCATGGCCCAAATGACTATTCCTTTGTTGTCCAGCGCATTGCTGATGTCTGCACACTGTCTGCAACTGTATTAGTATTTTTTTTTTTTAATTGCTGTTAGATTTAAACAGATTTTGTGTTTGGACGTACATTTACAGCAGGATATTATTAAGCATGGGGACCACCATTGCTGTTAAACCATTGTGATGTAAGTGTGAAGGACACACGATCATCCTGCTCTTGCAGCCTAAATAATCCATGGCTGTGCTTGGGGAAATGCAGAAGAGTTTCAGTTTTTGCACTGATTTTATAATTGTAAGGGGTTTTTTTTCCCTCCCTCATTTTCCCTCGTGATTTCTGTGTGCTCTTAGAATATCACTGGTTTCTATTTAAGAGCATTTTTTGCACTCCTGTTCGGCCCTGGTTAAAAATTAAGCCTGTGAATGTGGCTGGTGCCATGCAAGGAAATGCAAGTCTAAGCTGCAGTAGTGTAAACAAAAAAGTGTTTTAAGAGGTGCTTAACTGTGTTTTGAACCCTGATTAAGCCTAGGGTTACTCAGTGTTTATATGTGCATTTGGAGTGCGTTGGGAAAATTCAGTGTTTAATGGTTCCTGTGCTGATCTTTTGTTAGAGCCCTGGGCTGCGGTGCCTGAGAGCAGCGATTACTGGCCAGATTAAAAACCACAAACTCGCTCTTATTCCGAGTTTTGTCCAACTTTATTCCTGCTGATGGGAAGCAGGGGTCCCTGTACCTCCCAGAGTCAGGATTTTAAAAACTGACACCACAAGTCAGTCCCCCGAGCTCTGATTTAGCTACTGGAGTAAATAGTGAGGTAAGAGAGTTCTCTTTTGAACACATTCATAAAACTGGGAATGGTTTCTATCTATGGGTCTCATTATGGTTCTCAGGTCTGATTTTTTTCTTTGAATAACATGGACAAGGATGGTACCCATGAAGGTCAAATATTCAAAAAAAAATGGACGATGACAAAGGGCAATGAGGCAACAGTACAAAGCCTCTTGCTTCCGACTTCTCTGCACTATTTTGAATTCTATGAATGACCTTGCTGAGTGCTTCATTCTCCTAAAATAACAAGCAGGTCAATACCAGTCCTGCTTGTGTGATAAAATGCAGTAATTGCTGACCAGGACATGTCCACAAAGGAGCTGGGAGAGCTGGTCTGTGGGAACGAGGACATTTTCACCAGCAGGGTCAGGAGATCCTGACAGTTCAGGACAGTCCATGGCAAAGGAAGACAAGGAATGTCAAGGCAGACTGAAAAAAAGAACTGATGGATGAGGGTGATGCCACCAAAGGGAAAACTGGGCTGACAAATAAACGCATGTTTACTAAAAGAAACCTTCTTGTTTATGAGAAGTGAGAGGTGAAATTGAGACTACTGATGCTAAATTACATGATTATTTTGCTCAAGTGAGAGGGGAAAAAGGGCTCTGGGGGAAAGCTGGCTCTGCAACATCCAAGCACGAGCTACCTGCACCTATAGGGAGGTTAGAAATTTAGGAGAAGGTGTCTGATATCAAAGCAGGGAGGCTGTGGAGCAGTCTCCATATGTGGGTAACGATGTGAAAAACCACTAACGGCTCTTAAAGCAGAGCCTGATGACAGGGGGTTAGAGGACATGTCTGCAATGGAAAGGGCCTGGATGGGAAGACCCAACCAGCCTCATCTGGTCCAGTTTAATGGAAACGCCCTGGAAAGCGGAAATACTGAGGCACACCAAGCTCAGACTGCCTAAACTTCCATTTAAGTTACTTTTATTACTATGGATTTAATCTGTGCAGTTTCCAGGGATGGGGAGCGCCTGGGATCAGCCACTCTGTGCTGTAGGAGGGCACCTCTCAAGAGGTGATGCAGTAACAGAGACAAGGTCTGAGGTCATATTTTACCAGAGAAAGAGGTTTTGGAGTGATTTCAACAGCGCTGCTGTGCTACAGAAGAGTTCAGAGAACAAGGGGCACAAGGTAGGGCAAGAGGATTTTTGTTGCTCAGGGAGAGTAGATATACAGGGCCACTGCCCTGATGTGATGCCACTTCTCTGTGTCTTACTCTACATGAACTACACACAGATTAAAACCAGAAAAGGACTCCCCCCCAAAAAAAAAAAAAAAGAGAGAAAACAAAGTAGAGAAAGGGGAATATTAAGATATTAGGAAGAAATTCTTCCATGGTGAGGCCCTGGCACAGGTTGCCCAGAGAAGCTGTGGCTGCCCCATCCCTGCAAGTGTCCAAGGCCAGATTGGACGGGGCTTGGAGCAACCTGGGCTAGTGGAAGGTGTCCCTGCCCATGGCAGGGGCATGGAACAAGATTAGCTTTAAGATCCCTTTAAATTCCAACCAGTAGGTATTGCCTGAGCTCTCAAGACAACAAAGTTGCCTTCCTCCAGCCTAGAACACCAATAAATTGACACTTGTATGAGCTGTGCCTTGGAAGTGTTGTTTGCATCATGGCTTTCACTGCATCCCACATGTGGGAGCCCAAATCTTGGAGTCCTGGAAACCTTGTGTGTCTGCAGCTTCTCTGTGAGCCTGACAAGGGATCATTAGTAACTCGCTGATGTCTCTCTCTGTTTGTTCTACTTCACGAGACACTTCCCCAACTAATTTAGAACAAAGCTTGGTGTTTACTTGGCTTCACAAAATGACACTCTTTTTCCCCCAAGATTGCTGCAAGGGCTTGGGAAAGAATATTTACATAAACAGGTTTCAACTTCATCAAGAACAGGTCAGGAAAGGAGGGCAAATCCAAGTGGAGGGGAAATAGAGCAGAGCATAAAGTGGAGTAGTTGGTGCTTCATTTAAGGCTGCAAAAGAAGTGCTTTGAATGTTTGTAGGGCTGTGAGAGAGTCACACAGTTACCTGAGCCCCCTAAAACTGCAGGAAATATCAAGGAAGAGCTGTGAGGAGTGGTTGGCGTTGACAGCAAGGGCAGCATGAGGCAGAAAACCATCCATGTGTCACGGCCTCTTTGTGCTGCAACTTCACTCTGGAAGCCTTTGAAGCCTAGAGACTATGAAATTTTAATTGTTAGCAACCTCTCAGGGACCTGGGGATAATACCTGTAGGAAAACTTACGGCATTCCCGCTGGAAGGAAGGGAGAGGGTGGCAGTGAGGTGAGCACCACAGATCCCTCTGTGTGAGTGGAGCCATGGTCTCCACATGAATCTGCTGTTCCCAAACTTCACTCATCAACGTTTTCCCTCTTGGGGGAAAGGTGACTCCTCAATACTCATTCCAGGAGCCAAGGGGCGTCTTGCATGGACAGAAAGAAGCAGAATTAGTTTGTGGGAAGTGGCTGGGTCCAGTATGTAAATAAAAGCAAGTCACATCCTCATTATGTGGCTCTTTTGAATAAATGTTAGCCTTTAAGTGCCAGCTGTCACTCTATGCATGGCCTCCCTTCTTACAACTAACCTCTCCGTCACCTCGCCTTGTCTCCCTAACTTGTCCTATTATGCAGTACCAAGCTGAGTCATTGTTTCAAGCAGGAGGTGACATGTTAATAGCTTAATAATAGTATAATCTCGCAAATAATAATATGCTGTCACACTGTCTGAAGCACAATGTTTACAGGAGAAGTGGTAATGTATGATGACAGTAATTTGAATAAAAATGAATTTACTGCTCTTGTCTCATTTGCAGTAAATTTTCGCATCTTTCATGCACAACTGGTGCTCCATGACCTCTTTCATTATTGTGTTCTCAGTGGCTGCTGCTTGCTTTAAAGTGAAAGGCAGGCAAATGAAACAGAAACCTGCAGCTTAACAACTGATCTCCAGAAAAGAGTTTGCACGGCGGCTTCTGGAAATCTCACTTTGTTTGTTTACGGAGCCGATCCATTGTCAGCCAGGCTGTTTAATTAATGCAAGCTGGAGGTGCCGATTGAAAAGCAGGCACGGGCTGATACCATTATGCATTGACAATTTACAAAATAATTGTCATTAAAATGTGGCAGAGGGAAGGAAAAAAGGGCTTGGAATACAGAGACCAGCGTTCAGGCTGAAATTCAAGTTTGCGCAGCTTAAGGAGAAACTGTTTGAAATGCTCTGGGTGTTGTTTGAAGTGGAGAAAAGCAATCATTGAGTTAATTATAAATGTCTGGTGATACGATAGTGGACTGGAAAAACTTAAAAAATTTTCCCTGAATATATAAAATATCTGGTTGTGGGTGGTTTCTAACTTGTCTTTTGCTGTATCATAAAATTCTGCCATTTCCATGTCTGATACGGGCCAGGACTCCTGGCATTATTCTGACAAATAAATAGGGAATGTACTCTAGATCAAAACTGCCTTTGGAAAATTTAAATTCCTAGGACAGTTCTGTTTCTCTAAAAGAAAAAAGAAGTTATTACGTGATGTGGTTCATTTGATGAAAAAGAAGAAAGTTTACAACTCACAACTGATATGCCTGGACTAAATTTAGTTTGATGGAATGAGGACAACTAATTGAAACTTGCTGGGACTCAAAACACTGCACAGGACAAATTCTCCCCAAAACTGTTAGGTTTTATCTAAGTTTAAGTGAAAGTATAGAATTAAAAAATGTGGTTTGCATGACCTAGTTCATGGGTTGAAGTAATTAAGACCCCAGATTACCTCTCTGTCTTTAAATATATACGAGTACAATTATGTATCTAATAAATAAGGTATTTTTCTCTAAATTGAAAGTTAAGCAGTGTTAGGTTTTTTGTGTATTTAGGGTTTTTGTTGTTGTTTGTTTGGATTTTTTTAATAGCTGTGCTACTGCTCTTTTGTTCCTGCTGCAGAAACTGGGAGCTGAGCTGGAGACCAACCTCAGTGATGGGCCACGGTGAGTGTGTGTACTGGGAAATCCATTAGGAAAGGGACACATTCGGTGATAAATCACAGTAAAACACAGTTTGTTGTACTTTTGAATCTGAGTTTTTAAGAGGGGCAAAAATTAGTCTTCAGTGTCCCAGGTTTGCACACTGATGCTAAAGGCTGAGATCTTTCTATTCAGCTCTTTTTAAAAACGAGACATGAATGTTTTCTCCTACATTGACATTGATTTAAGTAATTCAAAACTGCTCTCAAATCTAACTCACATTTTTATTTGCAAGGTGAAGGCTAGAGCTGGTCTCTAGCCCAGGAAAACTTGTGTCAACAAGGATCTGGGAGCCATTGGGTGCTGCTGCCATGGGATGGTCCAGGAATTGCGCTCTGGTGGCTGTTCTGCAGCTCACAATGATGTGCAACTCTTATATATCTATTTTTATGCTATTTACAGTGAAATGCAATAAATGGTGTGCATTGTGTGGCTAGAGGGTGCCAGGGAACTCTCTGGCAAGAGGCAGCACACAGCTCCCCATGGGGCCAAGGTGATCTTTGGGACCCACCACCTGCGGGTTTTAATGAATATCTTCAGTGATGTTGCATCTAGAATGGACCTTCACATCCTCAAATTGCTTAATTTTGAACCTGGTCTGGTGGATGTTGCCGCTGCCCATAGCAGGGTGCTGGAACCAAATGATCTTCAAGGTCCCTTCCAACCCAAACCATTTCGTGATTTTATGATTCTATGATTTAGGAAGAGAGTACAGCCAATGGGTTTCATAAACACTTTGCAAGGCTGAAATTGTTTTAGAATTGAATTTTCCTTTTTTTTTTTTTTTTTTTTTTTTAGCATGAGTAGTGCAAGGGGCTTCAGTGGGATTGCTCAGAGTAGCAAGGGCTGAGTGACCCCTTCCAGGTAACTGCATTAAAATAAATTGCTTTGTTGAAAAGATTTTTCCATTGGAAAATATTTTCTATTTAAAAATAATTTTTTTTCCCAGTGTACATGTAACGATTTTCTTAATTTTGGAAATTCTAGCAGTGTGAGTTAAAAATCAAAATATTTGTGACATCACAGAACCAAGTAATGATTACTGGAGATTATGTGCCAAAGGGTAGAAAAGAACAGAGCAGCAAAGTCTCTCTTTGGCTGATGGAGTTTATTTCATGTTTATAAAAGGTCTCTTACCCTGAATCACTGATGTTCAAGGGGATATTGACACTTCTATGTCCTGCTTGCAACTCAGAGGTCCTTTATGTTGCTTAGTGCCACCTTTAATTATTTAAATATAGCAGATTAAAGGTCTTAATTAGGTGTATTTAAGATTGTTAAATATGTCAGTGTCCTGAACAGCCAAAGCCATCTACAGATATATGTGTCATTTGTCAAATGCAAGTTTCCCTGGAAAAAAATAGCCCCAAAATATTGTATTTGTGGAAATAAATAGTGGGTGGAGTTGATTTTCCCGGCGTGAAAGTCAAGTGGAGTTTTTAATTGACTCCACCAGGCACTGGATCAGCCTGTGGGGTGTTTGGTGCTCAGTTACAAGTTAGTGCTCTCTCTAATCACCTTGTTCTCTAAAGGAAATAGATACTAAACAGGAACCATCTGGTAATACATTCTGTACCTCTTAATTACAATGTTTTGAGTGGCACCTAAATAAATTTCATTTACAAGCACATGACTGCTTGTCAAAAGCTCTGTTGATAATTTTATTATTGTAGTATACCTTCTCTCTTAATGACCCCGGCCCAGTAAAGTCAGGAATATTCAGCTCTATGACAAAAAAAGTGATTGTCTTAAAAAAAGAAAGGCACAAACTCCATCTTTCGCAGCACGTTTCTAATTATTTTCAATTTTTTTGTTGCTTGGAATACCTTTACACATGACATGGTGATGTACCCACATTAAAAATTACCAAACCTGTAATTTCTTGGTAGAGAGAAGAAGCTGAGGCAGTTCTATGGAGAGCCTGGAATTGTTGTAAAGTGCCTGTGTTTTTTTATGATCTGTGTGTTCCTGGGTAGATGTACTGTAGCATTTAGACAATTTTCTCTTTGTTAGCTGCAGGAAAAGATCAATATTATAAAGAAGTTGAGTGACTCTGTGAATTAGTCTCCTGCGTTTTCACCCTGGGAAGTGGGGATTTAAATCCTGTCCCTGGTTTTGAGGCTGAACCACAAGCTGGAGCCTCCCTCAGATTTGGAGGTTTTCAGTTTGGGGTTACTGGAGCTGAAAAGGGCTTTCCTCATGTCTTAGTAATCTCTGGTGGGAATTCGTCTGTATTAAAAAATCAACATATAATTTGGCAGGATGCAGGATGATTGGCAGCTTCTGTTCAGGGAAAACCTGGGGCAGCACTTGGATGGAGGTGTCACCACCACACTCTGTGGCACCCTGGAACTCATGGAAGGTTTCTTTGAAGTGAAAGATTTTCTCATGCCATGACATTAAACAGTGGCACATCCACTTGCCAGGGGTGAGCAGCATCCTGAGGGCAAAACTGAATAAAAAAAAAATTATCAATAACATCCAGTTTTTACTAAGTTTTCTGGGAAACTGCTGTCTTCATGTACAAGTGTCTTTTAAAAACAAGAAGTTGGAGGAGACAGAAATACTAAGAGAAAGGGCACAATGGAAGTTTCTGGGAAAACAGTAGGAATGTGGCACCTGGAGGGGTTTTGTCCACTTCTTTGGGATGAGCCACCCATGGGAAAACACAGTAGCATAAAAAGTAAAATAACCTTATTTCTAAATTCATGGCAAATTAAAAAAGGATTCCTACTGCTCTCAGCAGGCTCCTTTATTCCTTTTTAGTTGCAGCTGATGGTTTTTCTCTTCTTAAAATAATTTTGTCTCCAGGTCTCAGTCTTGATGTGGGAACTTTAGGAAACAGATAAGCTTTCAAATATTTTTTTAATCAATGCTTTAGCAAGCTAGAGTTGAAATAGCACTTAAATTCAGAGAGGTGCTGGTAAAATAGAGAGGATGATCTTCACCAGGAGGGTTTGTAAGTCGGGTTTGAGGCGACTGAGCTGCCTGAGCAGGAGAGGGAATTCACTGTACACAGCAAACTGTTATCCCCTACAATATAATATCTGGATTTGAAGCTGATATTTAAAGAGGGCACTTGCTTTACTTATGAGATTAAAGGCAAATGCTCTCTTTTAAAAATGAAGTCATGCTGTGTTTTGCACCTTTTGACACTTATTAACTCAGGTCATTAAAAAGAGGCTAATTAAAAAAGAATGTAAAACAAAAGAGTCATTTGTCTATCGCCGAGCTCAGTTCTTCATGTGCTCTGGCTGGAGGCAGTCTCTGTTTAAACCTTGGGTACAGAAAGCACTGGGAGCCACTGGGGCATGCTTGGAGCTTGTCATGGCTTTTGGCAACACTGTGGTCCGGCTCATTATGCACCTCATAAAGAAGAGAAGTCATTGTCATCAAAATTAGCTGGAGCTGGAATTTACATTCGTGGAAATTTTGGTTTCACCACTGTCCTCTGGGGCCGGACAATAAAGGAAACCTTTCCCCAGCTGCAGT
Source organism: Lepidothrix coronata (assembly GCF_001604755.1). Classification (NCBI taxonomy): domain Eukaryota; kingdom Metazoa; phylum Chordata; class Aves; order Passeriformes; family Pipridae; genus Lepidothrix; species Lepidothrix coronata. The sequence continues at coordinate 5,374,914 of NW_016690205.1, forward strand.
TAAGGAAAGTGAAGTTCAATAAACGCTGAGTGCTTCGTTAAGGCGTTTCCGAAAGGACTGAGCCGTGAGCACGTGAGATTTTACAGCTGATGAGAATTTGGTACAAGCAGCATGTGAAGTTCACTGGTTTTGGTGTGTGAGATGTGCTCAGTACACCCAAATTTGGCTTGTAAAGAGCCTCTTGTAACCGCTATTCATCCCAAAGAGTTTTCGGTTTTTCCAAAGGGAGACTTTGCTGGCAGGGAGCTTCTCTCCTATAAGGTTCAAAAGTTGTTTTTTTCACAGGAATAAACTTTCCTGATGCTAGTGAGGGAGTCCTTATGAAGACTTCCAAGGACATATGAACAGGTTTGTGGGGTATCTTTACCAAAAGCACGTGTTGCGTCGGTCGGTCTGTCCCGAAGCTCATCCAAACTGAGCAGACTGGAGGTATTTTGAAGGCAGGAGTTTTCCTGGAAAGGTTTTACACCCTGTTGAACTCTACAGAAAAAACCATATAGGCTCATTTTCCCTGGAGGATCCCCACCTTTCCCCAGGCAGATCCAGGTGATGGCGCTTGGCGCTGGTTCAGCCATGATGCTGCAGGTCCAGAGCCATAAAGATATTTATGGAAATATCTCCTGCAGGGTTTCAATTCCTTCCCACAGCTATGGGCCTTGCTGACCTCGGAGCGTCAGGTCAATCACTGAACATTTCTAGAGAGGGTTCTCCTAACAGAAATGTGCTCCTCCGAAAATCCAAGATTTGTGGGTTGGAATCGATTTTGGCTGCTGTTTTTTAAAGCCTCCCCAGTCTCTCCTCACACAGATGACCGTAAATTCAGTCCAGAGCCTTGATTCACAAGGTATTTAA
>NW_016690205.1:5380765-5397559 GCF_001604755.1 Lepidothrix coronata
AGCAACCTGGCCTAGTGGAAGGTTGTCCCTGCCCACGGCTGGGGGTGGTAGTGGATGATCTGTAAGGTCCATTTCAACCCAAACTCTGTGAAATCCCATTCTATGCAGGTAAAGTGATGCGTCCTCCCAGATGGGTCACGGTAGAAATCTCCCCCCTCACATGTCCCTGCCCAGCTCTTGTACAAGGATATTTAATTCCAGCCCGAAACAAAGGCGGTTGTCGCTCACTGCCTCGTGAACACGGCTGGGAAAAGTAGACTGTCAAGGGGAGTTTACTTCCTTTGTTAATAAAAGAGAAGAAAAAGAGTTTATGGATCTTTTCCTGAATATGAATATTAAATAGACTAGTTGTGGGAACCCTGATTTTAATTTCCTATGTCTTTATTTGGAATTCTACTCCCTCTTGGAAAGGTGTCTACTTAAATATAGGGGGAAAGGGAATTTAATGAATTACAAAAAGGGTTATTTTACATGGAAAATGTGTATTCCTGGCTATTTCCATTTAAAGAACATGACATTAGTGTGGAAATTGCCCCTTATGAACAGGTCATTAATGTCAACTCTACTAAAACTGACATCACCTGCTACTATTTTAATTGTGTGTTTTACTAATGTTAACCATTTTCCTGACAATAGAACCCCCCTAAGCTTAATGAATCTTTGCAGAATACATAAACCAAGGTCAATATGTAAGAAATGCTTCAAATGTTAAGAAACTCTCCCAGCAAAGCCAACAGGAAAGTTTATTATTCTTTTAGATTCATAAGAATAAGAGCAAAAATAGAAATCCTATGCAATATGTTTTCCAGATCATCCTATATAAAAAGCTTTGATGCTTCTGGGAAATCTTTTCAATTAGCTACTATTTTATATGAAGAAAAGGACTTATTTTACTGGGTTACATTTCCAAGATTTATTCTTTATTTTCTAATACAAGTGACATATTAAATAAAAAATAAAAATCCCCAATACTTCCTTAGTGTCATACGGAACAATCACATTTTTTTCCCATGGTTTGGGGGTGGGGGTTGGAGGCGGGGGGGGCAGGGGGAAGAGAGAAAATGAAATCCAGATTTGTAATTCCTAACAGGAGAAATTCGATCCTTTCCAATGTTTAAGTAATATTTCCTGTAAAACATACGAGGCCATCTGCAGAGCTGTTTCCAGACACATTTGGAAGTGGCAAGGGCAACTGAAAGAGACCCGAATGGAGGCTGGCATTTCACCTCTGGGAGCTGGAGCATTAAAGGTTCCTAAAAGCTGGTTCTACAATTTTACAAAGTATTCAACCACTGCATAGTTCATAATTTGTTTAATTTACCCACCTTTTATAGGTGTGGGGAGGGGGGAAATCCGCTCTGTAAGAGACAGTATAAAAAGCAAGACAGCTGTAAAAAGCTAATGTACAGCTATCAAGAATGCTCCATGATTTTAGCTGATTGAAATTGTATTTTATTCTTTCCAGGCCAAGATTACAGGGAAATGTTCACCTAGAAAAACTGCACAGAGTGAAACATATTCGGCTAGACAACAGAAACACGGAACCCTTTTTGCTATTTAAGTCTATTATGGAATTTTGTTTTATTGTTGATCTCCAGGGTCACCTTATGAATTCGTGTTAGTAAAATGTTACGGCCTCACTATAATATTCACTTTGTGGAAGGGCCTGCATTTACCAAATCTCATCCGAGATCGAATATAAATGAGAAACTTGCATCTCTCTTCAAGGAATATATTTTACACTGTTTTCTTCCCCTTTTTGAATTACAGACAGATTCTAAAATTGAATTCTTTTTCCTTATGCCAGGATTGGATAAAATGACTGAACACTTAGGCTTACCTTTGATATATGTCTTAAATTTAGAATTTGCATCGCTCAAATAGTTAACTTTGGGGCCAGATTCTGCCCTCAAATGTGCATATTTGGGAACCCCATTAACTTCCCTGGAAAATAATGTTATAGTGTTTGGATGCACTGGAATGAGATACATTACAGCGTTATCTTTTGTCATTCCCCTGTAAAACTCAGTCTTTGCTGAAATTTTGATTTTACTGACTGGTGTAGCCCTTTTATTCTGTCAGTACCAACTGGTTTGTTGGATATTTGTACCTGTCCTCTCATGGCTCTGGTCGTGCTGTTAAGATTAAATGAGATGAGTTAAATAAAGCTGGTAGTGCCTATGGAATTTGAAAACTGACATTTGTGTTTTTTTAGCAACATTTGCAGAGGAATTTCTGCAGCTCAAGTGACTTTGGTGAGGAGTGGGTGCTCTTGGGGAGAGGCAGAGGTAAGTTCTTGCCCCACACGGTCCCTCCTTGGAGCCCAGTGCCTCCAGCAGCATTTTTGTCAAAATTATGGTGAACAAAACGTTTTTCAAGAGTGGAATATTCATGGCATGAGTTGTTCCAGTGTTTTATTTATTAAAAAAACAAAGGTTATTTCCGTTTCATTCAGTGCTTCTGGCTCTGCTTTTCACCTGTGAGATGGAAGAGCCCTCTTGGCTTCACACAAGTTCTTCTAGACCTTCTCTGTGTTGACATCAGAGGCAGGAGGATCCTGCTCATCCAGTGATCTGAATCCTGAGGGTTAATTTGGGGATTGAAGAGACTTTCAGCTGCACACAAAGCACTGTGGTGAGTTATTGCAGCCTCTCCCTGGCACCCCATGTGCTGCTGTGGGTCACCAAACCCCTCGCTATCCTGCAAATGGACGCTTCCACTTCTCCCTTCAGTTTGCCTGATTTCCTCCTGTTGGAGCAGGATTTATGACACTGAATTTCAAAGTTAACACAAAGTGAGTGGGAGGACAAATAGGAAACCATTTTCCAGACTAAAGGTATTTTTTTCCTGTGGTATCTTACCCAGTCCACCAGCTGCTCTTGGCTGGCAGTGTCACGACATCGCTCTCTGATCCCATATGAAGTCAGAAAAGAGCCTTCAAAAATGTCACTTCCATTCCCTACCGAAAGCAAACCACTTCCTACAAGGAAAGCACACATTACAGCTGAATTATAAATGAGGGTTGGTATTTTTGTGAGGTACAAATCGCAGGCATTCTCCATATTGTTAGAATACCAATTTTATTTTCCTGGTGTGTAGTACCCGGTGCAGCGCGGCGTCCCCGGAGATGAGGGGTGTTCTCCAGAGATTACTTCAGCATTGCATTACTGCTATCACATATCCATTATATATACTCTTTCAGACAAGTGGAAATGTTTTCACAAAAACAATCTGGAATCTTGGCTTAAAACCCAAGCTTGCTGTCAAGGCAAACAGAGTAGCCTCAAAGAGGACTTATTTCTATTTTGTTCAGACAAGTATGTTGTTTCTGGATTATAATAAGGGGAAATATAGCAGCTATCAGTCTTCAGTTTATTTGACAAGCTTCCTCTGACAAACCTAGAGGAATAAGCCCTGGCCCTGCAAACTCGTTCTCCTTCAGGTATTCCCTTTGGCTCCAGCACTTTTATTGGTGTGATTAAGGGCCACACACATGTTTACAGGACAGAAGTCGTAGGATGGGATGATGATATATTTCCTTGGCTGTTACTTACTTTGCAAAGTTTTAAAAGCCTTTACTGTTTTCAGAGCTTTCTCTATGAGCCAGTGCTCTGAGAGCTCGTCCCATCACCTCTCAAACAAGGTCAACGAGCAGGTTATAATCAGATGCCAAATAAACAAATGCAAACTTGAAATCAAGTGATTTACTGTCCATTTTCATTAAGTTCTTCCCAAGGAAGCAAACACTTTATGCAGCACAAGGGACCTGTGGGAAGGGTCAGCTGCCGTGCTGAGGCGAGACATGGTGTGATGGTTTTCACCCAAATGGAGTTTAACGACCCCGAGCGTGAAGGGAAATCTGCCTTGTTTGGGGAAGAGCTGCTGTAAACAGAGAGGCATCTCTTCACCTTGCAGAGAATTCTCCTTTGTAAAGTGCGTGGAGTTTTAATATTCATGTGTTTACATTAGTCTGAGTTTTCTACTCTTTTGACTAGAATTTTCCCTCTGCTATCAGCTGAAAAAAAAAGTCTCAGAACACAGGAGGTTGTGGCTCTGTTGTAAAACCAGTCCATTTTAAAACTAGAATTTTGATTTGTTTAAAAATTGCAGAGTGAGGCTGGATTGCTCTCGGGTAGCAGGACACTTTTTTTGGTGAGATCTGACCTTGGTGGAAAAGAAAGAGCCACACGAAGGCTCTTTCAGTCTGGCTGGGCTGTGTGTTTTCCTGTGGGATGGTGGGACAGCAGCACCCTCACAGACTCACAGGATGGTTTGGGTTGGAAGGGACCTCAACGACCATTCAATTCCATCCCCCTGCCATGGGCAGGGACACCTTCCACTAGCCCAGGTTGCTCCAAGCCTCATCCAACCTGGTCTTGGACAATTCCAGGGATGGGGCAGCCACAGCTTCTCAGGGCAACCTGTGCCAGGGCCTCACCACCCTCACAGGGAACAATTTTTTCCTAATACCCAATAATACACAAAACCCTGATGTAACAACATCTCATGGTAGTGCTGTTACACACAGAGAAGCCACTTCAGGTTTTGACTCTATAAATCAGATTGACACTGCTCTGGAGCAGGGCTTGGGAAAGGCTTGTCACTTGGAGAACACAAAATATTGAGCAACTTGTTTTTCCATGAAGCTTATCCCTTGGTAGCACTTCCCTTTCTTATATCTCCTAATACAGCATAATTTAAATGTTTTTGAGGCAGAGTTATACTTATTATGCTCTTTTTCCAACATAATATTGGCTGCAGTGTGGGTGCGCTGGCAAGAAGTCACGATTTGTCTCTTTGCCATTTTGTGATTCTAGTTCAAAATAACAAATTTTAACATAACCTATTCTGAAATTTTGCAAATAGTATTTAAAAAAAAAGCTTTGTCCACAGTTTTTCTATATTTGTTTTACAAATTGTTCCATTCCCATATTTCAGAAAATTTCCCAAATGAGACTGAGCCAAATTTTTTTTCTTTCTTTTTTTTTTCCTAAAGGTTGCATAAATATTTCACATGTATCTCCCTTTAATTAGATCATAACATTATAAAGTGGCAAAGAGTTTTCTCTTTCCCCAAATTAGACATGAGAACCACAAACAAATTAATTTGTGTCTCAGGGTTTTGACTGGGCCTCTTGGCCTGTTCCAGCACTAATACAGGCACTTGTGACCCTCTGGATTTCAAACGCCTGAGGGTAAAAAGCAATTATAAAAACATGACTCTCCCAGATCAGCTTTCGAATCTGCCTTGTCTCTGTTTTATTGATGGGAGATTGAAGGAAGATTCAAATCAGCTCCCCTTCAATTCTTTACCAGCAGCAAAATACAGAAATCATTAGCTTTTTCTGTGTAAATGACTTTGTCCTGCTTTATTATTCAAAACTAGCTGGGCATTTGACTTGAAAAGACCATGTTGAATATTTATTTCTAGTTTGGGTACTTGTAAATAGTCTGTTGCTCTGCACCTTATTTTCTTTTTTCTATTTTTTTCAGACTAATTTTTCGTAACAATTAGAGCAGGAACTAATTAAAATGGGTATTTTTTAATAGCTAAATAATGCACCCTGATGTAAATTAGGATGATCTTACTCTCACAGGTCTATTGTTATTGTTAGGAAACCCTACTGCACAACCATTTCCTCAAAAAATCAGGGGAAATAATTAAATATCTAGTTTATTTTATTTCTCTGTGCAATCGCTGAAGTTCATTTAGTGACAAGAGTGGGATGAGAACAGAATATTCTCTTTAAGTCCAGCGTAATTACATACACTCATGGTGGCAAGTCTAATCAGATCCCAAAAATGGATGAAGAAGAGTATCTGGTTTAGAGGTGGGGAGAGAAGATGAAGATGGTGGGAAATGTTCTAGGAGCAGCCAGGCTTGGAGAGAAAACTGGGCTGAGGTGGGATTATAGTTTTTAATGAGTCTGAATATAGAGCCATTAGGATTGGAAAAGACCTCCAAGATCATCAAGTCCAACCTTTGACCTAAGGCTGGATCCACTCAGGTTCACAGGATGGATTGGTGCGTCAACACTAACAGGGTGTGAGACATGAGGGTGGAGGGATCCCCAAATGTGGTATCCATCACGGAGGGTCCTTTGCTATTTTGAACATAATGACAAATAAAGGCATTGAGGTTTGGGCAGCTCCAGAAGGGAAAGTGTGGTGGGAGAGTGTCCTGTGCTGGGCAGAAGCTGCTTGTGGATGCCTGGGATAAAGAAAATCCTTCTATTTTACCCATCCTGATGTGAGATGTGGGTGATGACACCCAAGTGTGGGAGGGAGGGTTTATGCCCGTGCCAGGCTAAGCAGGCTCCTCTTATTTCTCTTTCTATTCAGAATAACATGAGGGTTTGACTTTGGTTTCATTCCAAGTGAGAGCACAGTCCACGTTGTGAGTGGGTCCCGTTTCTGAGGCATCAGATAATCCAAAGGACTCCAGGTGGAAAGATGGAGCTCAACAGTTTGTGTCCAAGGGAGCAGAGCCTCCAGCCAATCTGTCACCTTTCTAAATCCTCATGGACTGGTCCTGCAGATAAAAATGCTGTGCAGCACAGACGAGGCCTTTTTAAAATGATACAAGGCAGACATTCAATTTTAAGAAGCTGGAGCTTTATTTTTGGAATCCTAGAATGTGTACGGAATTTAAAAAGCCTAAAGCTATAATGTTTTACTGCTCCTTTGATAAAATTTATATTTAATCATATCTTAAAAACTGTTCTCATTCTGCCACTTGATGTTACCAACCAAGCGGAACCCATCAATGCAACACTATCTATCAGCCCTTCTTTTATTTCACTCTCCTGCAACTCCTTTTTAATGGCACAGACATTAATGAATTACAGTGGAATTTCTGGGAAGTACAAATTAAAATTGTGGGTCTGTTGCCCACAGGTTTTTCACTGCCTGGTTGGAACCAAAATGCTAAATCTGACCCATTTATGTTGCAAAACCTCCAACTTGCAGGCCAATCTCTGTGTCCTTTGTTTTGAAGCTGAGGTTTTTAAAAGTTGTGATGAGTAAGCTTGCTTCACTCTCTTTGGATCATAGAATGGTTTGGTTGGAAAGGACCTTAAAGACCATTCAGTTCCACCTCCTGCCATGGGCAGGGACATCTTCCACCATCCCAGGTTTCTCCAAGTTCTGTTCAACTTGGCCTTGGACATTTCCAGGGATGGGACAGCCACAGCTTCTCTGGGCAACCTGTGCCAGGGCCTCGCCACCCTCTGAATAAAGAATTTTTTTCCCAATATCCAGCCTAACCCTTCCCTCTGTTAGCATAAATTCATTCCCTCCAGACCCTTGTCCAAAGTCCCTCTCCATCTCTCTTGGAGCCTCTTTAGGCACTGGAAGGGGCTCTCAGGTCTTCCTGGAGCCTTCTCTTCTCCAAGTGAACCCCCCCAGCTATCCCAGCCTGGCTCCAGAGCAGAGGTGCTCCAACCCTTAGAGCATCTTTGTGGCCTTCTCTGGATCTTCATCTAAAGCTTTTCATTAACAGGTGGTCTTTAGAAAACCTTTCTAGAAGAGGTGGGAATATTGTGTGTGATCACTGACAGCCCAGGCTGATGAGGATGAGTCATTTGTTGATGGTTGAACTTTCAGTGATGCCCATTTTCCACTGGTGGTTATAAGATTACAAAGGGATTTGTTCAGATACCCATCTCTTTATCAAATTTGTCTCTTTAAAACAGTAGTTAGACTAACTAAAACCTCTGCTAAACTCTCTGCAGCTACACCTGTTAACTCTGTTGTTGCAGTATTGTTGGGGGGTGTGTCTGGGGATAGACTTGTGACTTTGCCAGTGTGTTGCTGACATTACTGAGGCAAGAATGAGTTAAATGCATTTCTTTCCATTTCTTTTTCAGAACTGAAACATGTCCAGCAAAGTTGGTGGTCTTCATAAGAAATTCAAACTCTCTGCTGACCAAGTGAAAACACACATGTGCATGTATCAGGCATATACATAATCTTGGCTGAAAATCAGCATCAGTGACAATTTCACTCAGTGAAATCTTAATTTTGATCCCTGCTCTTAAAAATCATGTTTGTCTCAGGAATTTTACTTAGAAGACCTTTTAGCCTTTTAGTACTAGACCGACTTCTCAAGTTGTTAATAATTCTCCCTTACAATAATGAAGAAACTCCTTTTTTATTCCTGTATAAACTGGAATTAAAATTCACATTTAACCACATTTACATGCCAGAAGGTTGGGGTTTTTTTGTTGCTTCTTTCCCTTTTTCTCAGAAGTCTCCAGGATGGATCACCACTGCTACAAAGCCACCGGACTAAACGGACCTTTGGCAATAGCACATTCCAATGTAATTCCTTTAAATAGAAATGATTTGTTCTTACTCTTCATAAACACATAAGTAAAAGTCTGGTCTTTTCATTTCTGTTGCTTTTCCTGGAGGATCAGGGAATGTCCCAGTGCTGTCTGTTCTTTTCCTCTGTGCTTTGCAGGCGGGGGAATTTCATGCCAGACTCAGCTCCACGTCCTCTGAAGAGGCAACATTAAAGTCAGCACTTGACTGCACTGAATTTTACAGGATTTTTCTCCCAACCATGATATTGATATCTTTTAAGTGGAGAGAGTAATTGAGGAATCTTCCTCTAAATTATTGACTGGATGTCTAGAAAAGAGATGAATGAAAAATGTCTTTATCCCTGATAAAGGTTTAGGTGAATTGAGTTAATCTCGTGGCTTCCAAAGTGACCCTTTCCAGTATTATTTAAGGTGAACTAACCCTGTGGGAAGGCTGTGTGTGTGTGGAGAGAAAGAACAGCCTAAATTTTGGTGTTGGGCACATGAGACGAGAATTTCCCTCTTTCTAAATAATTTTTATATGAAGTCAGGAGAGAGAAGTAGGACGAGGGAGTTGAATTAAAAACCAAATAACTTGGCATTGCCTTGCTTTCCTCTTTCTGTTTCAGCATTTTGCATTAATAATTAGGGTGTTTCAGGTAGTAAATTTAAGGGGTGAGCAGTTGGAGGAGAGCCTCACTAAAAGGCAATTCCATCAGCAGGAGCTGTGAGCCCCAGGAAGGTCCTGCCTGGTCCAGCAGAGCCGATGTGTCGGCTCCAGGACATCTCTGCTCTGCGTGAATCCAGCAGGATGTGCAGCTTGGAGCTGCTGGGAGAGGCTAAAAGCACCTCAGCTCACTTCCAGGCTGATTTTTTTCTGGAGGAAAAAAAAAAAGGTAAGGGAAAATATATAAATAGTTGTGTATTAATACGAAAAGTTCAGAAGGAAGGAGGACGCTGTGATAGGTTTTGTTCTCCCAGAAATGTCTCTTTGCACCATTTCAGTAAAAGAAGACTTTAAAAATCTGCTTTTCTGTGCATGTAAAATTCTTGCGATACAAATTTGATCACATTTGCAAGGATTAAAGGATTTGATGTGCAGAATGCATTCTTTTCCTAAGCATGACAAATGGAAGCAATTTACAGATGGCTTCTGAATATTTTCCTGAAATTATTTTCCTGTTCTGTTTTGGTTTGCCTTTTTGTTTTGTTTGGGTTTTTTCTTTTTTTTTTTTTCCTTTTTCTTCTTTTGTGCCACTAGAGATCAGCATATTTTTAGACATTTAAACAATCATAATGTCAACATAGGGGCTTAAAAAGGATCCTGCATAACTATCGAGTAGCCAAATTACTCATGACTGGTAAAACAAAATGAATAAAGTCAGGCCTGAAGGCATCGAGAAAGCAACTTTTTTGCATCCAGCTTTCATATTCCCTTATTCCCTTGTTTTTTTCTGAGGCTTTGGGCATCTCTGCATTTCCATTATGTTAGTTTTATTTCCCCCCAAACCCTCCTTTGTATGGCACAAAAAATGAATGTGTATTATAGCAGTGCCCCCTCCTAAACCTATTATTGGCTTAACACGTTAATAATTTTGAATACACATCTTCCACAAAAAAAAAAAATAAAATAAAAAAAGTGTCAGAATCTTCTCCAACTTATTAAATTAAAATAAATATAGACTTTTACATTTATCAATCTGTGGTTCTGTGAAGCCTGTCCACTTTTGCGCTTTTACAAATTGACTAAAGGTTTCTGTTTCATATCTGAGGGATGTTTGTGGATGAGTTGCCTACCTTTGAGGAAGTCCTTTCTCCTCTAACACACTCCTTTGCTGACTCCACTGATCAGTCTTCAAGGTTATTAATGCTGAGAAATTGTCACTCAAGGAAGAGCTGATCATTGTCCTCCTTTGTGTCTCCGATTCTGGTCCCACCTGGGCTCCGGCAGCGATTCCCACACGTCTGGGTTTTACATATTTCAGCCACTCCGTGTCTTTCCCAGTGTAAAGTCCTTGTCTGAGGCTTTTACACTGGGATGAATAAAAGGTGATAAATGAGTGTTTGCACCCTGTAATAATTGTGTTTTTCTTTGGAGGACTCGTGCTGGTTTTGGACAGGATGTTCCCTAAAAGCCAGGTTTGTCAGCACGTCTTAAAGTGGGTTTTGGGATTAAAAACAGCAGCACCGTCAGCGGAGCTCAGACATTTCTGCTGCTGGAGATGAAATGAATAGATCAGGAATTTCAAAGTTAGTTATAACTTCTTGAATGAAATATTTTTTTTTTCTCCTTAAAAGCATCCAGATCTCAAGACCAAAGCATAGATATCTTTTTAATCATGGTCAGACTCTCTTATGTCCACAGAACTAATTTGCTGGGAACTTTAAGTAGCAAGAGCTCTATTCATTTGATTTAAGATTTTTATCAAGGAGAATATGATCCAAATCATAAATCCACAGGTCCCCTGCAAATAAGTCTTTGGAGTTTCAGTAATAAAAACAAAGGGAAGGAAATATATTGAGAAATAAAATTGTTAATATTTAGATATGTAGACGAATCTTTATGCCTTCCACTTTTTTAACTAATAGAAGGAGTTAATTTCAAATCAAGCATCCACAGTGATGGATTAAATTTTCCTATAATAACAGAAATTCATGTAAATGCAATAGCTGAAAGTTGTTTCAACTCCTTTTACAAAGACATGGAAATAAAATATTGATTGTTTAAAGCTAAAAAAAAAAAAGAGAAGAAAACAGGAAAAGGAGGGAGAAAGAATCCAAGTGTTTCTGCAAAGCCACTTTTGCTCAATTTTTGGTGTAATTACAGGAACATTTTTTGCAGTGTGGGGAAAACTGAATGTCTGAGTGAACTGAACTTGGTGGTACCAAAGTCCAAGTCCCATCGCAAAAGCAGGGATGTGACAGGACCATGTGAAAGACTGTGAGCATGTGAGGGGTGAAAAGGGTGATGGAAAGCTTTGGAAAACATCTTTTCAGCAGCAAGGCTGTTGCTTGTAACTCTGGCTTGTCTTTAGCTGAAATTTTTGTGACAGAAGGGAAAAAAACCAACACCCTTCATTAGCCTTGTAAATCCTGGCCTGGAAAACCCCGGGGAGCTTGCTCCCAAGAAAAAGAATCCCTTGCACAATAACAGCAGGTTTTCAATCAGTCCTCTTGATCCCTGCTTTTGCTTATTCCCAAGAATCTGCCAAGTCTGTTGAACTTCCTAAGAGTGACCCTCCCATTTAATTCATGGGCCATTTTGTATTTACAGAGAGGTCAATAAAAGCTTTCCAGAGCTGCAAACCTCCCTGTAATGGTTGTCCTGAGCAATACAGTCTGAAGAGCCCCAACAGGAAATTGGTAAAGCAGCAGCCAATTTCCTTTTGCTTTTTTACTGCCTTTTGGTCTTCCTGCTCTGTTCATATCCCCACCGCTGAATTATTCTAGAAATGGTGGGATATTTCCAGCGCCACATATGGAGGAGAGCTCATATCATTCACAGGATTTTATGTAAGGTTAATGAAACATTGGATTTTTTTAATTAATAATAAATGTAAGGTTAAAGCACAAGACCGACGACAAAATTTTGTTTCTGCTCTGATTTTGTTACTGTCCCACTGGGTGACTTTGGAACAACTATTTTACAGATATTTTCTTGCTCTTGCTTAAAATTTGGGCAATGCCTATGGATTTTCCAAGCTGAGGTTGAGGAGCTGTGGAATCTTTGGGCATGGGGAGAAGTGCAGTGAGGTGGGAGCCCTGAACTTCTGCCGTCTGCTCCTTCTTCTGAACATGTAAAAGAATATCTTTTCTTTGGAGGAGTGAGGACATGGCATTATGAAATATTTCAGTTAATAAACATGCTTCACAAAGGCTGCAGCTACACTGGCAGTAGCTCATTGGAAAGATCTGCAGAGTGAAATTGTTGACGCTGAGCACGAGATGTCCACAATAAATGCGTTTCCAGGGTGTTCCCTTCAGATGATGGTGAGTCTGGTCCTGCTGCCTGCAGACCCATTGCTGCCTGGAACACTTCTGGTTTAGTTTCACCCAAAAGAGATTCAGCCCCCATTCCTCATGAAGCTGTATGATGTTGACCCCACCAGGGAAGTGGGAACACCTGGGAGATGCCTTCAAAAGCTTCTCCCAACCTGAGCTCAGTTGATGACATGGATGCACTGAGGGACTTCCAGCCACCTCACGCACCATCCCAGGAGAAGGGCACAGAGCACTAATTTGGATACCTGGGCTGCTTGTGCAGTGCCTGGGGAATGTTTGGCATCTTGGAAAGCCCTGGTTACCTGTGACAGCAAGGGTCCCAAGTGCCCAAACTAATCAATTGGAAATGCTGATGTTAAAGGCACCTGATCCCACACCTCCCTGAGCCTCCCTCAGGACTCACAGTCTCAGTAAAGTAGACAGCTACATGCAATTGTCACCCAGATTAGGAATTACAGAGGAATGTGTTTAAGGGAAGACTGGGCGTGGCCTACTAAGATGGTGCTTTTAGGTCCCAGGTTGAGCTCGGTGAAGGGAAGACTAAGAAGCTGCTGGTGGTTGTGTGTTCTTTGCTGTGATAACATAATGATCACAGCACAAAGTTTTGGTCTCTGCTCTTGTAACTTCTCTGTATTTTTTCAATGACTAATTAAATTGGTCAGGGTTTCTTTGTCTCAAGGAAGTGCCCTAATTCCCAGGATGCTCGTATGTCATAGATGTCAAGGTCATGGATGTCTAGTCAAGGATGTCACTTTTCCCCCTGAAAAGTAGCACGTTGCCAGCACAAGGAATATGCTTTTAACTCAAATAGATGAAAAAAAAAATGCTCAGGAAGTTAAAGAGAAATTAGACTCTCCTTGTTCTAGGGTTGGTGCAAACCCTTTTAAAACCGAGTATTTGTGCACCATGGAGGGTTGTTTTGGCTGTGTTTGGAAAGGATGAACTTCCCATTCTGTGTTTTCCTGCTGACTGTGCCAGGTACAGCTCCATGGACGGGGCTTTCTAGTTTGGGATATCTTGACAAGGTGTAGGGACATAGTGTGGGTGTAAAATTACATTAGAATTGACCAAAACTAGTGTTTTAAGAGTTGAAATCTCCAAAATGTCTTCAATATTAGGCAAATGAATGGGTACTTTGAAGACTAAGATTTAGACTTGGTCACTCAACAGGTCCCAAGTGCTGCATCTGTGTCCATGTTATGTCCTATTGGTTAAAACTCTGTCCTTGCCGTTTTTCAAGACACGGACATTGCTGTAGATCCTAGTTTAAAGATGTCACTGGCAGCATTTCCTTAGCCATAGTCCACTGTTTTCTCACTCTTTTCAGGTTTTTTTATCTTTAGACTACCACATTCTCCATACATGATGTGGGAATCAGAAATATTCTAAATTGAGGTTATTAAAGAAAAAAATATGGGGGAGCAATACAATTTATATTAATTTTTCTTCATGCATGAATAAAAATCAAGCTCGTGTCTGAAGTTTTCCTGCAGCACCCAAGGCCACTGGTCCTTTGGTTTTGACTTTTGAAGCCTGGGAAGAAAACATAAATCTGAACAATTGCACTTGTGACTCCCTGAATTTATTCACTTATGGAAAGGAATGAAGCACAGTCAGGTCTCTCACTGGAGAAGATTGCAGTCATAAACTGAAAAGATCAGGTTACCTGTCTTGTCTCCTATTGTCTTTTGTGCTAGTTATATATTTCTTCAAAGATACAAAAATAACAGCTCTCGTATCTGAAATATTTCTCTTAGTTTTGCCTCTTGGTCATAAAAAAGTAATCTGATACTTTTTTACTTATAGGTTTTCTTGTAGGTTTTCGTTTTCCTTTAAGTCTTCAGTCTTGAGTTTAATTTTTATCAGTTAACCTCACACCTCAAACACAGATTTTCTCTTCAGGGTACCACTTTGATTTGTCTAGTCAACCTCAAACTTAGCAAAACTATGGATGTGCATATTATTTTTTTCATAATTATCAAGTTTATTCTCTTTATTTTTTTTTCTTCTCCCCTTCAGGATCTTTCTGACAAGGATTCCACTCTCCTGGGTTTCAAGGCTTCGAGAATTACGATTCACTCAGAGTTCAAGCCTTTGTTTAAGACAATGTCCTCAGGGTTATGAGGTGTGTTAAGTGGCAGAAGAAAAACTACTGTTCTGGGTCTCCTGTTTGGCTGAGTTGTGTCAGGTGTGTTGTGGAATATCTACTCCTGTCCCACTTAGACATCCAGGCTGATTTCACAGAACCTTCTGCAACCAGCGGGAATTTTGTGGGATTTCCCTTTGACATTGTCCATGTTGAAGCATCAGGACCTCAAGTGTTCTAAAACACAGTGTAGGATTTTCACAACTCAGGGTCATGTCTGGTTTTTATTCCTTTTTAAGGAAAGGACTGGAGCCCACTGTTAATCCTTACACTAAATGAGGTTGGTCCCTGTGAAAAGGAATGTGGGGACCTCCCTACAGCTCTGACTCTTGACATTTTGTAGTGTATCTTAGTGGTCTTTAAGATGGTACAGGGAGATTATTTTTTGCCCTTTTTTTTTCCCCCATGTATTTTTTGCCTTTTTTCTTCCTTGAAGCTGAAAGACTTTGCAGAAACAATTGTTGATCCCTGGAAAGAAGAACAGTCTCTAACAAGTCAGCAGCTTTCTTACCTCATGGATGGCCAGGGGACCATACCAAGGGATGGTCAGTTTTTAGGAGATCCCACCACTATCCCCTCACACCACACATATTTCCCTACATCTGATTTGTGCAGGACGGGTTGAGCTGAGCCTGGCAGTGATGTCCCCTCAGATGTGAGATCCCAACTCCCAGGAGCCCCTGGTGCTGCCTCACTCCTGGCAGAGGAATTAGGATGTAGTCATCGCATCCTGGCTTTCCAGGCTGGGGGATCTTTTCCCATTTCATTTTAAGGAAATGTTCTGATGTGATATTTTCTCCCTTCATGAGAAATGTCAACATTTATGAAATGGGAGCAAACTGTTTAAATTTTTTATAGACTGAGAAGATTAAGCTTTGGCCAGCTCCAGTCCAAATTTCCCTGGTTCCCCATAAGAAAATGAATTGGACTGAGAAAGGTTTTCCACAGTGCTGCATGAAGCAAACCATCAGCGTGTTCCCTGCAGTCCCACCTTGTTACTTGAGTATGCATAGGATTCCAAGGTGGATCTTTATAGTCCATATTTCCACCACCTCCAGTATCCTTTCCCTCATTTCCTATTTGATTTTGTTACCTGGATACAGCTCTGAGTCCAGTGGCATTTTAAAAAACTATTACTTGTATATGCTCCAATTGCAGATCTGATGAAGGAAATGAGATAACCTGGTGTTCTCATTATGTATCTCTGGCGCTATAAGGACAGATAAAGAAATGCAAAGAGCTTTGCAAAACACTATTTATTACTGTTTTCGGTGGTGGTCAGTACTCCAAATGAATCCCTGAACAGCTGAACTTTCACACAGTTGGGACATCAGCAGTCACTCAGTTCCCTTCTGTATCCAAATCCCTAATAAAAAAGAACACTCAGATTTAAGGTGGAATTTGTTTTAATCAAATATTTGTGTCTTATAGAGAGGATTTAAAATAATCACCAGCCAGTGGTAAGGGATACAATATGGCACACTGGAAAACATTCCCAAGTTCTTTGGAATGTGATCACTGAGAGGTTCATTTTCTGCAAGGTCTTAAAATACAGCTATGTAGTAAAAAAACTTTATTTCATTGTCTGGCTATTCCACCAAGTCCCTTCCTTCCTGGAATGTTTATTAAATTTAGTTTCATGTGGTCTGTAAATATATATATACATATATATATACATATAAAAATATATTGTTCTCTTTCCTCAGAAGGCTGGGTGGGCTGCCAATTGCATTCTAGATTTTGGGGAATTGGTGCTGATGTTGCAATTTTAGCTCCATGCTAAGATGTGACAGAACAAGTTTGCTCTTCTGTGGGAGGTTTGCCCTCCCTGCTGCTGCTGAATTGAGACTGTACCTTGTGCTGATCCAAATAAACTGAGTATTTCTTCTTTTTTCCCCCATTGTTTTTGGTAGTTTTTTTTTAAATATTTGTGTTTTGATGTTTTTTTGTTTGGTTGGTTTTTATTTTGGGTTTGTTTTGTTTGTTTTGGTGGGGTTTTTTTGTTTGCTTGGGTTTTTTTTACCAAGAGCACACAATATTGACTTGAGGATTCCAGTGCAGCTGCCTGGCAGAGTTAATCAATGATCTCTGCTTGCTCAGAACGTACTACCGTGTTACATCATGGTGACAAGGGCAGAACAAACCTGGTGCAGCCTTGGAGTAAATGATCCCTCTCCCAGTCACTGGGAACTGCCTTTGTAGAAAACACTGCATGTTAGAAATAAAAAAACTCTTTACTTCCCCATTCCCTCTTCCCTCTTCCCTCTTCCCTCTTCCCTCTTCCCTCTTCCCTCTTCCCTCTTCCCTCTTCCCTCTTCCCTCTTCCCTCTTCCCTCTTCC
>NW_016690205.1:5397633-5457633 GCF_001604755.1 Lepidothrix coronata
CCTTCCCAAACCTTCCCAAACCTTCCCAAACCTTCCCAAACCTTCCCAAACCTTCCCAAACCTTCCCTTCCTCCTCCTCCCTTCCCTTTTCCTCCTGTCCTTGCCTCTCCCTTTTCACAAACTTTTTGAAATTTCTAAAATTGCCCCCATCAAGACATTCTCTTTGTCTCCCACACTTAAACCATCAAATCCCCCTTGCTTCCCTGTTCCTGGTGGTGGTTCTGTAAGATCCTTGCTTGTTACATCTCAAAATTGAATAAAACCCCCTTTGTGCTGACAGCTTCGTTGTACTCAGTGTTCAAAATATCAAAGGCTGAATGCTAAATGTTCCTAATGCAAAGTGTCAAGAGTGCAATGTGGGATAATAGAATACATGGCTTGCAAACTTGCACTTTAATATGGCAAACTACTTGGTCAGCAAGCAAATTAATTCATTTATGATCTGATATTATTGCAAGCAGTGGGGCAGCTCTTGCAGGCAGCTCTGTTAAGTTTTGCTGCTGTGCTGTGTCTTCTCTGTTTGTAGATGCCTCCCAGAAAAAGGGTGTGTGGGCTCAGTTTGTAGGTACAATTTCGGTGATTTCCCTTCTATATATCACTTTACCTTGTTTTTATTTAATAAGTTTTTTTTTCCAAATGCACATTCACTGTTCAAAGTGGCAAAAACTGCACTTATCTGGTTACCCTTTTTAAATTCCAATTGTTGTGCTGTAGGAATTGATTGTGCAGATGCTTAAAACACGAACAGATGAATACAGTGAAATGTTGTCAGTGGTGTGTTGTCTCCCACAGTTCCACAAAGAAACTTGAACATATTTTCTGGCAGGGCTGCTCATTTTCCCAGGGTGGATATTTGCAAGCCTACCTCTGTAGTTTGTGAATATCGAAATGAATGGTAAATATTAACCTCTGAGAGCTGGAATAATGTGAAAAATTACAAAAGTAAATGTTAGCAGAAATATCTGTTACACAGGCAAAGAGAGAGACGGCACTGAAAGGATTTATGTTATTTTTTGAGTCTTGGCTCACACGCCAAAGTTGTGAATCTTTCGATTGAAAGGAAAAGAAGGTCCAATTTTTCAAAAGCAGCCTTGAAGGTTTGTTTTTCAGAGTTCAGTGACCTGATCGAAAGAACAGCTCTCTGTAAAAATAATTATGGAAGAGGGAAGAACCAGAAAATACATGACATACTGTAAAAGTTACAACTGCAAAGAGATTTTTGTTCTCTTATACAAAAAAAACCAAAACAAAACAAACAAAAAACAAACCAACCAAACAACATAACCCAAACCCAAATGGATAAACAAAATTTACTGCTTGTTTTCTTAAAGAAAACAAGAGATTTGGTGACTCTTTTGAGTGGGTTGACTGTGTCATCCTTGATTGATACAGTTATGAACACCACACATCTGTAACTTGTTTTTTCATCTGTTGATGATGTCTTAAAGATGGTCCTGAGTATTTTTTTGTGTATTTATATATTGAGGCTCTGAGTAACAGCAGAATGGAGTCAAATAATCCATTGCTAAAATCAAGGCCTGCAAATGAAATAATTTGGAAGTATTTGCATAGCAATTGGTAAAGCAGAGATGTAGCATCAGTGCTTTGGAGAAGAAGGTCTGGCTTTTGGGCATGGTGTGCATCTGATGTGGACATCTCTCAGTGATGTTTCATCACTGCCCTAGTTTTAGATGAATTTCAACAAAAAATTGACAATGAGATCACAGTGACAAAAGAATTTCCTGTCCCTTACAGCAGCTGGGATTCTTTCTGTTTTCACAAAAGCTTTGCCAAAGCCAGCCCTGCTCCTTCACTGCATCCTATGGGCACAAGGAATATTGTCCCTCGTCACATTTTAAACCTAGAGCTGGCTTAGCTGAGTTGCTGCAGTTCCCAGGAGGCAGCAA
Organism: Lepidothrix coronata; assembly: GCF_001604755.1. Classification (NCBI taxonomy): domain Eukaryota; kingdom Metazoa; phylum Chordata; class Aves; order Passeriformes; family Pipridae; genus Lepidothrix; species Lepidothrix coronata. Next base: position 5,399,541 of record NW_016690205.1, read on the forward strand.
AAAGAGTTGGAGATGAACTTGGAGCCCCATGACAGCAATGGCATCTACACCCACTGCCTTTCCTTCTTTACGGGCAATCCGGTGGTGTTCCTGCCACCTCTCCATGTCATACATTTCCTTTGTCCCATCCCACAAGTAGCATCAGCAGAAATACCCTGGAAGATTGCACTGGGCTGGAAGCCAAGGTAGATTTATGTCTTTGGGATTTTTTTTTTTTTCCTGAGCTGCCTTTGATTTAAAGACCAGCTTTTTATCACGGATGAGGTGTTGATCCAGGGACCAGGGTTTGGCAGTGGGCTCCTGCTGACCAGCCCCTGGCAGGACATTTGGCCCAAGATCTGTTTGTGTGTTGGGGTTTTGCCTGTTTAAAACCCATTTGGTGCTCTCTTTGATGCTTCTCCTTGAAAAAGGCTACTGAGGGAAGTCTTTGGTTGGTTTATTTTCTCACTGATGGTGATTCAGGACTTCTCATCTGTGAGCCTTTTCTGATGGGAGACGATGCAGGATGGCAGCTCAGTGTCCCAGTAAACCAGGGCGTGGATGTCCTCATATTCTGGGGTGACCAGGACAGCCTCTACAACAACCAGTAGTCAGATTATAGTTCAAATGATTTTATACTGGTTTTGTGACACATCACTGGTAATTTGCACTTGGGGAATAACTTCACATTGCACTGAGTTATGGTTAAAGTTGTTACATCTGAGCCAAAGCTAAATCTAACTTTTTCCTTAAGTATTTTATCAAGATAAATTTGTTCAGGTAACAGCAAAGTGAAAGCACTGAACAACAAATAACTTAAAGCAGCTCTTGGCATTTGATGCCAATGCCTCCACATCTGCAAGCGTTCATCTGCCTCCTGTCCCCAGCCTTGTTGTTGGGTTGTTGTTTCATCATTAACATTAATACTGTCTTTAGATGCACATTCCACGTTTAATATTAACCACCACAGTTTGTATATTGACTTTCCCTCTTTGCTTGTGGCTGGGGGTGCTCAGGGGCCCTGAGCACATCCTTTCCTGGCAGCCAGCGAGGCAGAAGGAGAGAAGTGCATTAGGAGCCCCCTGAGGAAGAGGCACAGCACTTAAAGGACAGAGCTGCTCTTTGGGGTGGTGGAGGGGAAGCATCTGCGTTTGGGAAGCGGTGTTGGCTCTGTGACATGTCATAGTTGTGCTCCCCCTGCTCCCCAGCATGGCCTCTCTGTGCAGCCTGCTGAGGATGGGAGGGCAGTTCCTTCATTAATCAGGAAGCAAAACTTCCCAGCGAGGAGGAGTTGAGGGTGGGACCACTTAAGAGATCCTGCTGGTCCAGCTGGAGTGGGTTTCCCAACGTCATTGTCATCCCAAATCCAAAACACAGCACTGTAACAGCTACTGAGAAGAAATTAACTCCACCCCAGCTGAAACCAGGAGAGAAACCTCCCCTGCCCTGCCCTGCCCTGCCCTGCTGGATCTCCAGGCCTGTTCTGAAGAGGTGCAGGCTCTGGGTGGATCAGGTTATGGCAAATTCCTGCATTATTTTTAGACAATTGGGCAGTATGTCCTGTTGGAAAAAAACCCACAAGTTTTCAGATGTTTCTCACCTGCTCTACCTCTCATCTGCCCTACATCCAAGGAAAGGTAGAGTCACAGAGTGACTTTAGAGCTCATTTAGTTGTCAGCTGACTGAATGACAACTCATTTTCTCGTCAGCACGGACTAACACGAGATGTCGGAGTTGCTCTTCAAACAACAGAGATGTTGGGTTACTGTCTTTTAGATGCTCACACTGTGATTAAATCCATAAGAAACCATTATTCCTGATTATGTCTTGGGCTGTTAATGAGTTGGGATTTTTTTCTCAGATGTGTGCCAGGTGGTCCTTCCCTTGGGATGCACAGGACATGTGCTGGTTCTCTGGCCCCACTTCCAGGAAGCTGCAGCCCTCCCTCCCATCCCATACCCACCGGAGAAGGTGCTGGAAGAGTCACTGTTGACAGCAACTTCTGTGATTCTGTGATTCTGTGGCTTCTACAAACCATAGGGAAAAGCCCATAGTTGAGATGTCTGTTAAATACAGTTCAAACAACACCACACCAGATATGTTATGAATATTTTAAAATGGCTCCTTAAAATTAGGGATTGCCTACTGAAGGCAGTCATTAGTGCAGGTTTCATTAGGGGGCTAGTCTGTAATGAGTTATCAAGTTCTGAACTAATTTAAATTATATCTATTAAAATATCCTTTTTACATGAAACAGGGGGCATCGGGGTTGTAAAATAGACTGGGGCTGAAATGTAAGCTAATAAATATCTAATAAGTTACAGTGTGTGTTTAAACTGATATAACACACAATACACTGAGCAAACATTGTACCGTGCGAGCCGAGCGGCCCTCGGACAGCCCTGGGAGCAGGTGGAGGGTAATGTATGGATCATTTTATCATGCATTTCCCAGGTCTTCCCACGATGTGACCCCTCCTCAGTCTTGCTGCTCCTCTAAAAGCACATTACTCACACCCAGGCTCTACCTGGGCGCAGCATCTGACTCTGTTTCACAAGTAATTCATTAACGAGTCCTCCGCGTGCCTTCGGTGCCTCATATCCATTATCCTCATTTAATAGTTTAGCCTAAGGACGTCTTCCAATATAAATAACCTTCCACAACGCTTAGATAGCACAGTTGTGTTTCTTTTTATAGTAAATGGAAATTACCTAAAAGCATTTGACCAGATTTTGAGGCGTGTAACACGCGACAGACCAGGTACAGACCCTGCCCAATTTTTTTGAGCGGGGGATATATTATCCCACCAGTGCAGCATCTCCCACACAGACAGAAATTCATCCAACATGTGTTCAAGTAATTTTCTCTCTCTGACTTTTAGCTGGCCACGTAGACTTTTAAACTACCCCTTCTGCCTTAAATGTAGTTTTAAATTGCACCTAATATTTGGTAGGTAATTCTTTAAAGCTGTTAGCACCTATTCACACTGTAAGTAGGGGGATTTTTCTTTTTCATGTGTGTCTTCTGGGATGTTAAAGGATCCAAGACTGGGGATGCAATCTCAATCCAGAACTGATCTTTGCAGTTTCCTGCAAGGGTGAAATGGGAAAAGTAAAATATTACCTTATTAAAAATTGCTCAAAACACATCTTCCTTGTTAAATATGCAGAGCTATTCAAAAATATTACCTTTCTGGGAACAGTAACAATATTCTGATTGCCTGAGTTACTATTTCCAGGACTTGGTTTACTGCTAAGGAAAAATTAGGACTTCGGGAGAACAAATGAACTCTTACATTTTCTGAGGATCAAAAAATCATCCCGTACTCTGGAAGGATGAGAGGCTGGTGTCAGTTAATGTGACAATAAGACTGACTCAGATTTCACCATGAAATTAAAAGAAACAGGGTATAAAGTTAGTAAACACACCTTCCTAGCAGTTAGGAAAGCCTAGGGCTACTAGAAATAAAAGTACTATAAACTGAAGGGTTTGCATTCTCATTAAGATATTCCTATAAGGAATATCTTAATATCACCAGCACCAAGACAGAGACTGAAAGTAACATTCCTCACACTATATTCAGCATAACTTTGTCTTTGCCAGTCGTCCTTATGGTATTTACAGTACTTTAGTCTTTTCCCTCACAAATTAAATTAATTTGGAACCACCTACAGGCAAAGTCCATCCACGTCTGAATCTCTTCCAGGCTACTTTTGCAAACTACATTTTCTATATATAAATCATCCTGCAATTCTCTCAGTGAAATTAATTCCACACACTGTGTCTGCTAATGAGAGTCCACCCAATATTTTGCTATTGCAGACACTCATTAGCTTGCTTTAATTTACAGGAAGCAATCAGCATCTGCCGAGTAGAGAGGGTACAAAAAATGTCTTTAGCATTTATTGAATGTAAATGTTTGTGATGCCTCCTCACCTCCGATGCAGTCCCACGCAGCAGGTATTTTAGGATTAAGGTTCCAGGAGAACTGGTGCCTTCTTCGGGAATACTCTGACCCCTAAACCAAAAACTCCCGTGTTTGTGCTAAATGATTGAAGAATATCTTGTAAATCATTTACCTCTTCCTGCTGCTACTTTTCAGTGGATAGTGTTTTCTCCGTTTCCAACATGATGGCAAAGTTAAATTTTCATTTTGCTGGAAAAGAACAAAATACAGTGAGCCTTTTTGCTTGTTATTGCCTAATGTGGAGCGAGCCGTTTCTCAATCCCATGCATCACAGATGTCCTGTCAGGGCTCATATACACTGAGTGAAGTATTTGCATCCCCGTGCCTGCTGATAGACTGAGCATGTTTGTCTACAAAGTGCTTTTAAATGAACTAATACATGATTCATGTGGACTCCATTGAGCAGAACACCAATCTGTCTGGACACAGTTTGCTGTAGGCTTGACAATAGGAACATTTCTCTGGGTGAGACAGGTACAACCATCCCCTGGAAAAGTGAGGAGTGAGTGGTACCTGTGGCCTGGCACATCCAAACCTTGTGTCACCTCCCCAAGTAGGAACATGCCCTGTTCTGGAGGTTGTGTTGGAGATATCCCTCATCCTGTCTCTCCTTGGTGGCTCGTGACATGAGCGATGCAAAATCTGTATCTGCTCAGTCATGCTTGAGCAGGAGAGGATAGTGCACCACCTTTATTATTTATACAGGGATACAATAAGATTCTTCGCAGTCGAGGAAGGAAAAAAAAATTGATCCCAAGTATACTGTTTCCTATTGAACTAAATAGATTTTTAATCGAGTCTCTGTTCCTTTGGGTAATTGACTTAACAGTGTGGGCAAATTAATTTCAGATAAACTATAGCTGGGATTTTCCAAGGAGCACGAGGGTGCTGAAGGAGTCAGCTCCAGTGCAGCAAGAGCAGGGCAAATATCTTAATTCCTCTGGCTTTCCAGGCGCATTGCAACCCAAATATTTAGACCTGGAGCTGAATTCAGAAGCTTTTATGCAAACTAAACTCCTGTGGAAGTCAGTCAAAACATTGGTTCAGAAAAGACATAGAAAACGGCTCCAAAAATTCCCAAGTGCTCACAAATGTGTTACACACACATAACCTCCCCCCTGCATTTAATAACCTAATCTAAATGTGGCTCTTTGCAAAGCATTGTTGTTCAAGTGTTTCTGTGATATTTGGCACCAGGACCTCATTTGGGATCTTATCTGGTTCTAAAAGCCATTGAAACAAGTTTATTTTCCTGTGACCCACCCAGAAACCCACTCCAGTGGTGACAGACTGGTGAGTGAAATCAGCACCACAACATTCACTTTGCTCTGTGTTAAAACTTTTTCTAGAAAGTCTGTGGAAAAAGCAGGATTTTGGAGCACTCCTGAATTCCATTTAAGTCATAAACAGGCATGAAAAATATGTGCACCACGAGGTCTCAGAGGTTCTTGGGGCACTGTTCCTTTTCGTTTTCCCAAATTCAGAGCCCTGGAGAGACAGGGAAAAACTGCATTCCCTTGTCCAGGCTGGCTGCAAAGCAAAGGCCAGAGGAGGAGCCCGAGGGCTGTATTTTTAGATCTGATGGCTTTTGTCTTGTTGAGACAGGCAGCTCTGGACATTTTTCCTCCCTCCAATGTCAAACGTATTAAATCCTAAATCTTTTACATAGAACTCTATACCTGTGGTAACATACAGACGAAAAAACTCCTTCCAATATTTTGTAAGGAAATGAAAAATACACAATTTAAGAATTAGTAGCTGTTTTCCATTGCTGAAAAATTATATTCTGCAGACTAAAAACAATAAAAATACTGCTGTTATTAAAGAAAACCTACAGTATGGAAAGATTTTGCATTACATAGTTTGGTGCCTTAGTCATCTAACTTCAGTAATTAAAGAAAAAATCAACTAAACTATAATTAAAATGAAATTATTCCTCAGTTGCCAATTGCAACCTTCATGAAATCAAGAAATGTGACAAATCTTACTCTGTATTATTTACGTGTTGTGACTGAAAAGATAACTATGTATCTATATAGTTTTCCTCTCCCCAAAAAATCTTAATAAAAATATTTGTAATATTTTTCCTCTCTGCAGATGTTTGCAGAGCTGGCAAATTAAAATGATTGGTCATATTTTCCTCTGTTATTCTGTAATATCCTGTTAACCTGACTGGTCTTATTGGCATATCCTGAGTTATCATCCAAAATTTTAAATTCTGGTTGGACATGGTTTGGCCATGGAAAGGGCTGAAATGGTGTGGAGCACTGGATGGAAGTTTAGCTGGGATTTATGAAATGAAAGGTATAAACTGGATATAAAGAGAATAAACTAAAAGAAAAAAAATATACAATTTCCACCTGAAAAGCAGCAAACATTGTGGTTTTTTTGTTTGGTTGTTTTTTTTTGTAGTCCAAATAGAAACCTTTGATGAAAAGATTCTTTTCAATAGCAAATACTAGACCTCAGTAAGATGAATTTTCCAAGTCCATGTAAAAGCTTGTGTACTTTTTCCAGATTTCTCCAGCAATAAGGATGAAAGTCAGAGTAGATGAGGGAAACTCCTTTTTCCTTTTCGCTGTTCCCCTCTTCCTTGTTTGATTATTTGCCTTGTTTGACGACCTGGGGTGCAGGAGCCAATCTTTTTATGCCAACTCAAATATTTTTACTTTTTCCCTAAGAAGTATATTAATATGATATTTAATAGTTTCTAGAAATTGTCCAGTAGAAGGAGGGAGGGTTTACCCACAAAATCTCTGGACTACTAAAGGGGATTCGAGGTATTATAATAAATTTTTAAAATAAATATTAAGCACATGATTTAGCTGGTTTTTCTACCTCTTTTTTTTTTTTTTTTGCAAGTAATATGAAATAAAACCCTATTTTGAAAGAGTTTGCTTTTTTCTCCTGTTGCTTAACTCATTGCCCTCAAAACTTTGAACTCAGCTTAGCTGTTATTATTTTGCACTCACAGGCTCCTGTTGGCTCTTCTTACTGATTTGGTCCATTAATTTTGTTTTCCAAAACATGGCACCTGCTGAACAACCCTCCTGCTGCTTCTGACTCCTCCTCAAGCCCTGTTCTGGAGGATGGAACAACCTCCTTGTCCTGGCAAAAGGCGATGCTGGATAAATGTATGGGATACCTGAGGCTGGTGAGAAATGGGCTGGGTCACCCAGAGTAAATTGGGGCACTGCAAAAAGTTCTTACCAGGGGATGGAGTTCCTTTCTGCTCCCATTTAACCCCAGTGTTATTCCAGAACAAGTCTGTTGGAATTAGGGGAGTTATCCTGGCTTAACACCAATGTAATTGAGAGCAGAATCTGGCCCCGTGCTCTTGGCATGACTACTTTTTCGACAGATTTGGCCACTAATGCTCTCCCTGGGTTTTGAGCTTACATTTAATGGCATTACATTTATTTTAATATTTTTTTAAATAGCTAGTGTAAATTGATTCCACTAAAAAGAAAAAAAAAAAATCCCTTTACCTACTCGCCTTCATTTGTATTTCAAATGGCCCATTACATTTTCACTAACAATCATTAGAGCTGTGTGAGCTTATTGAAGCTTGGGCTTGGATTGAAACTGTAAAAAATGCCGGCTCTGGATTTTTTTATGCTGAAAATAGCACTAGAAAAGGGTTTTTTTCATTATAATACATGACTGTGTAACCTGAAATACAGTTAAGCTGTGGTGAAGAAACACTGCATTACTTTTTTAGGTCCTCCAGTGGAAAATATGGACACAGCTTGGATCAAATCTGATATGTTGATCAATATATTAATGTTAAATATTCCAGACTTTGCCAGAGCCACTCACTGTAATTTTAGTTTCTAGTCCAAGAAGTCGGTTCAAAACTTTGAGAAGCCATGAGCACACAAAGCAATTCAAGCATGATAAAGAAAAAGAATCCTGACAAGGATTTCCACTCATGCCTGGTGATAATCCTAAATGCGTGTGGGATGCAAATGTCACAGACAGAGGAAGAACACACGACCCTCATGTCTGTGTCAGCTGTTCCTCCAGCAGGGTGGAAAAACTGGATGGGAATGTCACAGTTTTTGGAGAGAAGACTGGGAAGGAGATGTAGCACCAGGTGCTGGACCTGCTGAGCGTGATGTCCCACAGTGCTTACCACGGATGTCACCTGGGGCCTCTCTCCAGGGCCTGGGATGATGCATTGCCCCTTCAGTCCTTGGGATCCGGGAGTTATTTCCTGGGGAGAGTGTCGACCAGCTGGATCTCCCCATTGCCCATCTGTCTGAACAGAGGTTGGGGCATCCCCTGCTCTGCTGGCAGGTTCTTGTATACTGTTAATTGTACCTCTTCTAATTGTCCCCATTAATTCAGATGAGAAAAAAAAAAAGTATTAATACAGATATTTAGCCTTCTACTACACTCCCAAGCTGCACTCCTGTGCTCCAACACAGTAATGGAGTAAAGCCACACAGGGAAATATGTACAGCAGACTGCATTGGTAACGTAAAACCACTTTAAATATTGGTTTGAGATAGGTAAATATGAAATCATACACCAGGGCACAGCTACACAAGGCCAAACAGCTTAGTCCAGGTGCAATTTGTTGGGCTCTGAACAAACCCCCTCTCAGAAATGTAGAGAACAAACATACAAAGAAAGTTTTTTGCCTTGTGCTATTGGCTGACTTAATTCTACCAACCCCCAGCAATGCCTCTTTCCAGGTTCTCTTTTAACCTGTCTACTTCTTGTTTTCATTGCCTACATGTTCATTTAAAGGATCTCTAATTATCCTTCTGCTCCGCTTGTTGACTTCCCTTCATACAGGACAATGAGAGCGTAACAATATGACTGGCATTTTTTTTCCCCAAAGAATTGCCTCAAATTTATTTGCATTTAATTCCTGCACATGCCTATTTCTGGGCCAGCTTAAGTTGCTCTGAGTTGTATCACCCATGCTTGCACTTTCTCCTCGTGAGCCTCCTCCCATGCTGAGTCGTTGGCAGGTCCCATCCTTTCACATGACTTCTTCCAGGTCACTGATACTTAGAGTGAATAGTGCTGTCCTGACATTGATCTTGCTGTGCTCCAGTAGTCACTAAGAACAAACAATATTAGGTTATAGCATTGATTTCATGGATTACAATTTTTTCCCAATCATGTTCTTGTTAAGCACCTTGTAAAATACATCATGTCACACGTTCATCTCCTCAGTTTCATGGCGAGACGAATCCAGTGCTGACAACTGCCTTCATAGAGGGAAAACTCATCCTCCCCAGCACCAAGGAGTTATCAGTTTAATTCAGAGTTGTATGCTCTGGGGAAACTTAACATCAGCCTGTAGCATCCAGTACAGCATTTCAAATTATCATAATTTGTGAGCAACTGGACAAGTTGAAAATGGGTATCAAGATCTAATAAAAACCTAATAAAACTTTCAAAGTCACTCTGGTGCTCTCAGGGGAGTGTTATGCAATCCCTGCCACTGTGGTAGGAGCCCGTCTCCTTCCAGCTAATTTGCTGTGAAGGAGAGGTGCAGGCAGAGCTGGGAAGGCCTAAATGGCTTTTCATGTCCTCTCTGTTGAGCACTTCTTTTTTGGAATAACTCCGGACTCTTTTGTCAGGCAAGAAGTCACTAATGATACTTTTCAAAGTAGCTGTGCCGTGGTTTGATGGGAGAGGAGATAATGTGGCCACGAGGCTTAGGATGTATAAACACACCCATAATTTCATTAAGTGCTCTTCCTAATTATTTTATATATTAATGCACTGCTGTCACTGCCTGCCAGATAATCTTTCATGTGGAGCACCGAGCTAAAAAGACATCAGAGCAGCATTTGGCTGCTTCCTTCAATGTAGAGCTTGGGAGGGACCATTTTCTCCAGACAGTAGGAACCCTACATAAAAGTATAACAAAATAAAAATGGCTACCAAATGTTGATATAAGTGATATTTGCGAAACAACTTCTTTGGAAAATGTGCATTTCAAAATATAGTGGTTAAACTAAGTAGGAGACTTGTGTGTTTACTTGAAAAGCTGCTCAGTCTGGGTTTGGTGCCACTTGACAGAAAAGTGAGACCCAGTAGTTGCAAAAGTGGTGACAACTCTTTTATTTGGCCTAAAAATTAAACTTAGCATTCCTAAGAGTAAGGCTTTCTCTGGGAGATTTCACTGTCACAGAATCACAGACTCCCAGAAGATGCTCAGTTGGAAGGGACCCACAAGGATCATCAAGTCCAGCTCTTACCCCTGCACAGGACCATCCCCAAGAGTCACACCATGTGAAATGTTCTCAGGTATGAGATGGATTTCAACATTTCTGGCTCCTTTTAATAGATTTGGTCATCACCAAAATATGTGCTCCTGACCCCACCCATGCAATACAATATATTGAGGTGAACAGAGGTTGAGTGGGCACACAGACCTTTTTGTATAATCATAGCTGGGTGTAATAGTTCTTAATCTTTCATAAATTTGGAGTTTCTGTATTTAAATCAACAGAACTGTAGCTTATAGAGGCAAAATATGGGCTTTGTCTATCTAACTTTATGATATCCTGTGAAAAACTGGGGTGAAGAACTCTGAAATCAGGCCTGACTGTGGGGAGAAAATGCAGGCACTTACAGAGAGAAATAACTTTCCTATTCTTTCTCAACCTTCCTAATCCCCAGCAAAGTATTTTAAGAAATGTTTCAGTGACATGATGGATATAAACCATTTAAAAGTTTTATCGAGCTTTACTGTAGTGCAAATCTTAAAAATACTATAGAAATTATATCAAGATCTTCAGTAAGGTTCCACACAGAATTATGAATAAATGGAAAATTGATTTCATATTGGAAATAGATGCCAGGCAGATTTTGCATATCAGGTAGAGCAATGAAATTACATTTATTGCTGTTTTGTTTTTTTCTTTTTTTTTTAAAAAAAGCACTTCAGCTCAGGTAATAATTGTACAGTCTATTATAATGATCCCAGGAGGTGCTTAACAGTACTGCAATTCTAAGTTTTTACACTTTTATTTTTCATTTGAAGAAAAACTTGTCACAATAAAAGTGATGCATTAACAGAACATCACTTCCCTTTTTTTTTTTATTATGCGTATTTAGATTATTTCCATGAAATTGCTTATCAAATCCCACAGGCCTTTAAAGATAACTGAACAGTTACCCATTTGTGTAAACTCTGGGATATTATGCAAGAATTTGTGATGGGACAATGAGAAGACAAAGTGCTCTGTGAGATTAATATCTTCCTATTTTGGCATCGAAGGGCCAGGTTTTCAAAGCTCTATAAGGACTGAATGAGCAGTGCCTTGTGGGGTTTTCCAGACAAGTGGATTGTTACAACAGGAATCAGATTCTCTGAGGGTCAAAAAATCCCATTAGTTTGTCTATTCCTGCTTATAGGTGTTTGAGTACTTATAAAAATATGATTCTGAGGTTTTTAAGTACTCTTGTGTTTTGGCAGACAGATTCACCACAACTATATCTTTAGTTTTAGGGACATGAAGCTTTGATTTCACGCACTACTTACATTTTATTTCCTTAGACTCAGAACCATTTAGGTTGGAAAAGCCCTCTAAGATCAAGTCCAACCACTATTCCAGCTCTTCCAAGCCCAGCACTAACCCATGTCCCCAGGTTACACACCTACAGGGCTTTTAGATCCCTGACAGGATGGTGACTCCACTACTGCCCTGGGCAGCCCTTTCCAATGCTTAATAACACTGACACGTTACAAAGTAAATCTTCATACACAAGATAATTTAGGATACTTCTCCTATCTTTTGGTTTCTCCAAGGAAACAACTAGGTTTTCCAAAGATTTTTTCTGGATATGTTCATCTTTCTACCATCACTGGCCCATCACTCTGTTTATGATACCATGCTCACGGTGGTCCTGCAGAGAGAAACAGCAGTGGGAAGTGTCATGTGCTGGCCCTTCAAACAAACCTGAGTGCCCCATGATAGCCATTGACTGAGAGTATGGAAAACCATGTCCCTGGTGGATAAATCACAGCATCACAGAACCATTTAGGTCGGAAAAGATTTTCACGATCATCAATGACCAATGACCAATGAGGCTGTTGACCAATCCCCACCTTGTCAACCAAAGTGCCACATCCAGTCATTTCTTGGATGCTTCCGGGGATGGGTACACCACCGCCTTCCTGGGAAGCCTCTTCCAATGCCTGACCAGCCTTTCCATGAAGAAATTCCTCCTGAAGGAATGAAGCCAGGCTGGGATGACACAGTGAGAATTAGGCTGAGGGTGGTGTTGCACTTCCCAAATTGAGCTTGCATTGACTTCGACTCGTGTTCCTTCTCTTGAGCCGTTCCCATGAACGGCATGTGGCGAGGTGGCCACGAGCGCCGGGATGCAGAGGAGTGGTGAAACTCGTGGCAGTCACAGCACATTGGGCAATGTTCAGGGCTGTCAGCTCTGCTGAGCCCAGGATGAGCGAGCAGGACAAGGGCACATTAAAGATTCAGAGGCCGTCGTGGTGCCGCTCATCTGCTCCCGCAGCCGTTGCGCCGACGCCGAACACGCGTCGCCCCAAGACTCTCTCGCGGCACTGGGCTGTGTCAGAGAGCGCTGCCAGCTGAACTCATGCAGTAAAGAAGAGTGATTATACATCCTGTATGTAATCACGGAACATATGTTGGAGTGGCACATGAAATCTGGGCACACTTTGCCCATGTAGTAAAGACCAGGAAAATTATGAACAAGCTACAGAAGGAAAACAACTTGCCAAATTTTCCCAAACTAAGCAGGAGGTTCCAGCGAGCTGGAACTCCGCACGGTATATTCTTGAGGGGGTTTTGGAACAGAAACCTGGATATGTCTATAGCATGTTGGCAACGCTCATGATATAAAGAGCAGATGTCCTCACCTCCACCCACACGATTATGGCTGCCAGTTTTTCTAATATCTTCTGCCTGATGAACTGTCCAGTTGCAGGAATTTAGGCAGAAAAATATAAATGGCATTTGTGAATTAAGGATGTTTTACTACATGTAAACCTCCCAAAGCTGGTCATGAGAAAAAGAGAAAGCAGACCAAGCCAAACCATGATTTGTCTAGCAAAGGAAATTTAGATAAATAGATATTTATAAAAAGGAGTTTCCTGAAAGCTCATAACTGTTCAAATTTAAGGAGATCAAAGAATAAGAAATACCTGCTTAGAGATAAGAGAAAAAGCAGCTTGAAATGTCTTAGGAGTAAAGGGAATTACAGTCCTGTTTTTTTTCGAGATGGCAATAGTAGCACAAGAATAAACAGTGCAGTAAAGACAAGACTCTTAAATAAATATTCATGTTTCATAATGCAGAAAGAAGTCAATTTTAGTGCTTCTATCACAGGATGGTGAGAACAAACTTTTGATATGTGGACAAACAAAATGTCAATAACATATCAAGGCAATGGGAAAAAATACCCATTGTAGTGCTAAAAGTATGGGAAACAAGCCACTAATATTAATTCCAGGTGAATGCTGGCATGGAAACCTGAATATTCAATTACAGAAGTGCTGATGGGGGGAGCCCAGTGGTTAGTCAGTGCTCTGTGACTTGGTAATCAACACATGGCTATGAAGTCAGTCACTCAACAAGCCCCAAATTCAGATGGAATCAGCACTTACCATCATTTGTCAGGTTTCTCGGCGCAGTTCAATTTATCATGTGTATCCACAACCTGGAAGAAGACATGAAATTATGGATGAACAGGGGACCAATGTGCAAGGATGGCAGGCACAGGGCATTGGGGCAATAACAGAAGGACACCTTAACCATCAAGGTGGAAGAGGAGCTGCCACTGGGCTCTGAGCATGATGGAGCAGCTGGAAAGGGGAGCGGTGGGATATGGATGGGGTGGTTATACAGACTTCGTTATTTCTCTTTGTTACTGGGCACACCTGGTTGTTCAGGGATGACAGAGGCTGCTGACCACAGAGCTGTGGTTCAGTAGAAGCGGTTTCTGAGGGAAAAACAGGCTAATGATTAATGAACATATAGCTTATAGGAAGGATTTCATGGTTGAGTTTATTTAGCTTATCAAAGGGAAGGTTAAGGATGACTTGACCATGGCCTACACACACCCACATGATGAAGTGAACTTTAATAATGGGTGCTTTCATCTATCAGACAAAGATATAACAAGGTCAGTGGCTGGAAATAAATTCAGAAGAGTAATTAAGGTACATGTTTTTTAATGTTGAGAGTGATGAACTGACACAAGACCATACTAGGAAGCATGGGGAGTTCTCTAGTTTTTAAATTATTTTTAAGAAGTGTTTTTTTGTTCAAAAATATATTTTTCTAATTCAGGCTGCTGGGGGAACTTCAATGCTGCGATAAAACTACCCCATCACAGTCAGTTCTTCTGGCTTTGTGATTTATAAACCTGGTAGCGCGAAAAAAGGACACGCTGCCAGTAAACCAGTGTTCACAGGCCAGCCTGGAAAAGCAGTAGTAGCTATTGTTTGTTACCAAAGCACATTTATAAATATGAAATAAGTCTGCACCCTAGCAGACATGCTGGCAGGATTTCAGTGTTAGTGCTGTTTCCGGGATCTTCCTGGCAGATGCTGTGGCTGGAAGTTTGGGCAGCAAAGAAAATCAGCCTCTCCGCTCTCCCTCTGCCTGCAAGGGCCATCCTGGGGCACGGACCCTTCCTCTTGCCTTGTAAAACTCCCAAACTCTTGGGGAGTTTTGTTACAGATCACTTAAAACTCCTTTCAGTGCGTCAAGCAGATGGGCAGGTGGGTTTCATGCCATTGATGGCACAGGAAATTTTTAGGGAAGAAGAATGAGCTCACGGCCACTTTGGATGTGATCCGGATGGTGACTTCTCTGGTGGGACGTTGCGCTGGCTGGGGACACAAGTGCCTCCGGGGAAGGGGGGATGAATCAGCCAAAATAATAGAATTATTTAGGTTGGAAAAGACGTCTGAGATCATTGAGTCCAACTGTTAGCCCAGCACTGCCAGGAAATGGTGGGAGGAAGAAGACGACTGAAATATCATCACTTTGCCCCAGGTGGGAACGGGAGATGAAGATAGGGCACCTCTTGCCTTCTGAGTGAGCCTCTCCACAGGCTACTCTGGAGCAGCCCAAATTGCAGCCTTGCATGGCCTCTATTCAGTGCATGACATTACTCTGGTAATTTCCCTCCGCTTTATTGGCTTAGCTTAATTAAACTTCAGTTATCACTTTCCTTCCAATTAAAGATTTATTTTTACTACTGGAATAAATAAAATGATGGGGGCACTGGGAGCAAATGGAAATGGCAATGGGGAAGTTCCTTCTCAATTACATTCCTTTGGTTAAATTTTGTGTTGTGTAAAGCAAATCAAGCTGGGGGTCGGTTCTGGTTTGCAGCCACTGGATTTCCAATAAATTAGATCTGATTATATTGTACAAGAGAGAGACGTGGATGGAAAGTTGTCGTGAAAAAGAAAGGCTCATGTTAAATCAAATAACTAATATAATGTGGGAATGAGATTTCTAAAAGCACATTTATACAAGAAAAGTCTGCAACTTCTCTGTCAAGTTTATCAAGGCACTCCAGCTCTCTCACAGAATATAACCTACCTAAATAGCACCAATAAAAATCTTCCAATTTCCATCTATATTTTGATTACCTTACAGTGAGTACAGAATATAATAAACTCCCAGTTCTATAATGAATTCAAATAAACAAACAACTACCCGAATCCCCAAGCAGGCCTTCCCTAAACGAAATTGAGAATAATTTGGGGATATAAACTCTCTTTGTGTTATTTGGAATTGCATGTTACATTAGTGTCGTTTGGGTTTGCTAGAGTTATATGTATGATATTGGTTCCTGCTGAATGGCTTAAAACAACAGTCAATTGGTAAGTAAAGCAGCACAAGGTTTTTTTCCCCATGCAGAGGAAGGAAGTAATTTGCATTTTTATCCCATTAATTTCTTCCCTTAAAACAGGTAAAAAGGAAAAAGGAAATAGTTTTCTAGTCAAAATGTTTTTGCCCAGTGGAGTTGTGGTAATAAAGAGGGAAAAATGCAGGAGATAATTGTTACCACTTTACAGAAGTGCCCCTGTGGCGCTTGGCTGGGAGCTCTCCTGCTGCATCCCAGGGGAGCAGGATGGGAGCTGCGCCTCTCACAAAGGAAAGAGCTGGAATGCCGACCTGGAGATACCTTCTGTACATCCATACGTGTCCCGAGCAGCTTTTAGAGATTTCCCAGGATTTAAGAGGACAATTCAGCCCAGAAACCCCTATTTTCCCTTGCATTGGGCACCGAAGGCCTGTAGGGGGAGATTTCTTATTACTCTTTAAAGGAAGGGAAGCAGGAGAAGGCTTGGAATGCTTATAGATATTATTTCTTGCTCGAGGTTTCCCTTCTTTAAAGGTTTCAAATTAGATGAAAAGACCAGACACTCCTGCAATATTAAATCTAAATAGATTTTTTTATATATCTAGCAGTTAATATAAAGATACAATATTAAGTTCTCATCTAAATTAGTAGATATAATTGTTTAGGAGGGAGGCACTTGTGGTGACTTCCAGTCTTTAAATATATAAGTTGAAAGGAAGGAGAGCTGAGACCACTTTTTATCCCTGGGATGGCCTGAAGCTGCAGCTGGTCTTTGGGTGTTGGAATTGCACACCCTGGTGTAATTCAGCCCCTTGGAGAGAGAGGGGAGGGAGGTGAAGGGCAGGATTTCCCTGGAATTCCACCTTCTTTCCCCACCCAGATGTTTTGGTGACCTCCCGGGGGGGCTGGCACTGCATGAATACCCAGGGCTGAATCTGCCAGAGGCCAGCCAAGGGGCTTCTGGAAAGAAAGCAGTAAAATGCAGTATTTGGCAGGTAAGTGGGAAGGAGGGTGATGGAGGCAACTGGACTCTGCCTGGTTTTGTGCCCCTTAAGGAGGAGAAGTGGTCTTGGGGTCTTAGAGGGTCCTAGCCACCTGGGTCCCCCATGCCTGGTCTGCATGAGCCAGAGGTGCCAGAGTCAGTGTTGGTGCTGCTGCGTCACTTCTTTCTGTACAAAACTCTGCTTTTATTGTGTCACTTCCAGAAATACCCCATGTTCTCCATTTGTCCAGGTTAACCTCCTTAACAAAGGAGGTAATTTTATAGCATATTACAATCTACCTTATTTTTAAAGTGACACCCTGTGTTAGTGATCGAGTATTATTCATTGGAAACCCCAGAAGATCAAGTCCCTTTTTATGAATGAAGTGCATGGATTTCATCTCTTGTCCCAAAAATTTGGATTTTCTACATGTGGCCCAAAGCCTTGAGTTTGCAGATACTCATTTCAAGTTTCACTTTACCTGCATGACAATGGGATTAGAAACTCTGCTTTTAGCAGAAATCAGGAGTTAAAACCCCAAACAGTCCTTTCACGCAGCTCCTGCCTCTGATGTTTGTGTAGTGAGGGGAGAGAGTGGAAATAAAACAGCATCTCTAAGAAATCTGCAATTTGGGTTTTTTTAAGCAACGAGGAGCAGCTTAGTTACACTTCCTCTACTTCATGGAACAAGAAACCAAACACTGTAAGTGGAAAGGCAAACAATTGCTTTGCTCATGAGAACTTTCAAAATAACACCTTTCAAAGCCAGAAATGCAGCTTTTAACCCACCGACATCCAGAGGCACCGCAGACCAAACTTCTGAACTCAGGAAATCCCAAGTTTTCCCACTTGATGGGAAAAAATATCCAGAGCCTTTAAAATATGACCCTGCATAATGTAACAGGCTGGTGAGTTGTTTAGATTTAAATGCTTTATATGTGGTTTTGTGCTGTAAAGATGCTCATTACCTGGTCCTGGAAAAACCCTTGGTAACACAGGGTGCTGGAAAGCACAAAGTTCCTTGAGGAAAACACTGGGGTCATGATTTTTTCAGCTCTCAGCACGGGGAAAATGTGTGAATAAAGCTGGTTTTGGGTGTAGAGGGAGGCTGCTAAGCCATCCGGGGGAAAAGGCATCCTCCAGGATTCTGGAGATATGTTACAGTGCTAAGTTATCGCAGGGATGGATAACTCTGCTCTGGAGCCACACTGGGAAGGCTGGGGGTGTGCAGACTGGAGAAGAGAGGGCTCCAGGGAGACCTTAGAGCCCCTTCCAGTGCCTAAAGGGGCTCCAAGAGAGCTGGAGAGGGACTTTGGACAAGGGCCTGGAGGGACAGGACAAGGTGGAATGGCTTTACCCTGCCAGAGGGCAGGGATAGATGGGATATTGGGAAGGAATTGTTGGCTGTGAGGGTGGTGAGGCCCTGGCACAGGTTGCCCAGAGAAGCTGTGGCTGCCCCATCCCTGGAACTGTCCAAGGCCAGGTTGGATGGGGCTTGGAGCAACCTGGGCTAGTGGAAGGTGTCCCTGCCCATGGCAGGGGTTGGAATGAGATGGGCTTTAGGATCCCTTCCAACACAAACCATTCCATGACTCTATGAGTGATCCACCACACAGCTGGAAGACTTTGTGATAGGACTGAAGATGCCAGGGCTGAGTGACCACTGAGAGTGGGGGTCACATGGAGAGGAGTGGGGCAGCTGTCACCTCACTCAGTGATCACAGGGACCCCAAGCGGATTCAGTGACTCCGCAGATCATGGGAACTTCCAGGAGGTTTCATTTTGCATGGTGCTCATGTGCAGTGTGTTTTTATGATCAGAAAAAATTTCCTGGAGATCTTTTGCCTCATTCTGGACACGCACAGCATCGCTGGGGGCTCTTCCTGCAGGCTTTCACGGAGCTATTAATGTTCTGCATCAATAGCAAATGCATTGACCAAGTGGCTCCATCATGGCAATTGCAGCTTATTACTAAAAATTCCTGAAGCAGGCTGTGTACAGTGGAGTTTGCTGTCAATTAAGGGGCTATTCCTCCACATGCCTGCACGTCAAATAGCCATTGTCTGAGTTCAATAACCCTCTCTAATTAAGTATTTACTAGATTCCACTATTAAGCCACTATTAAGCATCTTAAAAACCTTTATTTATTATGTATTAATCAATAGTCCTCTCAGAGTATTGAATAAGTAAATGAAGTTATTATGGGTCCTTTTGGTTTAATACTTTTAGCACTGCTGAAAAAATACAGAAATTTAGCTAAATAAATGCAGGTAATATTAAAAGTCCTGTAAATGCAAGTAAGAAACACAAGCTGAGAACTAAATCTATGCACAAACAGCCAACATTAATGTACATATGCCAGGTTATTCCTCTTTCCCCATCCTCCCTTGTGGTCACAGAAACAGGGGCACCTCTCCCTCCTGATACGCAGAATGAAGTTGGAATTCCACTCCTTGCATCAGTTCTGATCCTCTTTCCTAATTTCTCTTCCAGCCCAATACGGATCCGGGTGAATAATAATTTCATCTACATGAACATCACTTTGTTTGCCAATAATTTGATAAAGATTTCCCCACCATGGCAATATGTGAATATGTTTACATAAGGAAACAGCAATGAATCCAGCAGCCTAATCGGAATCCACAAAGGAACTCTGAAGTGCTTACAATCCTCTGCTCCCTTTTGGATTTCTCCCAATACCTTCACTTAATGATCACAACTCGAAAACGCTCACATTGAACCAAATGTCTTAGACTAATTATGTGTTAGTATCTGATAACATTTTGCCACAAAAATGTTTGTTTGAATGTATCTTATCAAAGTAATGTTTGTGCCCAGGATTAGCCACTGCTTGGCTAAAGATTTATGTAATCAGCTTATTTTAAGATTAATTCATGAAAAAAAATACAAATACCTATTACCACTTAATTTGTATAATAGATATTTACTATATTTTAACAGTGCAATTAAAAATTAATATGGACTGTAAAACCATAAGGTCATGTAAACACTCCACTGTTTATTTGGTAGTTCACTTATCTTTTATCCCAAGATGTGATTATGCAGCCCAGACCTTTCAGGTTTGCAGAATGGGGAAAGGTCAGGAGTGGAATGAGATGAATATTCTCCCCTCAGTCCTGAGCAGACGTGTACACACAACGCACTGTCCCTGCTCATTCATCACTCCCAGCCTGAGAGGTGGCAGAGGTTCTGGAGCATGGAAGTGGATTGATGGAGCCCAAGAGGTGAGTCGTCCCTGGGGTGGGAAGCTAAAGATACTGAAAGAGCAGTCGGATAAAACTGTCTGTTGCCCCAGTCCTTTCTTTAGTCCAGGCTCTGCTTGGAGAGCAGACAGAGCTTTTTATGTGTTTGATCGCCTCGGCCACGAGGTTAAAATGCCGGCAGCTTCAAAGTCTGCTGTGTTAGTTTTCTTTGTGCACTTCCAAAAGTTTCTATCCAGATTATAGCCTTAATTGCTCTTTCTTTTTCTCTCCTGTTTTGCCTCTGTCCACCCGTGTTCAGACTTGCAGCTGACCATAAACCTGATGTGTTGCTGGGGGTATTGGAAAACAGATCTTCCCAGTGTCCCTCTTCAAAGGATTCCCACTGTGATTCAACACCCCCAGGGGATCACCGGATCACCTCGTGAGGGGCAGGAAGATGGGAAGGGCTGAAAACTCTTCTCTCTTCACTTTGGTCCCATTCCAACTCCCCAAATCAATGGTAAAACTATTACTGGGACCTTACCAGCACCCAATGTTGGATACTCACCCAAACAGCTGCACCCTCAAGGTCTGCAAAACTAGACTCAGGTCTCCTAGGAATACACATCTGACAGATTTTAAGCATGACCGTGGACTAAAAATAACAAAAGACTAATTTTTCTTTCAATATTTCATCACTCCAGTTTCACTTTGAGGTTAAATCTAGAACTCTATCTTCAGAGTTAAACCCAATTTGTAAATGAGTTTTTGGGTTTTGCTGATCTTCAAACAAATTTGTGTTTCAAGATCAACTTGAATCCAAACAAAAAATATTTCCTCTGTGGAAGGCTCCCAAATATCAAATTCAAGCTGGTTTAAAACTGCATTTACTCACCTGAGTTTCTGAACTCAAGAAATTAAATCCAGGAGAAAAACCTAAGGAATTCTTTCCTGCTGGCTTTATTAGCATTTCAGAAGCAGGTCCAAGGTCCTCTATGGGCATAGTCCATATCATCATTTAATAATTCAGGCTTGGCTAGCAAAGCATGGATGTGTCATAGCTAAAAGTCCAGTCAAAGACACATCCATATGTTCAAGGTACCTCTCGAAGGAAGGATTCCCAGAGTGTTTTCTTCAGAGACCCACAGGTCAGCACGGAAGAGCTGCTCGCTGCCCTGAGAGCTGACTGTGCCACTACTAATGGAGCCAGTGCTAATACCTGACAGGGAAAATTTTCTGGATCTTGCTTATCAATTAGCAAGAAATTATGAATTTCTTATCAATCACTGGCATATCAAGACACCTTTTGCTGCACCGACACCACTTTCCCAGCAACTGAATAATAAGCAAACTGTTGTTCCACAGTAATTTCTAAGTTTTTAAAATATTTATTTCCAAATAACTATTTCTCTTTATCTTGTTGTTCTTTACCTTTACTGGTCCAATGCTGTCATCACCCACAAGATCTGTAGTGTTTGATGCATCGTTGCCCAGAAGTAAAACACTCCCGTTCTACCAAATCTGACAAAAATAAAACCCCATGAGTGTTTTCCACACCACAGCAAACAAAACCAGTTCCGAGGGTGGTAAAACATAATCATAGCTATTTGGGAAAGCTTTGCCAGACTATCTGGCAACTTTGAACTGTCTACACAAATCATTAGATTGCAAAACATTTCTGAGGGAAAAACAAATTAAAAGGTCAAGTCTTTAACACACAAACATGCAAAATCCTCCCCAATATTAATTATTTTCAGTGTAATGTAATACTAACCATTGCATAGAGTTCTGTCACAGAAGAGGAAGAATTTAATTGTGTCAGTGTGATTGTCCTGGGAATTGGGGAGCCTGCCGTAGGTAGGGAGCTTGATTTCAGCCTGTGAACACATTCACAGCCTGCATTGAAAAGGCATTTCCATGCCACTGAAAAGCAGAGGTGTTGCCGTAATGCAAGCACCTGAACAAAGAGATTTTGTCTTCTCTTGAGAAAGAAAAAAAATTACATATAAAAGTATTAATTGCCTTCTATAAGTCCAGTAAGAAATGTGGGAATAATGATGGATGGCAAAACTTTGATGTTTCCTACCTAAAGACAGCTGAGTGGTCACAGACTAATTCAGTATCACAGTTGTTGTCTGCTCTTTGCTCCTCAAAGATGAGCTACAGGACCATTTTGGAGGCAAATTTTATGACCCATTCCATGATCAGCATCTCTTATGGGATGTTCTCACATTCAGTTGGGGTTTATTTTTCTTCCCCTCGTCTTGCAGTGAAGAAAAGTGATCCCAAAGTGTGGTAGTTCCCTGTTCATTCAGGGATTTTGTTTGATTTAGTTTTCTTGTTTAGTTGAACTCCAGACACCAAGTAAGAAATATTGTCTTGTCATTGATGTTTTCCTCTAGATTTGTGTTGTTATAACACAAAATTATGGAAACCATGTAGCAGTTTCAGGTTAATTTGTAGTTATATTTGCTGGCTTATTTCATTGCATTATTAAAACATTTAGTACCGTATGTGTCATTAATATTCCAAAAAGTAATTAGCATATTTAATCAAAAACAATTAGGAGCAAGCATTGCTTCCCTTTTTAAGTGATAAAATATTTATGGCTGGAATAAACAAATGGAAAACCAAAAAGCGCTTTGAGGTGTTGATTTCACACACACAAAACAAAACAAAACAAAACAAAAAACCTCACCCAAAAGCAAGAAGGAGAAGATGCCTTCCAGCCTCTCAAGGATGACAATTATCATGTTTCCATTTTAAAACAATCCAATTTTACCCCAGTTTCTCCATATTGTAGTAAAATAAGATAGGAGAATTAGGAAGAATTATGGAAATCCCAACTTGGAGGCAGATTTGTGCAGATCTTCCCTGTGAGGCACCACCACGGTGGACCCTGGTTTAAGGGTCTTGAGACCCTGGACAGACACGGGAAAGCTAAAAATGTGCTTGATCCAGTCAGAGTCATGCTTCAAGAAATTCCCAGTTTTATGTGGAATGAAAGGCAAGGAACATGAAGCAATAGAAAAGACCTCCCTCCTATCCTGATGGGATTTTAGAGGTCTTATTGGAAGAAGCCATTCACCATTGCAAACACTCTTCAACCAGAACTTCAAAATAAGATTAATTAGTTGGCTTTAAGACCTTGTGGCCATTTCCTCTCATTTTTCCTTTGCCTAACAGTGTCCTTCAACCATCTCTGTTGACACACCAGTTGATATTCAGGGGGACATCCCACCTATCAACTTTTCCAGGTACAGCACATCCCAGATGGATGAAGTTATTTCCATGACCATTGGTGATCATTGCACTAACCCAAATATTATCAGGTTAGTTTTAAAAATCATGAGCAGGACAAGCCTTTTTCCAAGTGAAAGACTAAGGTATCTTGGAATGGTTTGGAAGGGATCTTAAAGATCATCTCATTCATCCCCCTGCCATGGGCAGGGACGCCTTCCACTAGCCCGGGTTGCTCCAAGCCCCATCCAACCTGGCCTTGGACACTTCCAGGGATGGGGCAGCCACAGCTTTTCCAGGAAACCTGTGCCAGGGCCTCACCACCCTTCACAGGGATGAATTTTTTTCTAATATCTAATTTAAACCCCCTCCCTTTCATCAGGGACTTCATGTGGAGTTTGCTGGTTGCTCTACTCTTTTATATTAAAGAAGAAAAAATTCAGCAATGACAGACAAATCCTTTGTTTTCTGCTTTTCAGAGAAATAGGTTGTTAACAGTGAATTGAAAATCAACCAAAAGCCCAGCCTGGCCAGGCTGGATCGGGATGGAAGGAGCTGGAAAGCGGCTCCCACCCAGGTTTATAAATAGGTTGTGTTTCTCATCCTGAAACATTGCTCCACTTTGCCTGTTCTGCTGTAAATTAGCACGTTCCTCTTTAACCAGAGTCAAAAGAAACAAAATACATATGTAACACTGCTGCCTGGAACACGTGAGGGGAGGGAAAAAAAGCAACAACTTATGAAATGCGGAAAACATTTGTTCAAGTCTCCAAGGAAAATGAAGTCAAACCAAACAAGCATATAATATAGATGTACGCCTCATGGGCAAAGTTACCTCTAAGCCCATATGTTTTAACAAATTAAGAGGTAAATAATTTGCTGAAGGTACAGTTCAGCCACGTCAGAACACCTCTGGAAATGAGATATCTCTGCCTTTCAAGTGGTGCTTCTCATCAAAAGGTTTATTTCTCTACTTTTTAGAAGGATAACACACCTTGTTTTGTCTCAAGAAATACTCCTGTAAGTAACTATTAACCCTTCAGGGCCTCTGCAAATGATGTGGTCATTTGAAGTCTAGCCTGCTTTGCTGCTCTCGTGTCTGCCAGCAGCTGAGAGAGATTGATAAAATTCAGGTTTTCAATAGGGTAAAGCCACGAGGGACTTCCTTGGGAATGAAAAGAGACACAGAAAGGTTACTACATGTATCCAAGAGTCTGGTACATAATTCTACCGTTAAAACTTTAATTTATGAAAAAAATGCTCGTGCGGTCCCCAAATGGTTAAATTCCACTCGAACTTTTCATTTTAGTTAGTCATGAATATATCTAACATACAGAGGCCATCAGCATCTCGCCACTAGAGACTATAAAGTCTACTTACATAGGGTTCCTGGGATTTTTCATGTTCTTATGGAAAATATCTCTGAAATCCCCGAGCTGAAAATTTTGATCTCATTTGTGGATGTGAGTGATGCTGAGAAAGGGTTGAAGAGTGAAGAGAACACTTTTCTCGCATAATTTCATTTGTCAGGAGAATCTTGCCGCTGACATTGGAAGAGTGATTTAATTGATTTTAATCATACACCTGAGATTGGGAAATTGAGCCCTCTGTCCTGAAAAATAATTCTAGGCTTCCATGAGAATGTCTAATTTGCAGCTAATAGTTTTTTTTTTTTTTTCTTGAAGTTTTGTTATGAAGTTTAGAAAATACAGATCAAAGGCTCCTGCGAAGAGCTGCTCGTCGCAGCCGGAGTCGGCAGCAAATCGGGGCTGTTGTGTTTCCATTTTCCAGGGGTATTAAAATGCCCATCTGCCTGGAGTGTAACGAGGTGCTGCCGTGGTTTTGGACAGGCAGGAGAACAAAAGCCCTGACTAAAGAGCACATTATGCCTTCAGAGAACAGAGACTTTTATATGCTGAGTACAGCCTGGAAGACTTGGAGAGCTGTAGTACCTCACTCCTGTTCATGTTTAATCCCTGAATTTTGTCTGTCATCGGGTGTAGTGTTTATAAATTGCTCATATATGCCAAGGAGAGCCTCATTGTGTGCTCAGCATGTTGCAATGATTTATTCTAAATAAATAATTCCTTATTTTTTATCTATCAGTTCAAAATAAACAGCGTTATTCAATTACAAATATTAATACTGAACACAAAAACAAAACCAAATAACTTTTTGGATTATGAAGAATCAGTATGTCTTATATTTTTTTCACAGTAAAATCTCCATGATTTTTATTAACTCTATCAGCTGTTACTCAGAAGGGAATTACAGGCAGCAAGAAGTTTCCCTTTTCCCAGTGCTTGAACATGGAGGAAATACTATATTATAATACAATACTTATATTTTCTTCAGTAGAAGTTATTTGGGATGTAAAACTCGATAGTCCTGATATTTTCTTCTCTGTAACAATCCTGAAAATTTCCATTTTGGATTTGTGCTCAGGGAATTTTATATTCCAAAACTGTACTGACAATACTGTTAAATAACTATTCATTTTTTAGTGCTCCCTCTTGTATGGAAACTAGAAAAAAATGGCATTATTGATTTCATGGCCACTTCAAGGAGGTGGGAGCCTGCAGGGGTAACTGGCATAAGAAGTTTTGATGCAGAGATGGGTTTAATTTAAAGTGTTTGAGGGCTGAGCCAAGGCAAATGACACTTTTCAGTTCGGCACTAAGGACTCAAAAGGCTGTGATCTGTTTTTATCAGATATTGTTTTTAAGGGATACTTATAAGTTGAAATCTCCTTTTTCTGCTGAGGAATCAAAATTGTTGAGGCAAGTTTGCACCTAGTGATTGGAAGAATTCAGACTTTTGTTTTCTAGATTAATGATGTTGTGTGTGTAAACTCTAAAACCTTTGAGAATTTCCCATCTTTTCTCACTTTTTTTGGCAGTGAAGTCACTAATGAAGGAGACACCATAAGGAGCTGATAAGCTCCTGATTAGTGTCATTTCTGCAACAGCAAAAATATTTATAGTGAAGGCCCTGCACAAACACAAATATCAGCTGCTGGTGAGACAGTTTACATTTTGGCACAGCTCCCAAAGCACAAGGATACCCCTTTTGCCCACACTAGTGAGGATTTGGGCTA
Source organism: Lepidothrix coronata (assembly GCF_001604755.1). Lineage (NCBI taxonomy): Eukaryota > Metazoa > Chordata > Aves > Passeriformes > Pipridae > Lepidothrix > Lepidothrix coronata. The sequence continues at coordinate 5,425,848 of NW_016690205.1, forward strand.
TCCCTGTCAGCTTGGATAAATTTGGTTGTGTCCTGCTGATGCACATTTAGCAAAGGTGCTGCTGCTCCACAGAGCTTTGGACTCCTCTGTAGAGGGTTTCTTGCTTCTACAGGTGCCTGGAAACAGAGAATAAGTCACCAAAACTGTTTGATGGAGGGCAAGTTTTCATGCTGGGACAAAAGAAAGAAAACCAGAACCCACCATTCACAAATGTTGCTTTGGGTGCTATGGATGGGCACAGATCCATGAAAGTCAAGACAAGTGGGAAAATTTGTCCTGGCTGAAAATCCACTCTGGGCATGAATTACCAAGAGAAATCGCTCCAGAGGAGCTGTGAATCCAAGTGGCAGGTCAAGCACACTAACTCCATCCTTCTCTTCTGCATTCAACAGGATACAAGCTGTTATCCTGCTGTCCTGGCAAATTCAGTCTGGGAGAGGACGGAGCGATGAAGACCAGACAAACCTCCATCTCATGAGTTATTTTAATCATGTGCAGCACGTGAATATTTCCAGCCAGGGAATATATTTAGCAAGGAGGCCCCAAATGCTTGTTTAATAATTAGTTAATGTTTGTAAAGCAGTCTGATGGTGACCAGAGCTGTGCAAGGGTTATTATTTTATAAAATGCTATGGCTCGTTGTCCTCCTCTAGCTGATGCAATCACAACAATCCTGATGACGCCTGTTAATTTTGCTGACTCTTTTATCATTGCCCTCCATTGGTGATTAAGTGTCATTTGTCTTATAATTTTAATGTTATCTTTAACACACATAATAAAGTTTACATAATTATAGCCTATTAATATAATTTGCATGCATGTTACTGGCAAGGCAAAGGAAATGTTTCATCACCCAGCGTGTAATTTGGCTTATTTAACCATTTCCTTTTAATTTTCATCAATAGATCAGTGTGCCTTCTTAAATGGAGATAACCTCAATAAATTCTCTCTTCAAGATTCTTATCTGTATTAAGTCTCTAAAGGTCTTGGTAGCAGGACTATGAAGAGCTGAAGGGGGAATGTTGCTGAATGTCTGCTATGAGAAGTTTTAAAAATTCACATTTTCTTCAGACAAGCAAGTGGGTCTTCCTAATGAAACCTGGGAACAAGGTGCTCTCACAGAAGCTTTGAAAGTGTGTGTGCACTGTACTTCATAGCTGAGCTGTAACAAGACTTTAAATGAGTAAACAGTGTTTAGATTGAACATGAAAAGAGTCGGCATGAAAAGACAGGTTCAAAATATTACATGATGCTTTGCAAAAGTGTAAATGTGCCTGCCTTTATTTTTTTTTTTTCCCTCTTGGTAAATGGCAAACGTTTACAACCCAACTAAAACAGTACCAAGAGAAATCCTGTGTTTGCTCTTTGGAAGATATTCAATAAATTATAGTGAGCTGCAAATGTCACTGGATTGGGAACTGTAAGAGCTTTACCTTTAAGTCTTTAAGTAAAGACTTGCAGCTGGTGCAGTGGCTTGGTAATCCCTAATGATAAGCTGCTTTTAATGTGGGGGTGAGGCAGTTTTCACACAGATATTACTGCATTAACCTTACTCTAGGTACAGTGCAGGTGTGCACAATATTGTGCTTTGCAGCCTTCCCTACTTTATTCTTCCTGAGTATCCGACGCCTGCTTTAACAGATCCTCTTATACCATGGTGAAAAGATTGCAGTTCAAGCCTATTATCAACAAAAACCTGCCAAAAGGGCTACATTGTCAGACTTTATGATGGTACTAACTATTCTGTTGTTCTCTGGAGACCAAACTTAGACCATTAAATTCACTTCATTTGTGATTTCAGTGACCTGGGCTGCAGACATAGGTCTTTTGATGTAAAATGCTAGTGCAGGAATCAATGGTACCATCTAGTGCTCCTTAAAGTATATCATAAAAGCATAATGGTACTCTTCTAAACAAAAGGTGACACTACTCTTGTATAATACAATTATATGGGGATGATGTTTTCAGCAGAGTTTATTTGATATTATGATGTGCAAAGACTTTACACATTGAAATAAACTGCGTAGCTGAGTTCACTCCATTATTTTCAATAGACTGACTATATTGTCTGCACTGGAATATAGATAATTTTCATACAGTGGGGAGCTATTTTCATATCCTCTCCATGAAATAGATGAGATTATAAACAGGCTGGGATTACTCAAAAACCAACACAAGCCATGTCTACAGACCCATTTAAGACAAAGGCTGCCTCTGAAATGGTCTCCTTTGATCGGGAGGCTCCCAGGACTTGCTCCGTTTATTTGACAGATGACAGCTATTTATAGTAAATGTGTAGCATTTTTGAAAATTAAAATTTTACTAGTGGAATTTAAGGGTTATTTTCCACTCGAGGGACTAACATTTCTGTGGAAAGGACCTTTTATTTTTTATCCAGGCACCATCCTCAGTGTTAAACCTATTTGTAAACAAACCCATTGCGGTAGCTCGTCCTCAGACACTGAACAGGTTTATAATTAATGAAATTACTGCAACAAAATAAATGGAGAATTACTGCTGCTGTCGGAATGTTTGTGTTGCTGCACAAGTGAGGAGACATCATGCTGCTGTAGACTTGACACTGGGTGTTTTTGCAGCAAATCAGGGTTGAAAATAAAGCCCAAGGCAATGCAAATTGTGGTGTTTTCCTTTACCAGAGGTTCACAACCAAACCAAAACAACAAATCTCAGGATTATCTGCAAAATCACAGGTCTGGGTGTTCCCCCACACAATTCCTTTTGAACAATTTTCCCATTTCAGATGTGGGAGGGACATTGAAGGGGTCAGCTCTGATGTGGGGTGAGGGTGATGTGGTGTCTGATCACATCTTTTGTACCCTGGGCAGTAACTGGGAGACTCATAGGCATACATAGAAAATTTCTGCCTGCCCCAGGAGGACACCAAAGGGGGGGCCATGGATGATGTCAGGGTCAAGGTATACCAGAAAAATACAGAATCATGGCAAGGGGATGGGGGTGGGAAGAGTGGAGGTGTGTGCTGAAGATCAGTGATCAGGGACCCTGCCACCACTGTTGGCATCACATTGCTCAGTGTAGTCACCTGCTTTGGAGATGTGGTTCCTTCCTGCTGCTCTGTGGCTCTGGGCTGGGATCTTACCCAAAGGTCTGGCATGCTTTTCCATTTTTGCAAAGTAATAATAACAGAAATATATCTTTAAAACCTGAAACTCACAATATGAAAGTATGAAAGGTCTTAACCTAAATAAGCATCTTTAAAATTCCCTGATGAAGACACAAATTTTGCTGCATGCAGGGAAAAGGAAAGGAATGAACATGCTCCTCCAGCAGACACCAAGGGCAAAATCTAGAGCCACAAGATCTGTGTGTACATCCAAGCACCTTGTCTCCTAAAATATTGTTACCTAAAGCTTGTGAGGATCAAGAAGGGAATTGTTCTAAATTAAATACTTCAAGGGCCACTTGTTGGAGATTTTATTCAAGAGATCATCAGCGGTGACTTGCTTGCCTGCTTGCTCTCCCAGTCTTGGAGTTACTGCTCCCCAGGGGTTGGGCCCTCTCCACCACCAGGGCTGAGGGATTCTCGATTCTCTCTGTTGGCATGTATTCCAGTCTCTATTCTTTGTTCCTGATTTCTTGCTTAAACACCAAGTTACAAAAAGGCACACGCTTTGGAGAAGAAAGGGACCAAATGCTACTGTGATTAACCACTGAAATGCATCTGTGGTCACTTCCTCTGCTCCCTAATAGCTGATCTTGGCTTTACTTCCACACTGAAGCTGCAGCTGCATCATGACCTTCACATCTCCTGTGTAGTCACTCAGTGCTAGTGCTCTTCTCCCTCTCCTTGACCTTATTGGCATGGCTTGTCATGGGGGACAGAGTCTGGAGTGGATTAGAGGGGAGAAAAATCCCCAAGAAAAGACATTTCTCATAGGGAAAAGGAGAGATCCTGCCCTTTTCCCAACAGCTTTTTCTCTTTTTGCTCAGAGAAAACTGCTGCTGGAGTAAAAAGTTTCTCCTTACACCCGTTAACATATTTTTGACCTTTCTAATTCTAAATTTCAAGATTTCCTCTCCTTTCCCCTCCTTGCAGAGCTCTGGGGAGGACAAAAGCAGTAGGACATTAAGCAGAAGGCAAGAGTCTTTACCTGACCAAGGGGAAGGGTGGCCACGAGCAGTGGCGACCTTTGGGGTGCGTGCATGCAAACAGAAGAGAGGAGATTAAAACAAGAGCAACTTCATACTAATTGTGTAACTTCATTATACAGGCCCTTGCCTTCTGCTGGTATTGCCTCATGCTGTGTTCAGAGGACAGAGGGCCTGGGGAAGCAAATAGGTCATTCCACAGGGTGCTAATGCTGCAGCCAAGGCTGAGCCCCGGTAGCCTGAGTGTGACCATTAGTGCAGGTTTCCTTATGAATGGGTTTAATTAGTTCTATCAGGGAGAGCTGGGAACCCAAAGGGCAGGAGCTTTGCTTCTTGGGTGTTTGCTGTTTCTTTTTTTAATGTCTACTCTTGATGAACTAAAGTCTTGCAGTTGGACAAATGTTCTTAATTAAGCAGAGGCAGGAGCAGATATTCCATGGATATCAGGAGTTACCTCAAACATGACATTTGAAGGACACTGGATTGGAAAAAGCAATTTTTCCTGTTAGTCAGTGTTCAATCCTGCCTTTTTTTTTTTTTTTTTAATTCTAATTCTGCTTTCTAGGATTTCTCTGAAATAACCTGAAAGTTATTTAAAAAAAAAGTAAAGTAAGAGTGTTTCCACCATCTCATTTTTTTGCTAGTCAACCAATGGGAGAAAGAAGCAGGAAATTTTTCATCTCAAAACTCAAGTATTTTTAAATGGAGAGTACAAAACAAATCTTAAAATCCCGAACTTTGACCTGTGTCTTTTTCCACTTGATATTTCTTTGTAATTAATACAAAAGCTTTTTGGAACCTGATACCCAAAGTTTACCATGTCTCAGAAACACTGAATTACTGGAACAAATAGGTTGTAAATTTTTTATATACAAACTGGCTGCATTTTTCCCCCTTTGTTTCATACACCAATTTATTTCATGATAGAAAAAGATTCTCTCCAAAGGTAAAATTTTAATAATTTTAGTAAGAAAGTCCATCTGTTAAGGCAAGTTAGTGGGTTTGTTTACCACTTGCCTCACTAATTTGGGACAAAAAAACCCAATCTGACCCAATATCCTGCAGAACCTGAAAAATAAAAACTTGAGCATCCTGGGTACTTAAATGCAAAGGTTTATTTTCCAATGCTGTTAACAGAGCTGTGGGGGAGCTGTGGGACTTGCTGGAGACCAGTTTGACCCTCTAGCTGCACTTGGCTCTGTGCCTCCCTCCTCCTTCACCCCTGGACCAGAAGAGCAGCCAGCTCCAGGCTCCATCCCAGACAGGCAGAGCCCCCTGCACATGGAGCACGGGGTGACTGTGCTCCCCACACCTGGATACCTGTTGAGACGACAAAACCAGGTGATGTCAGCTGAGCCTGGTAACAAAAATCCCTCGGAATTGCTCTCAGTTTGAACACCCGTGTTCATCCTTTTGGGAAAGTTTATGCTTTAGGCAGAGCTTTTCTACAAGCTTTTACACCACACGTGTATACATTATACCTCCAAATTGCCTCCAAGCTGACAGTCTTTCGGGTGCATTAACTACTTTACTACCAAAGGGGCAGCCGGATTAATATATATTTTTAAACCGCCGGAGCGAGATATTTCAGTACTGGCTTTTCTGCAAATCTTTGACTTGGTGTTCAAACCTGCAAACGAGCCCATCAGCAACAGCTCGAGTCCATCAAAACACCTCAGTGCCTTGATTGATAAATACAACGTGTTTACACTGTGGCTCCTGCACGTTATTTTCTGTCAGCGCTAATTTATCTGAAAGTCTTAACCCGGGCGTTAGAAATTCAGGAGCATTTTATAATGAGGGCTGTGGAAATAAATCACTCCCTGCGAAGAATATTCAAAGAAGTCGGTAAAGTCTTTTTCCGTACGAGAAGCTGTGACACACAGACAGACAGACACATTAACCTCCTGGAAATCCGTAGAATCTAAGCCTTTTAAGTGTTGCCTCCTGCAATTCTTCCATGAAAAGAGGCGTAGAGCATTAAAGCTCTCCAGCACAAGTGGCTTTAATTTTGAAAGCCTCCACCGTAGACAGAGAAAGGTGGGGAAGAAGGAGGAGAACACACAGCCATCCTGTATGTATTTATATTATTAGGCTGAGATTATTATTATTTTTACTGCAGGCTTCCCTTCTGTTTGCAAGTGAGGCAGGTTTTGTCTCCAGCCTTTCCCTGGACCTCAGCGGAACGCGGGGCTCTATTAAGCCGCCGTTCAATAGTTTGGTGATATTCAGACAATATTGAAACATTCCCAAATGAACTTTGCAGGGAGACATTTTCATTCGCTGCCTCCCTCCTCATGCATATTAACAAATGGTATGCAAGGCCTCATTTAATTCACTGATTTTACATTCGGATCACTTTCTCTTTTACAGCTATTTTTACCGGGCTTCATTAATCTTTGTTGAATACAATGGCATACATCTTTAATGCGGCCGCTGTCAAGTCATATTTCAGTAAGAGCTGCAAACTGAATGACAGCAAGCAATATTAATAAATTTAACATAGACTATATCAATTTTTAACAGAATGAATGTGGAAAGCTAAATGTATTATTTTTCGTTTAAATCATAGGGTTTATCACCGGTTAAGTAGCAGCGATTTCGGGAAACTTGTGACGTGCCGTACAAATAGATTTACATCTCATTAATAAGTAAATTAGGCAAATGCCTTTCAAGTTCAGACAAGTACATAAGTGTAATCTCCATATTAAAGGAGTAGTCTTTGATAAACCACTGAGGAATTGCAGCAGCCAACTATGTGACATGTTGCCAGTGCCTGAACTCTTCCACATTCCCACCTTTAATTACACTGGTTCATTACTAAAGAGATAAGTGTCTCTCCAGTTAAGATTCTATAAATGAGCAGCATGCGGGATCCTCCCAAATCATTTTTGCAGAAACCATGAAAAGGTGGTAACAGTTATGAAAAAACGAATTATCACCTGCTCTCTTTCTTCCTTCCCTGTAATAACATTAAAATATTAAGATGAATTCCTTTTAAATCTCAGAAAGAAATTGTCCATTAAGAGATGCTACTTTGTTTAAGAAAGAAAGAAGCATTGGAAAAAAAAAAAAAGAAAAAGGAGAAAAAAAAAAAGAAAAGAGAAAACTCTTCTGAATTTTTTTTAATTTCCCTTCATAAATCCCAACAGAGATAATTTGCTGTAAAATTTAAACCCAGTGAGAACTTGTCTGTCTGTGTTAAATAAAAAAGTTACGGTTGGTAGGAGACATGTTTTTGCAGTAGCTTTAGCGATTATAGGAAATTACATGCAAAGCCAGAGTTCTGATCCTAAGTTAATTTATAATTGGAAAAAACTTATTAATTAGCTATGTCATTCTAATTAAGAATTAGAGGAGTGTGCATTAGAAAGTCAGTCAATATCCAGCTGACAGAATTAAAAAAACCCAGAGAAGTCTGCAAGCTCCATAGCTCTGTCCACCATCTCCCCTGTCATCTTTTTGCGGATTTTTCTGAACGTCTAACAGAAATTAGCCCATTAAATACAGATATCAAAGGAAATAAATTGGGAATTTTGTCATCCTGGAAAGGAAACCCCTAACCTGAGCTGGTGGAGGTGCTTTACAGGGCACCTTTTGGGCCTTTCAGAGTAAGTCTGAAATGCAGCTTGTGTGTGGAGGGCCCCGTCCTCCTGCAGCCAGGGAAAGCAGCATCTGCATCCCTGCAGCTGGTACCCAGCAGTTCCTGCATCCCTGCAGCTGTATCCAGCAGCACCTGCATCTGTATCCATCAGTACCTGCATCTCTGCAATAATTCTGGCAGCACCTGCATCCCTGCATCTGTATCCATAAGTTCCTGCATCCCTGCAGCTGTATCCGTCCGTATCCGCAGCTGTATCCACCAGCACCTGCACCCCCGCAGTGGTACCCAGAAATACCTGAATCCCTGCATCTGTATCCATCAGCACCTGCATCTGTACCCATCAGCACCTGTGTCCCTTCCATGGTACCCAGCAGCACACACTTGCCAACACCCAAGCAATCGCTCTTTCTACAAAAAATCTCCCATAATATTCAGGATTTAAGACAAAGGAACTCACTCTGAAGCCCTGCCATGGTCGCAGGGGAAGAACTGCAAATTTTGCCAATACATTTATGTATAAACAGAATGTGGGGATGCCTGTGTTTGCCTACACACACACACACACACACACACACACATATATATATTTATTTCCCATCCCACCAGCCTCAGTCCTCTTGGTACATTCCCCCTTTAGGCCCTTTTTCTGAGATGATTATAACTCATTCTTTAAGAAACACCCCATGTGTAAATATTTTTTTGTTAATGTTTTTCTCTCTCCAGTGTGCTGGAATTTTAAAGAGGGCTTTAATATGAAATTAGATAGAAAGTTTTGACCTTATTGTAATTAAAATTATTATACATGTTACTGATACGGGCTTCATAGGTTTAAAATATACTTTTGTTTAGGCAAATATTGAAAGAGAAGCAAACAGACTCTACAAAATGTGAAACACAGCCTGGATGAAAATAAAACCAGTTCTTTGTATTCAGAATTTGCAAGGCTGAGAACACAAAAGGAGAAGTAAAACTATAAAAGATGATGTTTCAGATTATTTCACCCCTCAAAAAAATAGATAAAATAAAATAATTAAAATAATCTGACTGAACCTTTCACTTTTATATGGATCTTTTTTCATCTTGTGCTTTTGCTTTAATTTAGAGAAGGGGGGGGAAAGCTGCTCAGTGATGGAATTCAGTGTACTTATTTAAATACCAAAAGATGACCCACTCCTAATGATATAAAAAATCTTTTGCATTAGCAAATTTCTCTTCTGTATTTGTTTTGCCAGCACAACACAATATTCACTTAATATGCTACCAGTATCTTATCAAGTTAATGATCTGTTGTATGTATAGAGTAAGCTTGTTACTCATTTTAAATTAGATATGAAAGCACTACTGTATGGAAATTTGACTACTTGGGATTTTTATGAAATTATGGGACTTTCATGCTTTACCAGTCTGTAGAGAGCCTTAGTAAAACAGCAATAGTTGGCTTTGTTGATGTGACATTACACACAGATGCTGCTTATTCTGATTTAATGAATCTCAAAATCCAGTTGTTGTGTAGAGCCCCTCTCCATTTTTGGGTCCTCAAGCTCAAAAACTGTAAAAGTTCCTGTATGAAGCATACTCAAGAATTTGGATTTGGAAGAAAATGCAGTTTATATGCCCCATCTCTTTGCAGACATCCCTGGGTGTCCAAGTAGACCAATGGCAACTTGCGGCTTCCGGTCCTGAGGAGTATATTTGGATTTTAGAAAAAAAACCTGGTGGATATGGATAGAGTTAAATCCTACAGCCATATAAACTCCTTTATCAGGCCTATACGTGGTCATGGTCCTTGCTGCACATCTTCTGAGAGCCTCCTACGCACGCACACCACACGCCGCCACCTAATTAATGGCAGTCTAGAGGCTGAAGATGTGCCATTTCTTCTGGGTTCAGCAATGGCAGACAGATGCAGGAAATACGGTGTCAGGCTCCTCAGCAGAATTCTCCTTTGTGCAATTTGTTTGCTTTATCCTGCTCAAAAAGGAGAGCAGTAAATTCGACTTAGGGAAGCGGTGGCGCGTTGAGCGCTTGGAGCGGGGCTGTGCCCGCTGAGCATCCGCTTCATCAACTCCATGAGCTTCATAGGTGACACTGAGCTCTGGGAAAATAGGAATAAAACATCCCTCTGGTGCCTCCAGGACCTCGCATGATCCCAGGAAGATTTTGCATGTACAGGTACTGACTTTCTCATTAAGTGGTCTGGAGAAATGCAGATCCCTGGATCTTTGGTGGCAGTTTTACCACAGGGACTTGAAGAGGATTTGGGTCTACACTAGCCAAAAGCAGCAGAGCTTCCCCATCATGGCCTCTGTGCATTTCTCCAAATCATTTAGTGAGAAAGTCAGTACCTTCATATCCAAAATCCAGTCCAAATCAGCCTTGTCTTAGCTTATTCATGTTCTGGTCACCTACTTGCAGTTTGCTTGTGTTTCCAGATTCATTTGATTTTCCTCTTGTTTATCCTTCATTGATGTGACCCCACATCCCTGGGAAGGCATTTTCCTCCTAGCACACCCCACTACTCTGGGTAAGGCTTTAAGCCCACTTGCTTGCTCTAGCTGAGCTATTTGGGCTGGACTTAACGAGGTGCTGCAGGAATCTCCTGCATGCCAGAAGGGATGGTTGGGAAAAAGTCAGCCAAGATGTATGACGGCCTGAGTCCCAGAGGAATGGTTTCCACCTCCTTTTGGAGCACTCCAGAGAGCTGAAGTGCCACACATGATAGATTCTGCAGTGGCAGTGGCATGTTTTGGCTCTATCCACTCTGTTTTCATGTGTAGGTAAAGGGGAGTCACAGCCTGGCATCCCCCACCAGGAATGTGGAGTGATGATGCCGGTCCAGGCAGAGGGAAAGGTCTGTGAATGATAGTGTTTGCAATCATCCTAGGGAAAAAGATCCCCCTCTTCTCCTTTTTCATCATTTACAGATGCTTTATGCACAGCTCCAAAAGACTGGCTGGGGATTACTCCATCTTCTCCTCAGCCAGGCTGAAGTTTAGATGTGCAGCTATTTGAGGCAGGAAAAAATGGAAAAAACACTACGTTGGTTTTTTTATTTTTTGGTAAGTGACTACCAAAGAACTGGTGTAAGTTTCTGTGTTTGTTGAAGAATTTTTCTTCCTAAAATTTTGCTGTAAAGGGAGGTACAGAGTGTGTTGTAGGTGCTGAACACCCCACGTTACCTCCTGCAGCACCAGTGTGCTTGGATTGTCCCTCAGCGATCGCTGGAAATGGGATTCACCACCTCAAATTAATTACCCCCTTTCATTACACAGACGAATTAGACTGGCCCCAATCAATAACAGTAATGAAATGTCATTTAGTCAAAAAACAACCCTTAAGTGAAACACACTGGGGATGCTGGGCCAGGCTCTTACTGTTGAGGCACATCAAGGTGCACAACTTGTTGTGTGCCAATCTGGGAGATGCCAGAGTCGTGGCTGGGATGGTGGGGACAGGCAGAGCATCCCTGGATGGACAAAGCATTCCTGGATGGGCAGAGCATCACTGGACAGGCAGAACATTCCTGGGTGGGCAGAGCATTCCTGGGTGGACAAAGCGTCACCTGATGGACAGAACATTATGATGCCACCACCACCGAGATGCTGGAAAAGAGGAAACTTTGGCTGTGCTCCCTCTTTTCAAAATGCAACTATGTAAAGGTCACAGAGGAGGAGACGAAACTCGGAGTTGTAATAAGGAAGGAGAAATAAAAAATAATGACAGAAATAAATTGTCATAAGAGGGGATACAGTTATGATTTATTGTGATATTCTACAAATTTGGAGGTGATTAAAAGCCACCTAAAATTCACATTAACAAGTCACATAAAAATGGAATTAAACTAGTGGGCATAATGTGGCAGGGTATAAAGAAAAATCATGACAGAAATAAATTGACAGAAGAATGATACTATTCAAGTTTTACTCTGTCGCGTCACACTGACAGGAGACTAGTATTTTAATTTCAGAGTTGTGGTTGAGTTTTTGGAGTTCATTAAAGGCCCACATTAAGAATCTCATAAAAGTGAGAAGAAATTAGTGACCATAATGTGGCAGAGGAAATAAAGAAACAATAATGACAGAAATAAATTGACAGAAGAATGATACACTTAATGTTTCACTCTGACACCCTCTATTAATAGGCCGCTGCAAGCTGGAGCAAATGTCATTCATATTTTAGCCAAAGTATACCACTAATTAGGCTGGCTTTCTGCACTGGAATTAAATTTGAGATCCCTCACCTTTAGAGTGGGATCATTTGAATTCGAAAGAAAAGAGCTGGTGACAGAAAAAAAAACTTTCTGCTCGGGCTCTTCTAATGAGATAAAATTCCCCCTTCTCCCCATTTCCTAGCTATAATTGCTGATTATGTTGTTACACAGGAGCGGCTCTCCGCTCTCTCCTCCCCATCATTATGATTTAGTCTGGCATATCGGGGTGCTTCAAACACGGACTGAAGTGGTTTGAGTCTAATTTAGCACTCATTTAGGCCGCAGGTACCGACGAAGGTAAACACCGCATTGTTATAATTAATTACCCCTTAGGCCTAGCCAGGCCAGCTCTGTTTCAGCTGACCCTTATAATAATAAGGCTTAGGGGCATATTGTATTTCTTTTGACAGATTAATTAGAAATTCAGCCGTGGAGGTACAAAGCAACTCTGTCATGAATATTTAAATGGACTGACACAAAAAATCATGAAAGGGCTGCTGAACTACATGACAGACAGGGGATATTAGCCAAGTGATTCTAATCAATAATCTCTTGATCTCTTACATATTAATACACTGCCTGCTGTTATTAAGCTCCATAATAAGGAAGGGGAGAGAAAGTTAGTGTAGCTCTGCTGTAGGGCTCGCCGGGCCCCCAGTGTATACACTAACTGACGGAGAAAATGCACAGAGGAGCCGAGCCTCAGCCTCTTCAATCTCATCCAATCTTAAGGAATGGCAGCTCTGAGCATCGCTGGCCGGATAATTATTGGCCCTGACAAGGTGAAGGCGTTTGCAGGCAAATGAGATGGGAAGTAGGATAAGTCCCCAGACCACCCAGCGCAGGGCACGCTCAAAACCAACCGCGCGCTCCCGCTCGGGCTTGTATTTGCTTTAGCAGGGGAAATATGGGAATCACAGCGCTTTTGAGTCGTGTTGAAGGGTCAGTGACAGTCGAACACTGGGAGCTTGCTGTTACTGTTGTTAATGTTAACTTTAACACCAAGTCAACTGGATTTACCCCCAGTCCCTTTGCTCATCTCCTATAACATCAAGGCCACCGAGTGAATTAAGCAGCGTAGTAGAGCTGAATATCATCTAAATTCATTACAGCTGGTTCCTCCCGTAAATGGGGGAGGAAGCTCCGTGCGTTGCTCTGGAAATGTGCAGCCTCCACAGCACCAAAGACTCTCTTTGTGCTGCACAGGCTCGAGGTTGGGTAGAGAGTAAGCGGCAGCACCGCGCCGGCGCTGGATAAAGGGGGTTGGTGTGATGAGAACTGTAAGTGTTCACAGAGCTAATGTGTTCTGTTATCTCCCAAAAATGAGCCCTACAATGTGCAGAGAGAAAGGGCTCAGCTGGAAAAAGGAACTGGACCCGCTCCAGTATCTGACTAAACAACTTAAAAAAAGAGATTAAATGACAGGAGCAGTGAGTGATTATTAACATATTTAAATCACATGCACACAATGTTCAGATGGGATTAGAGGGACGATGCTGGATTTTTAAAAAGCAATTTGACATCCAAAATATTAGATAAACCATTTTTTTCCCTTTTTCATTTCTTTTTCTGTTTTGTTCTTATTTAAAGGGAGTTGGGTGGTCAGTGCTCGCTGCGGGTGCCTTGCAGCCCTTCCCATCCACATGCTGCAGGTCCAGCAGCCTGGACAAGGTCAAGAGGTAACAATTTGGATTTCAGACCTGGATTTGTCTCATCACAGAAAACCCCACAAAGGTTGCAGGACTTGTAATGAATTTGCCTGATTTCCATGGGACAGCTGAGCAGAGGAGACTCAGAGAACACAGATTTGATGCCACCTGACTCCCGTGGCCTTAGTGTCCTTAGCAAGTCCAGGCTTGAACTGACAGTGAAATCAGAAGCCTTTTAGCCCCTAGTAACTCATCCTGTACATCTACCCTTATTTTGTTCTATTAGGTGTCTCTGAGCTACCTAAAAGAAAAAAGCATGTTGAAGTGATAAAACAGTAGCAGCTTAATAAGCAACCTCAAAATATCTAAGGCCCCAGCGGCAGCAGAAGAAGACTGTCAAGCTGTTACACCACTCCTGATCAGGTGGGAACCCTCCTGGAATTGGTGGCTGCCTTGGGAGCATGCCTGGGATCTCACTTGTGCTTCCCTCTTCTGCAGGTGCTGCAAAAGGGACTTAAAAATATTTTCATGGGGACAGGGTTCAGGGCAGAAGGGAATCATGCCCAGCTCTCTGGCCAAGCTGTGACAAGATGTTATTTCATGTTGTGATTGCACATTGAACGGCTTCCTAAACTCTGTTTCAAAAATCCTATATTTATGGGCATGCTGCCATCATACTGTGAGTAAAGCAGCCCTGTCCCTTTTACAGGCTTCATCTGGCAGAGGTTTCACTGCTTTAAGTGAACTCAGTAAATGCTTTGGGTTTTGCAGGAGTGTCAATTTAAAGATACCTAAGCCTGAAAAGTGCCTTTATGCTTAAAAAAAACCCCTATCCTGAATTTATCAACACTTATATTTGCAGGTCACACTTTACTTGCACTTATAAGTTTAAGCCTAACCCTTCTCATTACTTCAATGCTGCTTTCAAACCTCTAATGCATATTTAAGTGGTAGCATTAAAAAACAGTGTGTCAACTACCATTGATGTGCAATGTAGGGCACTGACCCTTTGAAGGCATTATCATGTCATTGGACCCATTAAGTGGAGCCATTTCTGTTGCTCTTAATTGGGTTGTGCAGTGTGGAGCAGTTGCAAGTGGTTACAGTTTATCCCATGAATTATAATAACAATAATATCCCTTAGTGCAGCAGAGATCTACGTGGGCACCAAGCACACACTCAGGGCTTGCTGAGAGCATCACCTCCACTCAACTTGTCACCCTTCTCTTTTAAAAGTAATACAGGTTTAATTTACAAGCTCAAAATCAGTTTCTGGGCAATACTCTGTCTATGCCTGTTAATTAAACATAAAGTCTTCTTCCAAAGCATTGTTACTGGGTCGATTGTGCTCATGAAATAACGTGCTGTTCCCCATGAATCAATTATTTTAAGTATCTGGCCCCAAAAAAGAAACCTGATATATCCTATCTGCTCTTGGTCGGAAACTGCAACTTCTCTTTCCTTTATTTAATTTTTTCTTTTCCTTTTTAAAAATTGGATGTCAGGATTCATTTGGACTAAGGCCAGGGTATTTTATGGCAAGTTTCAGCAGCTGAAAATATTTGCATCTGATTTATAAAGTTTTGGAAATCGATGTAAATGCAAGACAGAGCCTAAGGATGGTGGCACTGCCTGTCATGCTGTTACAATTAGAGGTTGGCCCACGCCGAGTCCCTGGCATGGAAGTGGCCTGAGCTTTGGAGCCCAGCTTGTGCTTCCAGGGGCCAAATCAAACCTCTAGACCCTGACACTCCTGAGAGACGGAGATTTCTGGATCTGCCTCAAAATTTCATAGCCAGGACCCATTTCCAATAATCACTACTGTTGTCTTTAAATATCAGTGGAAGTCATGATGGTTTATCATTTGCAGCTGGGCATACACGGGTCCTCTTCTTGCTGGTCAGATGCTCCCAAAGAACAGATAATTAAGAACAAGGGAAACAGACTCAGAACAAAAGCCAAATTAAATGTCCAAACACAAAATGAGTAGTAATTGCAATAGTACCAGTGGTGATGACAGCAACAATCATTTCTAGCCTGGCAGTTTTGTTTATAAAAATGTTAGTAAAAGGTGTAGAGCTGGAAACAAATAACTTTACCTCAGCCCTTTTATTGCAGAAACATAATAAAGTGCAAGCCAAGAAGTAAATTCATTGCGAGTCATATTAAAGGTTTTGGACCAAAGTGAAGCTGTTACAAACTACATCTGTAAAAATTGTGTAATTATTATGGGTGGGTAAAATCTGGCAAGAGTTATTTTCTTAAGTAAAGTGTAAAAGAGAACAGATGTGCTGTAACTGACACATTTCTTTTTTGCCAGTTTCCCTAATTCTGGACAAAAAGTTGCTCTCATTTATCATATTATTCAATGGATTTTAAATTAGCAAGGCAACAGTGACTTTTTACACTGTCCCAGTTTTAATGCCTGAGAAAAGAAGGGGGGTGGGGAAAGCTGTCTCACAGAAAGAAAATTAATTTGTTTTATTGGGCACTGAAAAGCCAAGCCTTTTGTCAAACAGAGAAGCAAACATATATTTGGAGGGAGAGCTGGGTCACTACTTAAATGTCGGGGTCTGCTAAAATCAAAAGGTAGGAGGGGTGGGTGACAATGAAATCTAAGTAGAAAACCATAAATGTAAAGAAACACCACTATTTCTGGGTTGGAGTGGAATGAGAAAAATGGCCAAAGACAAAGATAGGCAGCCTGGGTCTGGAAGTAATTACGGACAAGTGAAGACAACTGAATTCCATATTACTTTGGTGAATGTCTGTAAAGGCAGTTTGGGGAGGTATTTTGGTAAGGTTTACTTTTTGGAGCTTAGCAACATAAATTTGTTGTCACTGAACTATTAAATAAAATAGACACATGTTGGCAAAGCGTGCAGAGCCGAGGGATGGAACTGATTAAGGGACAGCCTATGAAATAATAGCTTAAATGGGCCCACTGCAGGATTTTAATATCCCATGACAACACTCAATTGTCAAATTCTGCTGGAGTGTCCAGGATGCTACTAAAATTAAGCCAGAAATTCCTAGATTTATTCTATTTTTTTTACAGCTAAGAACAGGAAATGCCAGTAAGCTGTGAGAATCTGAGCAAGAAACAAGAAACTGGGAAGAAAAGAGGATGGTCTAAAACTTTATGAGATTCCTGCCATTAAATCTATAACAAATGTCTTTCACCTACACACGATAAAGAGGCAATGTGGGATTTTAATTGGACTTTTGGCTTTTCTTCATTTGATTTAAACCTAGGTAGAGTTTCAAACAATAACACTGGAACACCTGGTTAACACGTTAGATGATATGTATAGTTGTAAATTGTGGTTTTAATAGGTGCTCACTGGGGGATTGCAAAGGGTCCCATTGTTCGCCTTGGCAGATATTAAAAAAAGTTCATGAACTACTGGGATTTAAAACCCCCTCACATGATTTTAATATTACTCTAGTAAGGTAATTTGATAATTTGACCAAACTTGTGGCCAATTTGTGGACAGAGAATCTAATGGTCACGTTATGTGATTAAAGTACCCTGATACAGGACTAAGCAGAACGCCTGCTTTAATTTATTGCTACAGGCCGAGCTGGAGAACAGCAACAGTTACTGAAATCTGATAATCATCATATTACATGGGTGTAATCAAAGAAATGCACAGAGGAAAACTGCTGCCAAGAACAGACAGCCCACAAATACTTGGCGTGTTTCTCCACTACAAGAATGATCCCAGGTAAACCTTTTTGGCAAGGAAGGTTCTTCTTCCTTCCTAGCTCAAGAACAAGGACTCATTAGGCTTAAAAGACATCAGTCACTTGAAATTTTAAAGCTTTTAAGAGACTTAGGTCTATTTATGCCATCAGAGTTTGCATTCTAATTTTAGTCCTCTTTCGTAATCAACAGAGGGAAGGGGACTGCTCAACTGGAAGGATTAATGCAGTTATTATGGATCAGGAGAGCTCATTTGAAGGAAATCTCACAGTCATTCCCACTCACTGCACTGTGTTTGAAATTGAAGGGAGGTTCTTGAGTGTGTGAGCTTGAGATAATTCAACCTGCACCAGTATCTGGGACCCAACCAGCTGCCTTGTCCTCTACTCTCCCAAAAGTATTGGGCAAATCAGGATGACACCCAACATAGGATGGCATCAAGTGGTTGAGAGGACCAGCAGATGGTAAAAAATGTCAGGGATGGTGAGGCTGAGCACCGTGGTTGGTGGTGGTGCTGTGCCTCCTCTCCAGGGCCAGGTGTGGGGCTGCAGCACCATCCTGGGACAGTTCTGCTGGATGTCCTTCCCCATGGCTGAGGGTGGGAATTACCTCCAGAACAGTTTAGCCCTTGAGCTTTCCTCTGCTCCTAATTGAAACACCAAAGTTAAAAGATTGAATTCAGACTGTCATTATTTCCCCCTCCCTTCTAGAGTTGTTGCTGAAGAGATCTTGGGGAGAGTTATAAATTTTCAGTCATAGTTTTTTGGTTTGTTTTCTTTTTTTTTTCCTGGAGTACTTTATTTTCCATGCATTGCTGTGAAGTTTTCCTCTGCTTTTCACTTGCTGGAATGTCAGTTCATGTTCTTCCAGCTCCATTTTCCTGCCCCATTCACTTTGTTCTACCTCTGCTTTAATTTGACTGGATATTTGTTTCTTAATTTGACTGGATATTTGTTTCTACACATATTTGTTGAGTTTCTTGAGAAATTTAGAAAACCTCAACCCAAAAACTTTTCCCACATCTCCATTTCTCTTTACACTCTTGTAACTGTACACCTTGATTTCCTTCTTCACTCTCCCACTTAGAAATCTTTCATAGATAACAAGACCTCCCCTAGGTCCTGATTCAGCAGAGCACTTAAGCATGTGCTTAACTTTAAATACCTTTGTAAAAGCTTTTGCTGAATCAGGATCTTAGCATTTCTCCTCATCTAACTGCTGTTCTCCCATGGTTATTTTAGTATTTGCTTACAGGAAAATCTGAGTCCAGAGTCCACGGATGATGTCAGCAGATTTTTTTGCCCCATCCAGCTGAAGTATTTAGATGCATTCAGCACGAGAGTGAGGCAAAGGATGTGCAGAAGGCAACCTGATACCCACCAGGCTCTGTTCTGTGGGGTTTATCTGAAAAAAGTTTTGAATGCTTCTACTATTGAGTCCCTCCCACCAATGGCTCGTAGCAGAGAGGATGACAAACCTTCCAGGCATCTAAAAATCTGTAGGGTTTCATCTTAGTTTCCAGTAAAGAAATTTATGTCCAAGTACCAGCTGTATTCAATCACTTGATTTTTACAAATCATTTCAAGTGGCTGAGATATATATCTATATTTCCCCTAATAGTTGCTAAGTACAGTTGTTTTTTAAAAAGAGTTTATTGTCCTTAATAAACTGTTGCTACACAAATGTTTAATCCCCTTTGCCAGGAGGCAGTGGGGTGACGAGTCTGTAATTTATTTTAAAAGATATCATGGACCAGTGCAAATATGACTGTAATTATTCATTGCAACCACAGTCAGCTGTTGTTCAGACCAATCCTGGCAACCACCTCATTTTGAATAATTTTTAATGTCCATCACCTTTTACTTTCAAACTTCAACTGAATGAAAAGTTTTTGAGCTGCAAGTTGAGTTGCAGTTTTGGTCTTATCACCCTGGTCTAGTGGAAGGTGTCCCTGCCCAGGGCAGGGGGTTGGAGTGAGATATAAGATCTTCCAACCCAAACCATTCGGTGTTTCTATCAAAACAGGACCATTATATTTAATACTATATTTTAGTATTCCTGCTCCACCATGCAAAGGTTTCCATAGTTTCCCACTTTGTCTGTGCTGAAGGACTCAAGGGCTCAGAGGCAACCAAGTTTGGAGAGCTTTTGGACACGACATTTGGTGCCTGAGAGCGAAGCTGGTGGAGGGAGAGCTCATGTGTAGGTCTCTGTGATCACACCTCAGCAACCTGGAAAGTACAGGACAAACACAAAGGACACAAGTGATATTGGATGGATTTTTCTTTTTTTAGCCTCCAATAAAAATTTTGTGCACATTCAGGTTAAGTAAGGGGCAACCCCAACAATTTTTTCCCCCCTGCAGTAGCTTGATGAATTATAAATTATTTCTTGAAGTTTTTTCTTCTTTTGCTGTCTCAGATGGGAGAGGAAGTCGATGTCTTCTAAAAGGTCATGTCATAAAAAACAAAAAGAGAACAGACATCCTCTTATAGGATCTAGTACCTGTCTGGGTAGAACAGACATTTTGGGAGAAATTGTAAAAGCATATAAAATTTTTTTTGCAAGTCTCACTTTTGCTTTGATGTGTAATGTGAACTGTTCAATGGATCATGATGAGGCTGTGAGTATTTGGGATTCATGAAATCACTGTTATTAAAACATGGGGTAATTTTACCTCAATAATGTTACATCTCCCTCTTTCTCTCCAGTCTAAAGATTTTTATGGCTAGAAATTATTTTCTTTATTTTTGAAAATCATGACAAGTTCAAGATTTAACTAGAAGTAAATGATAATTAATTGAAAAAGACAATCTCTACCAAATACTAGGGAAAGTTGGGATTAGGTTGAAATGTGCTATTTAACACCATAGGAAATTGTCCTGCACTGAGATTTGAACTGAAGTTTAGAAAAATAAACAAATTCCTCCTTACACACTGAAGGCTCAACACTGACCTAATGACTCCATAGGAAACAAGGGTCATCCCAAGAAATTCATAGGAGTTAGTTTCTGTGGATGTAAGGAGATCTGTGTGTTGGCCAGCACACTGGAGAAGATCCAAAATTGTCCCTGGTATCTTGAGGAAGTTTCTGGCAGAAGGTTTGTCCAAAGATCTTGTGCACTAGAAACAGAGTGGAAGGATCAAAATGATTCATGTTGATGAAATGACAGAATCACAGAATATGCTGAGCTGGAAGGGACCCAAAAGGATCATCCAGTCCAACCCTTAGCCCTTGCACAGGACCATCCCCAAGAGTCACACCCTGTGCCTGAGAGTATCATCCAAATACTTGAGCTCTGGCAGCCTTGGTGCTGTGCCCACTGCCCTGGGGAGCCTGTTCAGTACCCAACCACCCTCTGGATGAAGAATATCCAACCTAAACCTCTCCTGACACACCTTCAGGCCATTCCCTCAGGTCCTGTCACTGGTCACCACAGAGAAAAGGTACATTTTCTCTTTATACCCAAACAGTAGAAAGAAAAATCTGCTCTTCCAAGAGAGCCAAGCCAAATTGATCTCAAGCAGATCCAATATGACATGGTGTATCTTATTGATCACTGGAGTCCTGATGGCCGGTGTGAACCCCCTGGAGAACACCAGCAGTTGCCCAAATGTCCGTTTTCTCCAGGTTCCCCCTTGCTAACACACATACACCAAGCACACAGTGCTGGAAGACAGCAGGGTCTCTGAAGGCCCAGACTGAAATCTTTAGCAAACCCCATGTGTCTTTCATTCATTTCAATAGGAACCATCATGGGACTCGTGAGATTCCATTCATTTTTCCAAGCAGTTGTACTGAACGTGTCTGATTAAACACCACACGCCTGAGCTGCAGAGGAAGTTTCCTCTTCACAGCAAACTCCGCAATTTAATACCACTCAGGCAGTGTTTAGAGAAGAGGCTTAATTGGGATATTCCTTTTCATGGGTAATATTGGGTTATATTTTATGACTTGGGAGAAAGGACCCGCTGTGAAGTCGTGTAAACATTGTGTGTTTAGTTGCTGTACACCAGTAAATAGCAGCGGACCCGGTGATTTTAGATGTTCAATTTAAACACATACGCAGCTACCTCTCCTCCTCTAAATCAACAGTTTCCCTCCAGAGTGATGTCAATAGACTGCTGCACATGGTACTTTCTTTTTTTTAATAATATCTTCATTTTAATGTGGATATTGCCTTTTCACCTGGGAGCAGGGCTCTATTGAAATTCTAATGGGAGAGCGTATTCTTTAACATGAGAATACTGAGGGCCTGCGTAGACACGGAGCAGAATGAGAGATGGAGCATTAACTGATTTTTCTCTCTCCAGAAGAGGGGCCTGTGTGGGTCAGACTCACAGGGTTTTTCCCTCCTTATTTTTCTTCAGTTTCATAGCAACAATAATTTTAAACTTTATATTCAGAGGAGGCAAAAGGAATCCAAATGCACCTGAATTACTGTACTGTACGAGGGAATTTAATTAAGAATATACACATTAGAATTTCAGTGGGAGCGCCTATTTAATGTTACTTTATTAAGCCTTCTATCAAACCCTTTTTTATGTATATCAGTTGATATACAATTAATCTGCTCTCTTGTGAGAAAAAAATAGCACCTGAGGTGGATGAAAAGTGTCAGATTATAATAATTATAAGCAGCTGTTCACTTGGAATCACCTCTGGCCTACATGGGGGATGCTGTGAGCTACCACTTCTCACAACAGACCACCTCATTAGACTTGACCTTCCCAGCTGGGTATTTCATTTGTGTTTTTTTAATGGGTTTGTATACTGCAAACCGTAGCCCCTTGCCAAGGCTGGCTCTTTGTTGCTGTAACAAAAGGGAGCGATGCAACTTTAAAAAAGATGCTGCTACTGGACGTTGGTGCAATGCTGTGGGTGGAGTGAGTGACTCCCCAGGATGGGGCTGGGGATGCAGAGCATGTCAATGTCTTATTGGGATAAACACATTTTTCCTAGTTTTCAGGCAGTTCTGTTCTTCTTAGCCTTCAAAGGTTAAAAAAAAAATAAATGTTTTTGTTGCTCTTCTTGCTCAGCATCCCAAACTCCACTGTCAACCAGCACCAAGATGCTCAACTGGAGAATGGTGTCCAGGGTGGAAAACATCAAACTCCCAGGCAGCGAGGGGTAAATCTGCACTCCAGTTTGGTCTGTGGACCAAACTGGAGGTCAGCTCAAGAGAAAACCTATCAGTGCACATTTCCACATGTGGATGTATCCTCACAGATGAGTTCCCTTCGCCACATATATATGTGCACATGTACATATAAAATTAAGAGATTAAAAAACCTTCTGAACAATATATCTGGTTTCTTTTCCCCTTCCATTTATGTTTGTAATAAACTCACTCTCATACAATTAGCCTCAATTGTTTTTATATCTTCTGAGGCAATAATATAGGCAGCCTGGGGAATACAGTAGTAATCCGTATACCTGTGTTCATTTACCCAAATCACTATGGTTACAGCCAGGGCAAATTGTTTACTGTGAGAATCTTTGGAGCCCCTTTCCAGATACTAATGACCTTTCTGTTCATCCAATAACATCAACAAACCAGGGAGGCTGCCCACACCATTAAAGCCAATTGCCTCTCAAGTTACTGAGGGAGTTGTGCTTTTCCTCATTTATTTTCTCTCATCTGATGTAACTCACATGCCACTTTCTTGTCTTTAAAGAAGGGGAAAAACTGTGGATTATTGATTTGCTTCTGAACAGAAGACCAACCTAAAAGCCCCAATGAATTGTCACTCATTATTGAAATTACTGAACACTAATTAAACTGGCAGCTCAAATCCCAGCAGGCCACACTCATCTGAAGCTGAAATTCAGACACTTGGACAGTGGAAGAGAGAAAGCGTTAGCAACCACCAGGATTGTAATAAGCTTTGCATTAATTTTTGTTTCTTAAAGGCACATGCAGGGTTTGTCAGAGAACAGGCAACATGCTACCTGGGCTGAGGTTAGCTTTGCAAGGCATTTTTCCTCTATCCTTTCCAGGAGGCATAATTTCAAATGGGAATTCTGTGTTTCCCAAATGGTTCTTCCTTGCCCAACAAACCACAGGGCAGCACTGGAGTGCTGCAGGGTGATTCAAAGACTGACTTTGGTGATGCTGGCAAAGGGTTGAGCATTTAAATTGAGTGGCAGAGAGGAAACTGAGTCAGACAGTACAGAGCCACGCGCTCTGCCTGAGCAATAATAGATGCTAAAGATCATCTAGAATTCATAGAGCCCAATTTATAAAGAAACATCTTTGGCCCATTTTCACAGGATGTTCAAACTCTGTATAAATTATGCATGCCCATGGTTAATCAACCTCAATTTTTTTCCCTGCCTGAGAAGTAACCCTTCATTTGTTCAACTTCAAAGAGGGCAGAACGAGCACAGAGAGGGCTGGGCTAAGTATTCAATTTGCACTCTGCATTTTTGAACAGGACTTTGTGCTGGTAGAGAGGGAAGTGAAGGAGAGGACTGGCCTTAGTCATTCTGTAGGTCCCTCTTGGTTTTATAGCCCATGCTACAGAACCCTCAAAAGGCAGGGAAAAAAACAACCACAGCATTTATGAGGAATGTTGGATCTTGGATAGTTCTAATCTAGCTTTTAGAATTATGGCTCCTGCTGTGAGAGGGACATACCCAGATTCAGCACTGCACAGAAAGTGCCCTTTATAAATGTGGCTTCCTACGTATGTTCATCTCCTGCCAAAATTGGTTTGGAAGAAACCACAAAACAATTTTTACTTTTCTCTCTGTATACACATTCCCACTAAATTTCCCAGCAGTTGGTCTTTGGGACATGACTGGCAGAAGGTTTCTGAGTGAAAGCTGGGGAGAGAAATCTTTTAGACAAATATCACTCTGGATGAAACACTTTGCATGTTTCTGAGCAGAGCGGGGCCCTTTTTCATCTGACAGCCACAAAAATTGGATCTTGCTGCTGATGCTGGAGGCCTGAATTGTTTAAAAAGTTTTGCAGGGAGCAGATCTGTGTGGTGCAGGCACTGTGAGGTCCTTCCAGCAGTGGAGTGTTTTTGGAAAGTTTAAGGAAAAGTATTAATTATTTAATTCTGCTAATAAAAAATTAATTGAATTTTAGAACAAAAGAACGTGCGAACATCACCCTTCTATATTTAGGCGTGGTAACAAAGCTGTGGGTGTTGACTTAGGAAAGAAGTGAACGAAAATGCAAATGTCCCATTATATTCTGCTTAAGATGATAGCATCTCTTGTGCCTTCGAGTTCATCCCATGTCAACACCATGAAACCTGAGGGGTGGGAATCAGCGGTGCCTTCACGTGGGAAACTCCTGCATGGCATACACTGTCCACCCTTGTTTGATGTCCACTGCCACAGGTCAATTCAAAGCTAAAGGCACCCTTCCAAAAAAGGGGCCTTGGCCAGAACTGGGATTTTAAATGAAATTTGGAGATCTGGGGTCTTTAAGAAAAAACGTTCAGCCTATCCATGGGTTTGCCCCAACTTACATTTCTGTGTCACCTTGACAAGGAAGTGGGTTGGGATGGTTGTGGATGATGGGCCAAGGCACAATAGTGTGGATGTATTCCCTACTGCGGCATTCCAGAGCTCAAGAAACACTTGGAAAATGCTTTCAGGCACTTGGTGGTATTTTGGGTGTTTTCCTGTGCAGGGCCAGAAGTTGAACTCCATAATCCTTGTGGATCCCTTCAAACTCAGGATATGCTATGACTTTATGATGCCTCTGACTTGGTCCCTTAGGAACGTATCCAAATCTTATGTACCCAAATGCCACATTTTGAGCACCTGAACAGCCCAACCATGTGTTTAAAGCCCTGGGCCAGCCCCAGCCACATGTGGGCACCAGGAGGGACCTGTCCTGGGGGCAGCTCCTTGCAGCAAAAGGAGCCAATTAATGACTGCATATTCAACAGCTTCCAAAACCCGGCCCCGAGTCCTTAAAATAGAGCTCACCCAGCACTTTTTGTGATTGCTGAGAGGAATTCCAGCTTCTGCAGTGGCACAGAGACAAGGATGAGCATTTCTAATGGCTGTGCTGGGGCTGTTAAATGCTGCCATTTTATTGTGCTTGGGGGGAGCACTTTAACAAGGCTGCTACCAACAAACACCACAATATTTCCAGGCGTCTCTTTTGCAAGTCACGGTCAAGAGGAAAATAATTTCCATATGCTGGCCTTGTGTCTTGATTTTTATAGGGGTCAGAGGGATATTTATTCCCCAGAGCAATGCTTAACTTTCCTTAAAAAAAGAAAAAAAAAAAGTTTTGCTCCATATTTTCTTAAAAACTTGGAGTTAAACCAAGAATTGGTTATTTAATTCTAGTCTTAAGTAAAAATTGGGACAAATTTATATTTATTTATTTTAAAACCCCCTCTGTAGCTTTAGAAGAGATGGTTAGAGCACAATGCAATCCTCCTCCATACACGAAGCATCTTTTTAATATGCCCTATCATGAAATTAATTGGACATTAAATAGCAGGAGAAAGACATATAATAAAACCTGCAGTTATCACAGTTCCCAGTGTGACAATACCCAAAGGTTTGAAGGTTTAGTTAAGCTCCAAAAGTTTAAATACTTTTCCAAACCTCGTTGGGCTAGAAACAAGTTGGCTTTCTCCTCAGGATTCCCAGTATTCCTGGGTTTGGCCATGGCTACACAGACTGTCAGAAAAGCCTTTGTTTCAAACCTCCACTAATCCCACTTGTGTCAAAAATGAGGAAATGCAGAGCTGGTGCACCAGCAGTGCAGAGAGGAAAGTTAATCATTTGGATTTTTCAGAAAAAAAAAGGGAAAAAATGGGGTTTGGAATGATTCCTATCCAAAATATACCCTGTCCTGATTAGACTTCAGAAGAAAAAGATTAAGAAATCCTATTTGAGAAGCTGGGAAAGCTCTGTCCAAAGCTTAGGCATGCCAGCTGTGACTGAGGAGTTGAAAATCTTGAGCAGAAAGTGTCTTTTTCAGCAGGAATTAAAGCTTCTTAAGTTCATTTTTTTCAAGACTCTTTGGACAGCTCTAATTGGGTTCCTGTGTGTGCAAAAGGAGTGAGTCCAAAGTGTAACAGGATGCTGAAATGATACCAGAGGCCTCTTGGAAATTAAAGTTAGATGCCCTCATTTCCTTGCAGAATCCATGCACTAGCTGACTTGGGAATTCCAGCAATCCAGGCTGCCTCCCATCCTGCTGGCACGTGTATGGAGGGTGTTGAATGTACAGGGTATGTTGGGGGTTCACCCACGTGGGATGGCTGGAGGACAGCAAGTTGAAAGAATTGATCACCTATAGCTCAGGTGTACCCAAGCCACCTCTCCAAAAAGCAAAAATCCCAAGGAAAACTATTGGCTTAAAAAAAAAAAAAAAATTCCTCTTTTATTTTTACCAAAACCCAGACTTCAAAATACAAGTAGACACGTAAAATAGTTGTAAACCTAATCTTTTCTTAAAATATCTTCACAGGGAACAAAATGCTATTTTTTGTATTATTCTGTGAAGGTTCTGTATCTGCGTGTTCCTAAAATTTCCAAACTTTTCTGTGACACAGCAGACGGAGACCAGGCTGGGAGCAAAACCCTTCCTTTGAGACCATTGCAGTTGTGCGACAATATGGCTCTTCCCTGACTTTATTTTTGACTTCCTGTGAGAATTAAACAGATTGAAATGTTCTGAGTTTGGGAGTAGAGGGATAAACATCTTAATTAACTGCCCGGAGAGCACAGTTCCGAGCTGTCATCTCCAACAGGCCTTTAATGGGCCAGAGGCAAAGAAAAGGTGTTGCAAAGGTATGAAAATTTTTTCAGATCCCATTTTTCAGAGTTGACATAAAGTGACTTCACCAAATTTCTCTTTTTTCACATTTCAGGGGAACATTGGGGATTTTTTCCCCCCTTTGGAATAGATATCTGAGTAAAATGTTGAATTTTCTGGCGGGGTCCTGAACAACCTGATTTAGTGGGTGGCATCCCTGGTCATGGCAGGGGTTTGGAACTAGATGGTCTAAAAGGTCCCTTCCAAACCACAGCATTCCATGATTCCATGATTCACCATCCAGCTGAAAGCACCATGTGCAGGGAAGGAGCCTGGCAAGACTGTGACAGTTGGGGCTGAGCAGTGTGGCTGAATGATAAACAGTCCTAGAACTTAGAGTGAGATTTAATATTATTCAAAAAACTAAGTCAGCTGTGATGGCAAATCCTGAAGTCCAAGACCAAATCAGAAATCACACTTGGAAGAATATTATCAGTACCTTGAATCTCTGTATTCCTTTTTTTTTTTTTTGAACATATATCTTTATTTAGTCCCAAATCGTTTCAAATTTTTTGATCCCTCTATTCTGACCTTTTTCACTGTGTTTTTCTAGACAAGAGGTGTCAGGCAAGGACCACCTCAAAAAAAAAAAGGTATATTTTGACTCAAAGACAGGTCCTGATGTTAAATGAAGGAGAATCTCCTATTCCAGCTGAACAAAAGGGAACTGCCAAACACTTGCCAATCCAGGAGCAGAATTGAGAAGATTAATTTTAAATGCTCCTCCAGCTACTTCTTAAAACTGGTTTGGCTTGAGCCTGAAGAGACAGTTATTTAAGCACTTGAAAGAGACTAAAGGCTCAAGTCTAATCTCAAATACTCAAATGCATATCACCAGGTATCTCAAAAAATCCATGATTGTACTTGCACATGCATGCCCAGGAGTATATTTTCCAAGACACACAGAGATGCAAGCCCACGGATTAGAGATTAGAAATGAGCTGCCGCTGTTGAACTCAAATTTATGTGTTGTTTTCTTTTTGTATCATGACCTTCCAAAGGAGTCTAATTGTTTGATTTCAGTGTTGTGAAAGATACTGAATTTCTAAATGTTTGATGAGTCACACACATGTTAATTCTTAAAAATAACTCTTTCATTTGTTATTACAATTGATTGATTTTTCTTTGACTCTACAAATACATGTCAGAGCTTAGGAATTTAAACCACTTGTGAAATCTTACAGGTCTGTGCTGTAAAATTCACCAGCATTTATTAGGGAAGGTGGGAAAGGTGGGAAAGGTGGAAAAGGTGGATATCCATGAGCTGAGTGAAGTTTCTCTAAACAACTCCAACAGTCCCCACATGCCCTCACCTCTGTTGCATCTTAAGTTAAAATATAATGTGAAACTTTGGCCTGGTTAGTACTAGAGCTGAGTTTTGGATCATCTGGAGTTAAAAAAAAAAGAGCTTTTCCATCTTAGAGTGATGGATGGAATTTGCTGTCTAGGAATTCTAAGAAAGTTGTCTCCCTTGAGTCATCAGCAGCTTCCAAATAAAGCCTCCAGAATGTCCATGAAAATCTAATTTCATCAGTTCTTATGCTGTTTCATTGTGCAAAGAGAAGTTGTCAGATGACCCATCACTAGAATCTGTTCTTCTCCCCACACATCTAAAAATGCACCAACTTCACAGCGTCCTACGGGCACTGGAAACCCTTTGGCCAACAACAGCTTCCCTCTCACAGCACAGGGGTGAGCTTTGCCAAGCACTAACAACATAAAACCCTCTGGCTCGTGTTCCATCCCTCTGGACGGGCTGAGGCAGGAAGGGATACTCACCCAGAACAGGTACCACTTGTGCCCTGCTCCCCTCCTCCCCCGGCAGCAACTGGCACAGCCTCCCCTCCCACATCCTTGGAACGGGCTACGAGAAAATTGGGATTCCTGGCAAAACCAGCCAGAGCAAGTTTTGCTCTTGATAGGCTTGAAAAATGGGGCGTGAGGAATTTCTCACCCAGGCAAAAGGTGATTTTCAAGGGCAGGATCGCTCAGAATAAACCTGGTTCCTCCAGCTTTGACCGCATTTGGCTGTTTAATATTTTCTGTCATGCAGTGGGTGCATCGCAAGCAAACATGGAAAGGTTCTCACCTTTTAAAGGTCTAGAAGACATGGCTGTCTTCACCAACAAGCAGTTGTAGGGAAAATAAAACGGAAAAGGAGATCAGATGTTGCAGCCCTGGGATTGTGTGCTCTCTCACAGCATTATTTCTGCACTTTGCGCAGGGAGAGGTTGGTTGTCTGTTGTTTGTCCCTCACTGTTTTCTTGTCTTTAACCTGATTTCCAAGTGAAATGAGGCTTAAATGATTCTAGGCTCTGCAGGAGCATCTGTTGGTCTTTCCAGGAACCTTTTTAACCTGTTGTATAATTTCAAGTAAAATTCATAAAAGAAATCAAACTTCTGGACTTCTTCCCACAGTGGTGGATTTTCTGCGGGATGAATAAATCTTTTGGAGATACTGTAAATAACACAAGTGCCTTTTCATGCCCTCCATTGCCCACTGGTTGGCCTGAGGGAAGGGGGAAGGTACATTTTTCTATGTTTCTTATCTCTCATCTCGGTGTCTCAGGTGTGATGCTGAAACATATTTACAGAGAATCAACATATCTGAATAAGAATTCTTTTGCCAACTTGTCTCAATACTTTGCCCATTCTGGTAACATCCTGCCCGTGATTCCAGGTAGGCAGTAGGTTTATCAGGAGTTTAGGAAGTACATGTCATCCCTGGTCCCAGGGGAAGGTAACTTTCTGATTTTGTCAGGACAGGAGACAAGAGAAGGGATTATACATTTATTGGTCCTCCTAAAAACCTTTCATGATGTCTAGTTGAACACTTTGTGGAAATGTTCTGGATTCTTGTGTTTCTTGCTTGCTTGATGCAACCCAATATTTCCCAAAACTTTTTTATTATCCTTTGAGAAATCTGGACTAATAGATCAACACCCTCTTTGTATGACAAGCACTTTGTAAAGTCAACCCATACAGGGAATCACTCATTTCTGGGTTGAAATGTGGAAGAAGACAAGGTCTTCCATTTTGCCATGAAATCTGGATTTTGAAGTTTTAAATAAAAGGCTGATTTATTCCCTTGTCCAGTTCCCTTTGCCTGTGATATTATGAGTAATGGGAGAATTTTCTTTTACTTGTAGATGATGTTTCCCAGATTCTATTTATTGGACAGGAGTCACCACTGACTTCCCGATGATGCTTTGCCAAAGATTTTATTTCCATACCTAGAAAGATGTGTTATCTTGTTTAGTGATGAAAGAGAGCATCAAAAGTAGCTGGATGAAAAACTCTTGGGAATATGGCAACTGGGCTAAAAATCCTGATGAGCAGCTGGGGGTAAAAAATTGAGGCAGCTTGGGAACACAACCAAAAGGATTGGATTTCTCAAACCCCCCTTGGAACTCAAATTCAAGTCCTTCTCTTCACCACTCTCACCCCCTTAAGAGTTACCCGCTTATCATAAAACATGAAAATTTGAGATAAACTCATGTTGCAGAGAGAGGAGACATCATCTGAATGTCTAATTCCTGCATACTTTGTTCTGCACTTCCTCAGCTCTTTTGAGGGAATCTGAACAGCTTGAAGATTCCCATTTCTCCATCCCCTTCTGTCTTCATCTCTTTCTTCCTCCTTTAGATCCAGTGATCTGAGTGAGGACAAGCAGCACCACTAAACTGGAGGGTCTCCCACTCCTCCAGCAACAACAAATGTGCCTTGGTGATTTATTGCAGCCTCAGAGCTCATGTCATTACTGTTAGGGGGGTTGTAACTATTTAAAATCCCCATTTTCATATAGCTCATCCATAAAAATTCACTCTGGGATGGAGACATCCTCAGCAAATGAATAGTTTACATGAGTGGGGAAAAAAAAATCTCACATTGTTTTCAGAGGTGTTATGTTATTCTGCCATAGGTTTTTTGACTCAGACATTTTGGCTTGTGTGTTTTGTCATGAAGGACACATAAAAAGGGATTTAAATGGAAAAAAATATAAATTCAGCTAAATATCAGAAAGTACGTAAAAATAAAGTTGGGTCTAAATATATAGTTGTCAATAATTAGAATGTTCCCAAATTTTAACAGTTGAGAATATTTTCTGTTCATGTCTCTGAGAATTTGCATTTTGCCTTGTGTTTCAACAATCCCAAAATTAAGTGACAGGGCTCAAATTCAAAGTTGACTGAAATTTGTATAAAACCCTAATAAATGCTTTTCCAAGGGTATATCTCTGCATTATGCTACAGTTTGACCTGGGAATGGTCTTCAAAATCCAGAGCCTCACTTGAGTCTGATAGATAAGGCCATAGGGCTACATTAGTCCTCAGTCTTTGAGAAAGATGTAGCATTCCATCTGTTTCCTGAATTATCCAAGAGCCAGATGAAATTCAGCCCTTTGTGGCCTTTCTTCTCTAGTGGGGATAATAGACATGGTTCAATACATCCCGTTTTATGCTGATTCAGATTCCTTGAGTGAGGCTGGGAAGGGAAAAAAAGACAATTTCAACCCAAATGCTGCTTTTTCTCACCTGTTCCCTTCTAAGTGTGGCTGGTAAAATTCAGTTCTGTCACTACCTTGTTAGATGAAATGCTAAAGACCTTTACGGCCTGGTCATAGTGTGATCATTAAATACATAAAACTATATAAATACTGCCTGCACACCCAAATTTTGGGGT
>NW_016690205.1:5462633-5506039 GCF_001604755.1 Lepidothrix coronata
AGTGCTGGGACCGGTGCATGGCCCGTAGCCAAACTCTACCCAAAATAAAGGAGAAATCCCTGTGTTCCTCCACAGCTCTGCATATGTAAAAGGCACCACGCTGCAAAACTGCATGTAAAGGTTCTGTCCAAGATCCTGGTTTTCATCTGTTCTATCTAAACCTGAGTTTTACCTGATTAACTAAGATGAGCCTGGTGCTACCAGAGAACTAGCAAGTCAGACACGCTCAAGCTGAAGAGAAAATAATTCAAAAGTTTAAGGATTATTCTTTATTCACACTGTGATCTCTTGGCAAAAAATGTCTCAGGGATGTGTGTTTATCTTGGTCTGGGCCCACTTTAGCAGTTTTTACCCTTTGGCTTCACCTCAAGCAAAACAATATCAAGTGAGCCAAAAGTGATGATAAACACACACACTCACACACAGCTCTGAAGTTTCTCCATCGTGAGCAGGGAAAAGACTCCACCAGCCTCGTGCTGGAGTTACTGTCGTTCCCAGCACTGCCAAGTGACAGCTTTATTGTTAAATAAAACAAATTAATTGCCCCAACTGTCTTAACTAGTTGCTAGAAATGAAATTCTTCACTTGTTTAGCTGCCAAAAATAATGACAGAAATATAAACATGTTACAAAACTGAGGGTTTCTCAGGAAAGCTAAATATAATGGGTTTAATTTTGCCCTGGGCAGATGTGCTGGGGCACTTCCCAGTGACTTCAGAGGGAATTTCATGAGTGTTTTTAAAGGAGATTGTATCCCCCACACTTGACATATCAAGTGCACATCCCTCTCATCGTTATTTCTACTCTTCCTTTTCTCCAGTGTACATGTGCCTTTTTGCATTTCTCTTTTCACAGACTGTTCATAAGAATTTTACAATTTACTTGTGTTCTTTACAAGGATTTTCTCTCCATGAAAGATTTTCCTGTAAACCTTCAGAGGAGAAAAATCATTTTAAGTGCACTGGGTAGAGATGAATGTTTTGAAAAGCTTGGCTGAATTCTTGACATTCAGGAAAATCAGACACTCAGGCAAACACACATTTGTTGGTAAATGGACAGAATTTGGGAGCCTCTGGAGTTAGAGAAAAGGTACAGGGAACATCCTGATGAGGTAAAAGGAGGAGTAATTTAATTGTCTAACTCCTTCTGTGCTCGAGAATATCAGACAGATGGGGAGGATAAAACAAGGAGCTCAATAATTAATTTTCATGTTCCTCACTAGTGGGACCTCTTTAATCCCTGTTCCTGTGATTATAGAGAAAGGCTGGATTCTGAAGTTTCACTCATTAGCTACGTGTTGTATGAAAATACCTGTATTTTCAAAAGGAATAGTGACAAGAATGAAAAATTTCCGCTATTAAAAATATCTTGGTGTCAGGGACTTTAGTGAAAGAACAAAAACTCTCTGATTCCCTCAGATAAATAATGAAACAGATGGTTGTTGGGGGGTTAAAGGTCAAACCTTCCCTGTTGACTAAAACACAAGGTTGACTTAAAAGATTTCCCGAAGTTATTCAAGATGCAGCTCATCCGCCTGTGTCTCCTGCCTCCTAATGAAATGGGCTTCCTTAAAAACACAGGTGGGGGCAGGTACTCCTGGTATTCCAGGGGCTCATTTTAGGAACACCAACACCCATTCCAGCTCTAAACTGAGCTTCTGCAAACTGCATCCATAATAAAGGATACTGGTGAATAATTAAGTGAACTTGTCCAGGGGTATAAGTTATCCAAAAGGCTAACTATTAAGATTTAATGCAATTCCTAAATGAACTCCTTACTTCTCACCTGAAACAGGAGTTGATAAAGTTGCCACGGAAATCTGGGAAGCCCCGAGAAAATTATCAATAATGTAATTTAGAAAAATGAGAAGAAAACAAACAAACGCTGTAGGGTTAAGCCTCTGCCTTCATTAGCAGGCTTCTGTTAAAGGAGAGAGGGGCATTTTTAAGGCAGCCCATAGGCCAACTAAAGAGACAGATGCTCTGACTCGTGTGATTCAACACAATTTTAGCGCAAATTGTCCAATCACTCAAACCCACAAACACTTCAAGGTAATTTTGGTAAATCCCTATTGTGATCTAATTTCTTATTAAGGAGAATAAAGCAGGCTGCCATTGTAATTCATCAGTCCCTTGCACTGCAGAGCGACGGCTGGAGTTCATTTCATGGTCTGCACTGGAAAAAAATGGACTGAAATTTCTGGAATTACCAACAACAACCTTCGACTAAAGAGCTACATTTTTTTCTTTCATTAAATAGAATTTAAAGCTAGGAAAAAAATTGCAGCTGAAATCTGAGGAGGCCACTGAGATCAGAGTTGATTTAAGGACCAAATCCATGAGCACTGTGGAGTAGATTTCAAGGTTCATAGCAGAGGACAAGTTTTGTTTCTTGAAAGGGCATCGTTGGTGGTGCAGAGCAACACATCACATTAAATGTACTTGGCATTAATTATTGTTGCCTTCCAAAATACAGCCAAATATCCCTTTATCATCCAGAGGCAGACCTGGCTCCTACAGCCTTCTCCAGCCCACCTCTGCAGGCTCTTACACCTCTAGAAGTGCCTGGATGGTCAGTTCCCACAAGGGGAAGGTGTGGGCATTCAGTGTGTGGGAATCTTGCACGGTGGTCCCACAGCTTGGAGAAGCAAGGGGGGGTGTGTGTAAACTCTCTTTATCCTGTGAAAAATGTTATTATTTCAGTGGAAATTTTCTGCCATGATGAAAGGCAGCTTTTCCAAAAGGGAAGGAAAAATCAGCCTGATTTCCTAGAAAAATCAGTCTGATAGCTGAGAAGTGTTTCAGGGCCAAGGGCATTCTCTGAGCTGGACAGAGCAGACCCCTCATGTGCAACTCCCTCACTTCTCCTAAGCACTCCCTTCACAGAAAAGCTACTATCTATAGTTATTATATGGTAAAATGAAGTGCTCCATCACTGAAAGTGTCCAAGGCCAGGTTGAATGGGGCTTGGAGCAACCTAATCTAGTGGAAGGTGTCCCTGCCCATGGCAGGAGGTGGAACAAGATGCTCTTTCAGGACTCTTTCAACCCACACCATTTTATGGTTATTTTATGAAGGCCAGGGTGGAAAATGCCTTGTGTGAGTGTATCCACATGTGCCCATGAGTGTGTACTCACATTTCCACTTGCTTGTACACCCACCACACAGTACTTCTCTGTGCCACATCCCCATCCCATGTTCCCACCATCCTCTCACTGCCACCAACACCACTGCAAACGGCCACGCTCGTAGCAGCAGCCACAGGAATGCAATAAGTAAGACAAATAACAATCTCTTGCGTGGTAATTTACAAATAAAAGTTCATTTTCCTTTCAAGGAGGAGCACAGACGTGTGTGTGTGTGTGTGCAGAGAGGGAATTCCGCCTCTCCGCCGCCAAAGGGACGAGAGACGTCGCGCCATAATTTGACCTAATTTTTTTCCAAATACAAAATGACCTGTTATGGCATCCCAGGGAGAATATGAATTAGCCCAGGTCAATAGGAGGTCAAATAGATAGGGTGCTAAAATCCCTTTACTACTTTGTAGTATCTTATGCTAATTCAGTTCCCTTCTCTGTGATAAACAAAGCCAGTTGAAAGTAGAAGCATCACACAGTGATGGGTCCCAAAGCTACAATTTAATACAAATCTAGTAATTCCATTATACAACATATCCAGTTCATTTAGAGGGAACGAATACTTAAGAAGGTCCAGGATTGAAATGCCTTAGCTGAGACTTAAAAATATAAATAATCCAGTAAAATTTCATTTGTCACATAAACCTAATAGATATTTATGGTGGAAATGCCGTCTGTCCTTTTAAACAGTGCTCAAATGCAATTCATAGGTCCTAAGTCCTTATAAACCAATATTGCAGGGTTTTAGGAACATAATTGTTAGATACATAAATTAATAAAAAAAAAAATCTTCATGGTTCCATCTTCACAAAAAATGATATATGAATGTAATGAGAATTAATGAGATTTAATAAAGCTGAACCTCTCATAATGTTTTACAGGTGATGCTTTTCAGCTTGGAAGGATTTTGCAACAGGACACTGTCACTACACGGCACCTCTGGGGCAGAGGAGACGAGAGTTATGTCAGCCAGGAGCAGCAGGATGCTCCTGGGAAGTGCCTCTGTGGCTCTAATTTTAACAAGGATACAGATAGTCCAAGCTTTAGGAGAAGCCTCCCAACTCCTTGTTTGCAGGCAAGAACAGCCAAGGTGAAACTGCTTTGCAAAGTATTGGCATTATTAGGAAATGCTTAAAATTAGATTTGACAGTCACACATCTCTGACCAGAAAATTAGAAAGAAATTCCTGGAAAAAAAGTATGTATGAACAGCTGAAGACTCAATGGTCTTTTCCAGGAGAGCACTTAAGGCAGGAAAACTCCAGGAAACTTCTCTGAATGATTAAAAATTGCTGAATTTCGGTTTGTTGAACCCAAGTGTGATGCTGGATATTTGGCAGAGAGGGAGAGAAACTGCAGACTGGAACAGGAAAATGGACACAAGGAGAAGAAAGGAGGAATGGAGAGAAAGGAAGAGAAAGGAAGAAAGGAGCAAAACTCAAACTGTGCCAGTTCTGCCATGTGTTGTATCATAGAATCATACAATTCCAGACTGTTTTGGATTAGAAGGGATTTTAAAGATCATCCAGTTCCAACCCCCTGCCATGGGCAGGGACACCTTCCACTAGCCCAGGTTGCTCCAAGTCCTGTCCAACCTGACCTTGGACACTTCCAGGGATTGGGCAGCCACAGCTTCTCTGGGTAACCTGTACCAGGGCCTCACCACCCTCACAGGGAAGAATTCCTTCCCAATACCCCATCTAACCCTGTCCTCTGGCAGTTTGAAGCCATTCCCCCCTGTCCTGTCCCTTCAGGCCCTTGTAAATAGTCCCTCTCCACCATTTTGTAGCTCCCCAGAGCTGGATGCAGAACTCCAGGTGGGGTCTCATCACAGCAGAGCAGGGGGACAGAATCATAATCAAAGTTATAACCCTGTATCCAATGCTGGATTCTGTTAATATCCACTGTTAGCTTCTGGAATTGCCATAGAGAGAGGAAATTATCCCTTTAAGATCATGGAAGAGCCAGTTGAAGGCAGCAGTTGTTAAGTGCCCAGGCTCAGGGAGCACAATGCTCATTGGGACTCAGATATGGAAAGCAGACGTTTGTCAGACTCCTTGGCTTTGAGAATTTAGTGAACTTGTCTGACATAAATTATCAAGGATTAACAGCAAAAAGTGAGATGGTTATTCAGCTTCAGGCCTCCAACCCAGGTGTCTAAATCAGAGACATGAGCTTCCTATAGCCTGTCAAGGATATTCCATGAAGGGAGTCTGTGTTCTCTTCCCTTTTCCCTGACTATTGATGCTTTTCCAGACAAAAGAGGATTTATCCTTGCTGGTTGTTGTTTCTGGCAATTTTAGCAGCTTCTACCTCTGACTGGGTATGACATTTCATGTCTTCCAGTGTTTTCCTTTGGATTCCAGTTTCCAGTCTGGATCTCCAATCACAGCCTTCCAACTTTGACCAGGGCATAGCTGGGAGAACACCACCACCGTTCCTTCCCTTATTTGTAGGTTTGGGAGATACACCTGTGGCTTGTTAAGAGAGGGGAGATAATTAAAGAGGAGCTTGAAGAGGAGGTTGATCTTCTCTTGGGTGAGCTACAGGGTGGTGCAGCATTCCAGTCCTGTTCTCCCAGCACAAAGGTGGGTGACAGCAAGGCTTGGTTAGTGCTGGTGTGGTCTGCTTTGAGTTCAGGAATTGTTTAGGCCCTGGGAGCAGGAAACTTCTGGCTCTCCCTGGGAGAGGTTAATACAGATGGGGAGTGAATGGCACTGCACCATCCTGGAAGGATGGGAGTTGTGGGAAGCAACTTGGAAGAAAATATACTGCTTCTGAATGGAGTTTTTTGCTGCCTACTTGACATCCTCTTTCCAGGTGAATGCCAGTGACCTTTTCACACGTCCTCTATGAACTCCTGTTCTCCAGACCTGCTTTGTGAAGCACTGCAGGCTGTAAGAGAGCTGGTGAGTCGATAGATCATTCATGTCAGATGCCAGTTGTTTTTTTTCTTAATTACATCATCAGTTAGATAAGATGTGTTTTAGGAGGGGTAATAATACTTTTTTAATGAATTCAAAGCTCTAGTGTGATTAACAGTTTTTAGAAAGTCTTGCTAAAGCCAGATTAGTGAAAAGGTTGTAAACTGTTGTTGTTTTTCTTTCATGTTGCCTACGAGAACAAGCAGCACTCAGGTGTAGACTATTGAAGCTGAATGTGTGTCACCTGCAGCTATAAGGGAAATGTTTAATCTGTCAGTTATCCTATTTTTGGTGGCAGTGCTCTCTGTTTACAGCACAAATCTTGATGGTAGATTTCCTGAGTTGTGTTATAAAGTATGTTGCTGGTTTTGGGTAAAAAACCCCAAGTGTTTGCTTCAAAAAAAGAAATTTATAAACTAGAGATGAAATTTATCTTTTAATATACTCTCACTGTATTTTAATAGTGCTTCATATATATAATTTTTGCTTTTCTCTGTGGTCTTATAGAAAAGACAGTCCGGTTCTGAATGCATAAATGTATTAAAGACAAATTAAGAAAATTTCAGCTTTGCATGTTCTCCACTCTCACCAGTTTCTTTGTCCAGCCCATAAGAACATTAATTTATGGTTTATCTGCAGTTTTTTTGGCTTTTATGAATTACCACAGGAAACCCACAGTGGCAAAATACTCTGATTTCAGGGGTGTGCATTGAGATACATGGTTGGTCTGATCCCTTTTAGAACAAGAATTATAATTATAAGAACTCAAAAACTTTCTGGCTGTTTTAGTCCAAAGTGAGACAACTGTGAGTAACTTGTGTCAGGGCACAAAATAGGCAACAGATTCTGACTAATTTGGTATTTGCTGTTTGGCCAGGAAATGATGTTCATATTGTCTACATTGCTGACTGTGTGGATTTTTATACTGTGGAGTATTATAAAGATTCCTTTCCTGCCACTCATCAAAACCACTTTGGAAGGGTGAATGATGCAGCAGAGATGTATCTCCTGATGGCAGTGAGAGTACTGGGTTACTATCAATGGTAATATTGATGGAGGCCTTGGGAAGAACACACAGCTGCTCTGTTTTAGCTGTGAGATTGTCCTCTTCCTTCTCAGCAATGTTCCAAGTGCTCTGAGGTTGCCACTGCTCCTTATTGTTATCAGTTCTTGTTGCATCACCAAGAAAAATCACAGGAGGTTCTGACTGAAAACATGCTGAACATAAAATGTTTTCCAAGTGAAACAGATGCATTCAGGTATCACTTTAAATCACATTTTCTTTCTCTATATTATCCTGCATTTAAAGGAGGTTTGGCTGCGTGGCAGGAACAAACAGGATACTACAACTGTACCCAATATGAATGGTTCAACACTGGCCTGGACTTGAATTCAATTATTATATTGAGTACAAACTGGAGAGTTTAGTCTTAGGAGCAAGACCACATGAAGAAAAAAACCAGTAGTTTCCTAGTCCAGTGCTCTTTTGGTGTGCATTGCAATGTGGAAGTCCTGCATCAGCCTTCAGCTTCCCAAGCAAATTCAGATGTTCAGCTCAACTTGGGCATCTAAATAAAGAGCAGCCAGGAGGATTTTTTTAATTTGTTTGGGGGTTTTGTGGTGGTTTTTTGTTGTTTTTTTTTTTTTAATTCTGACACACTTTTGATATTGTGTTCCTACAATTCCATGCAAACATTTTTTATTTCTGTAGACTCTCAAACAGCTCACATTGGTGAGATCCAATGATCCTGCACCACTCTTACCACTGAAATCTATGGGGAAAAAACAAGTAATTTCTTTACCTACATGATAATTATGATCCTACATGGCAAGTTGCTGCTTGGAGTATAAACCTAGCCACTTAAAACTTCCATATCTTGTTCCACCAAGCATTGCTTGCAGTCTGTCACCAAACCATGCACTCATGGTGAGGGGTCAGCAGCCTGTGAGTGAAAACAACACAGAACACATGGTGCTGTAAGGCTGCTCCTGCAGAAGTCTTTCCTCAGGCTTAGATCTTCCAGGAACAACAGGCAGCACCTGTGAGTAGGTCAGATGCAACCCAATATCTGTCCTGATGTCTTTGCATTCAGGAAGAACTATCATATTATTCCAGCACTTCTTCAATCTCCACATAAAATTTGTTTGTTCTTCCAGAAATGTCTTTTTACTTTTTTTTCCCTCTCCCAATAGTCTTGCTTAGAAAAAGGGAAAAAAAAAAGAGTTGGTACAGAGCATTTATTTAAGCTTGAAATGCTGTCTTAGTCTGTAAAAACAAGCCTTTCCTGATTTCCTTTCTTTCTGCATAAGATTTTAACGAGTCACATCTGGTGGTTCTTCATGTCATGTTACATTATGAATCTTTATGGGCAATTAACTGGTTGGGTATGAAAACACCCACACTAGTAATGGGTCAATGGGCACATCCAGTTTAAGAATTCAGCTCAAATTGTTAAGTCTGTCTCCAAAGAAAAAGCACAGTATTTTCGTTCTGATGAATTTGACGAGACAGTGGTGGGGCACAGAGTAAACACAAAACTTTCTCCAACAAATATTGATTAGTGGAAATTGTTTAGTGTTCTTCCCTTCTTCTCTTTTACTTTAAACAAATAGTAATAGCCAAATAACTACTTCTACATAATTACATTTATTGTGGCCATGAAAATAATTGAGATATGATAAGTTACTTGAACTGCTCTTGGTTTAAAATTATTAATTAATCGATTAAAAAAATATAACCCACATATTTCCAGCTCTAGCAGGAGTTGTGCAGCCAAAAAAATCTCCTCTGACCTTGAGAAGTAGGGATGGGTTAGAATCATTCCTCAAGGTCTCCCCCTTTTCCCTCTCCCTTGGAGCTGTACAAGTGTGTGTGTTTCCCTGAACATTTTCAGCACTGCTTTCTGAACCTCACCACAGTTTGGTGTTGAGTTGTACCTTCAGCAGTCCTGGGAAGGGCAGGGGAAGCCAAGTGCGGTGTTTTCCACCTTAGGCTTATTGTTCATCTGTGATCAAAGCAGATCCAGCTGGTGGTTCCCAGGCGCAGTGGCTGTTTGCAGCATCAGCCCCAAATTTCTGCAACACAAATCACCAGGAGCAGGTTCCATGTGGTGTGGGAATTCCTTCTACAAAGTCCTCCCTTGGTGGAGAAGAAGCAAGGATTTGTTACGAATGTTGGTGGTGCAGAGCAGGACTTTGTACCATTACAGCACATCAGTATGTTGATAAAATGTACTTAAATTTAATCCTAATGAATTTGAGGCCTTAATTTAAGTGGCAAAATGTTGTTTAAGATAAAGTGCTGTGATCCAAAATGGCTGGGCAGCCCCGTGTGCCCATGGCTCAGCTCTTCACTGTGCGCAGGAACGTGAGAAGTGAAACCAAACATTGTGAAACCAGATCAGGTCTGAACTGTCTGCTCAAAAAAGGTAACAGCTCTAGTTTTTACATGAATTTTTAATTTTAGATGACACCTTTGACTGGAAATGACAGTGGAGCAGATCATTTGTGTAATTACAGCAACAGTCATTGAGGAAGGAAAGGATCTTTCCAAGGCATATAAAACACGAGATGGATTTGATAGTGGCTGAACTCTGTAACCAGAGCTGCAGAAACCTTCTGGCTTAGCGGGGCTGTGAACCTGGTAATGTCTTAGCTGAGGTTGTAAAAAGTCATGAGATCGCTCTTTCCCTGTACTTCAGGTGAAGTAAAGTAATAAAGTGGAAAAAAAGAACTTTTAATGAGTCTGAGAAGGTTTAGCCACCTCTCTAACAGCAGAAATGCTAATGTGGGGCTGGACAGCAGGAGGTGGGGTGTTTAATATGTAAAAACAATTCCATTCAAAGGATTGGGAGTTAGCTTTGTTAGGCATATGCTAAATTCTGCGCAGGAAGGCTGCATGTATTATACACTGAACATGAGATTAGTCTTCCCCAAGTCACACCTTTTCCAGAAGTGTCTTTTCAACATGCTCCCAGGTTTTGTTCATGGAACAAACTATCCTTACACTAATAAATGTTGTTGTAGTGAAATGCTTTACACTTTGTTCTAGAAAATGTTACATATGATGCAGAAACATCAGGGTTTCTTAAAATGAATACACAAAGCCATATGTAGAAAAAAAAGAAGAAGAAACCAATAGGTATTTACAAACCAGAACTGAAGAAATACATTTCTGAAAAAGAAATTTCCAGCAAGGGTTCAATAATATTGCAAGGAACAAATTCTCTCTAAATACACTGTATATGGAAAATAATCTAGGGGACAGTAATTTGTACACACTTGAGAACTTCATAATGATCCTAAAAGTCTGTTTTGGATAAATAGTATTTCTTTTCTCCTATTTAAAAATGTAAAATCAAATGCAATTTTTTATATTGCTTATATGAAGATCACAGCTAATTAGACTTAGTTAAGTAAAGCATATCCTTTGAAAATTGGAGACAAGTTCCTTTGCCCTCTGAAGAATTGTCTGTTATTTACATTGTTAATATTAATATCCTGCAGCCTCTAAACTCTGAGTCGGTGTCATTGGAGACAGATCTAACAAACAACTCAGACCTCCAGTAAAATAATGACTTTTAGGTATTTTTTTAATTTGTTTTTTTCATGGGTTGAAATAACTAGTGATGACTGAAGCCTTATGTTCTTAAGGTAAAAGCCAGATTCAAGCCCTAACCTCTGGAATCTTAATTTATACTTTGCTCAGAATCTGTTGTTTGCAACTTAAATGTAAGGTACCAGAGCAAAGGAAGCTGTTTACTAGTTCTGGGGGAGCTGCAGGAGCTTTAACCTGGGGAAGCAGCTGGCTGTGAGGGTTTTTGAAGAGGTGAGGTGCTCACCTGGTGATGCTTTGGGTTTCCCAGGCTGGAAGGGGGGTCTGAGCACAGAGAGAAGTGTCACAGGTGCCTGCAGGTGAATGATATTCCCTCACTTGTGTTGGAAATCAATGATGAGACCTACTCTGGTCATCTCTCCTCTGCTCCTGCTTCATCAGTTCTCGGCACCAGGTGGAGGAAGGAAAATAATAGTCTTATTGAACCATAGAATGTTTTGGTTTGGAAGTGGGCGCAAAGACCATCTCATTCCAACTGATCGTAAAATCTGCATGGAAGAATGGCAGAAAGCTCCAAAAGGAGTGAGTCCTGGAAGGACAGAATTACTCTGAGAGTACTTGCAAATCTGATGGACTTTTCTTCTTGTTTAGAGGGGTAAACAACTTTCTGAATTTTACTTGATGTGATGGAGGTGGCAGGGTGGGGACTGTGGGTGCAGGATGGATTTGCTGTGCTGGGGACATGGGTTGGGCATGTTGTCCTCTCTCACCTCTGGGTTCTCAGGCTCCATCAGGGACCAAACCAAAGCAAGGGCTTTGCAGCAGGCTGGTCTTCAGCTCTCAAAGTGTGGTTAAGAGATAATACAGTCAGTGCACATTAGCTGGAAAGCTGTGGAAAATGTTATTGGGGTGATGTAGAGATGAGTGGAATTTATTAACATAGAGATGAACAGTAAAGGAAGGAGGTTTGGGTGATGACTCACCCTGTGTGAAGGTTGCAAAAATGCAGGAATTGGCATTAAAAGCTCCTTATTGTTTATGCTTTGCTTGCACTTGGAAATTTTGTGGAAAAAACCCGAGTATTCTCTAAAATTGGCACTGTGTGGGCAGAGAAAGACATGGAAAATACCTCCAGGAGCTGAGTGTCTGGTGCTGGAGACAACACCAAGGACGGGGGACAGGCTTCTGGCTGCACATGGCATCACATAA
Source organism: Lepidothrix coronata (assembly GCF_001604755.1). Lineage (NCBI taxonomy): Eukaryota > Metazoa > Chordata > Aves > Passeriformes > Pipridae > Lepidothrix > Lepidothrix coronata. The sequence goes on from NW_016690205.1 coordinate 5,474,456, forward strand.
CATGTGAAAATGGAGGATATTCACCAAGCTGAGGGCATCCAAGTGTGTCCTGATGGAGTTCAGGGATGTAAGCAGCCTTAATAAATAAATAAATAAATAAAAATCCCTTCAGTGGCTGCTTTATTGAACTAGCTGAAATGAAAATAAATATTACTAACAAAGAATTAAACATATGCCAAGAACACATGATGATATATTGAAGGGATATACTCCTTATCAGTTATATAGAGTTTTGATAGGTTTTAGGATGTTATATACAGGTTTAATAGATTTAACATTTAGGTTACAGTTTCTAAACTATTTAGGAGGTTTGGAAGGCCCTGTCCCATTAATTACAGTGGGAACTGAGCACCTAGATCCCCAAGCTCACTTTGAAATCCTCTGCCTAAATGTATCTTTCTACTCAGTGTTCACAAGGTTGAATAGAAGCAAAGTTTCTGGGATATGATAATTTCCTCCTAGAATAAATCTTGTATAAGTTAAAAATCCCTGGAAGCTCCAAGGTAGTAGGAGTTACGTACTGGGGAATCTTTAACAAGATCACTGAAGAGATTACTGGTTCAATAAATGAAGATTTTTCTCTTGGCTCCTCTGAGACAAGGAAGACACCAAGGGAATAGAGAGAAGCAAACACAACTCCAGTTTGGAGGGGAGGGGGAAATAAGGACTAGGAAAAGCAGCTGGGATATAATAGACCAGTACATCTGACCTTGGTGCTGGGCAAGACTCTGGAAACATTAATAAAGGATGAGATCACAAAACATCTGGAGAAATAAACCAGTCAGCATGGTTTCATAAAGGGTAAATCCTGTCTGACAAATCAGGGGGATTTTTTAGGGAGATAATGTGGAAAGCAGGCAGAGGTGGGAGCATTAGGCTTAATTCTGTCCTTTTTGGGATCACAGCACTGCTCTGGAAGGATTGCTCAGTTAACTGGGGAGTGGGTTGGAGTAATGCTGGTGTAAAAAGGGGAGGAATGTGAGGTGTAACAGGAGGCTGGACAAATCTCCAACTAATTTAACAACTCTTCTTCACAGAAAGGGCGTTCAGGCATTGGAAGGGGCTGCCCAGGGAGATGGTGGAGTCCCCATCCCTGGAGGTGTCCAAGGAATGACTGGATGTGGCACTCAGTGCTCTGGGCTGGGTGACAAGGTGGGAATAGGGCACAGGTTGGACTCCATGGGCTGGGAGGTCCTTTTCAACCTCAGTGATTCTGTGATACTGAGGGTTAAACTATAGCTCTATGCATCCTCTGGAAAAAATTGAGTAAAGGTGGTATCCAGTGAGGTGAATAAAGCAGAGATGATGGATTAAATCTGCAGAGAACTTCTCTGCGAGGTTGGGGAAGCGTGAGAGAGAACAGTCCATCGCCCCCTCTTAAGACAAACAGTAGGTTTTTTATACTTGTAGCTCTAAACTGGGGGAATATTCACCAAACTGATACGTTTTGCAGAATTGTGGGTGAGAAAGAGTTTCAGTACTAATGCAAAGCAGAAGCTAAACCCATAAAAGTATGAACTGCGAAGATATAAGAGTTTAATCTGGCATGTTGTAAAGTGCTTCCCTGGAGCTCTGTGGGCTGCCCTGCCCCAGGTAGGACAACACAGCGTCCCATGGACATCCTGGGGATTGGAAAGGGCAGAGGACAACCGGAACGATAGAAGTACTTATGAAGCTCCTACGTGCAGAAAGCCTGGGAAACCTGGATATGTACTCACTTGGGGGAGAAACAAGCTGTTTAAAAGATGATCTGATGTGAAGATTTCAAGATGCTGAGGAAGAATTTGAGAGGAGATGAACTGGAGATAAACTCTTTAGATTTCCTCAGAATCCCAGGATGTGTGTTGATAAAATAAGTATAAAGGAAAAAAAGCAGCTGAAATAAGAATAGGGGTATGTTTGATTCAAGCAAGGTGAAATAAGCTGTTAAATTGCTGATGCAGGATGGAAAAGGAGCTGCTTTCTTTGCCGTGTAAGTGTGCTGGAAAGTAAGGATAAATGGAGCTGGAGCAGAAATCAGTTCTGTCCTTCCCTAACATAACCCATAACTTGACTAGTTTTATAGTTAAAGGCCAAATAATTAATCTTAATTAAAACATGCAAGGAAGGGGTGAGTGTGCAGGCAGCGCTGGTGGGTCAGTGGGTAGGTGGTACCTTCCTTGTCTGAATGAGCTGCTCAGGAGACACAAGGAAAGGCCAAAGCTATACCTAAAGGAGTTATCTTGGCTTATAACCTGCATCCTCTTGCTGAATAATTCCCAGAGGCCATTTTTTATGTTGTCTCCCAATTTAGTGGTAAATAAAATCCCCCAAATTCATGGTGTCAGGAGGAAAACAGAATAAAATGGGAGGGTGGGGAACAAAAACCCCAATTCACCATTTAATATTTACAATGGGATTTTTACAATAAAGATTCTAAATACTGAATAATTGTTAGGCACAGCAGTAGCACAAAGTCCCACTGCTGCAAGCACAACACGTGCCAGGGTCTGGGTTTACCAGGCTCCTGTAAACAGATAAAAACAGAAAGTACATCAGTCCTGAAATGCCATTGAACAAAGGGAATGTGTGTCTGTGTGCTCTGACCTACAAGGAACTGTCTTGCTGAGGTCTTACTAATTTTATTGCTGGCCCATAAATACTTTTCTGTGTGTATGACCTGCAAAGTAGTCTAATTGCAAACCTGTAGTAGTGTACTAATTTATGGAGAAATAGGATGAGAAAAATGGAGGTACTACACAACATTTTTAGTAATGGGAGCTGCCTGTGTGTTCTCTTATCCAATGTGTACTGAACTTTATGTACAAAAATAGAAATACCACTGTTGCCTCATGCTCAGTGACACTGTTGATGTGATGTGAGCCAGAACAGACGAGCACAACAGCCTCCTCTCTGCTCTAAAAAATCACTTTTTCCACCAGATTGTAAGAGCACAGCATAAAGCCACTCAGGTTTTTCTTAATTATTCAAGTCCACTTACTAAACTCTGTTTGTTCAGGGTGGATTTTTTTCTTTCTTGCAGACAGTTGGAAAATTAACATAAGACTCAGCTGGAACTTTGAAATAAAACTCTTATCTAATGGGAAGGAAGAAAATGTTTTTCAAGTCTCAAAGTTGTTCACATCCATTCATATGTTTGATCTTTGTGGGTTTGATTAGGTGTGATGGCCCTAAAATACTATTTTTATCTGACTACAAGCAGGAAATATTAAAACATTGAGCAAAACAGAGCTCAAACACACTGTGCTGACCCTATTTGCCCAGAGAGGCTGTGGACTCCCAGTCTCTGGAATTGTCCAAGGCCAAGTTGAACAGGGCCTGGAGCAATCTGGCCTAGTGGAAGGTGTCCCTGCCCATGGCAGGGGGTGGAATGAGATGAGCTTTAAGGTCCCTTCCAACCCAAACCAGTCTGTGATTCTATTTGTAGGGCCAAGATCCCAGTTGCAGAGGTTCTCTCTGACTGCTCAGGTGCCTTTCTTTTCAGAAGTGCCTCTTTTGATAGTTCCTTATCAGTTTTTCCACCTTATCTTTTCCACTTAAGTTTTTGTTAATTTTGACAGTTGTCCAATAGAACCGAACAGAAACTATTATTTCAGCTACTTCAAGCTACTAACAGGAGCAAAAAATGGAGCTGACATAAGCTGGAATAACTTCAGTCTCTTCCCAGAGCAAGAAGCTGTTGTGTCAATGAAACCACATTTCTTCTTTAACCTGCTTCTCATTTGTCTGCATCTTCCCCCGTTGCCTTCAGGAATGAGTCATTAATAGCTGCTATTCAGGAAAAAAGTGAGAACTCTTTCAGTCCATAATTCACCCTCACAATTCAAGCAGTGAGTCAGTTTTGAACCTTTTCATACTGCATCATCCCACAACCACCAAACCAGATGGAGTACTGGGTTTATAAAGATAATGCCAAATTCACTGTGAGCTGCTCAGATCCCCCTTTAAAATCCTGTGCAGGTCAATAGGGTTTTGTCCCAGACCTCTAAAGTGGTGTCAGGTGCTTGGAGGTGCTGTTTCTCCTTCCTTGGTATATTTTTTTTCCCAGTTATGAGCTTTGCCAGTGCCTCATCCTGCTGCACAGGGTGCTGTGAGCTGCCTAATCGAGCACCACGTGCCTGTAACCCACCAAACACGATGGAAATTCGTGCACAATTTAAATCTGACAGGCTTTTTTTTCCTCCACCACAGATAAAAGTCTGTTGATTTGCCAACCCCAACTGTGAAACGTTCCCGCTGCCTGAACTGTTTTCCACACAACACTTGTTTTCTTTGTAAAAGCCTTTTTCTATTGATCTGAATTGACTTGTGCAGAAAAGCCTTGTGAGTTCGATGCAAATTGTTGCTGTGCACTTACCGGGAGCAGCAGAGCAACACAAAGGGATGTTTCTGTGTGGATGTGCAACACCCGTATTTCAAGACATGTCTCCCTGTATTGATATTTGGCCTGATCTCGCTCTCAGAGTATAAGCAAGCAGTCAATTAATGCATTTTTAAATGTTTGGAGGAGATGCTAAATCTAAAGCCCGAGGAGGGCACGTGTTTGGGTACAGGAATGCTGAATCCGCGTGTTTTCCTGGATTGAGCTGAAATTGATCTCAATCTTTCAGCTGAGACAACGTCAACTCCTAGAATTTTATCCCAGCTCTGTGTCAGGGCTGGGGGGGAAGCATAGAAACACAACCAGAAAGAGCAGCTTACTTAGTTTTTTAACCTACTGAAATAACTGGTTTTATGAAGTTTTTGGCCCTGATGTGCAGGTGCTCTACTAAAGAACAGTGAATAGGTTTGGGGTAGGAAGAAATCTCGATTCTTGAATTATTTATCCACGAATAGTTTTGAGATGTAGGTCCCTGTTGTGGACAAGAGGCTGTCAGTGAACACGCTGTCAGTGTGTTCATCTACCATAGTAAGTGGGGGGAAGTTTTGTTTGCTTGAGGAAAGGATTTGGCACTTCATCCATGTATGTGTGGGTGCCGCCTCAAAAAGGGAGAGTGAAAAACACAAGAGCAAGGCCTTTTGTAGGTAAACATTTGCCCTTTGGTTAGGGAAAGTATCCACAGAAAGTAATCCAAGTGTTCGTGATGAACCAGGTTGAGAATAAGAAGGATTTGCTGGCAGAAATGCACATCACTGCAGCTTCTGTTCCCAAAATCTCCATGACTGGAGGAACTGCAGAAAATTCTTCCTGCGCAGCTGTGCTGTTGACCCAAGCTCTGTCCAGCAACTCCCAGACAGACTTTCATAGAATCATAGAATGATTTGGGTTGGAAGGCATTTAGAGCTCATCCAGTCCCACTCCTTACAACAGGCAGGGACACCTTCCACTACCTCAGGTTGCTCCAAGCCCAGTCCAACCTGGCCTTGGACACTTCCAGGAATGGGGCAGCCACAGCTTCTCTGGGCAACCTGTGCCAGGGCCTCACCACCCTCCCAGGGAAGAATTCCTTTCCAATATCCCATCTAACTCTGCCCTCTGTCAGTGTGAAGCCATTCCCCCTTGTCCAGTACCTCCAGACCCTTGTTCAAAGGGCCTCTCAAGCTCTTGGAGCCCCTTTAGGTAGTGGCCCCCTTTCAGCCTTCTTGTCTATGAAGGGGAGCTTGGGGTCTGCTCTAAACTTGAGCTCTTCTCAACAGCAACATCTCAGCCTGGCACACATAAAAATGGCTCTTCAGATGTAAAGTTATTCCTGAAATCCTGGCAAGTTTAGTGCTTCAGAAGCAAAAGATCCCACTGAAGTATTGTGGCTGAAAACCCACAGCAGAGGAACACAAAACAAATTTGTTAAGTCATAAATTCTTCTGGAGTAACTTTTGCACATCTTCAGGAATTGCAAAGGGCTGAGGAGCTGAGAGGAAATGAAGGAGTTAAAAAACAAACTACAAACCCTTCTGAGAGAAAAATTGTATTTCTTATTTAGTCATATCACGCTAAAACTTCTTTTTCTTCTGTAAGGAATAATTGGTAGAAGTGGAAGTGTGGTGTGTCTGTGCTGTCCCGGGTCCCAGCACCCTGCCTGTGGGAAGGGCTGGAATGGGAACATCCACCACCAGAGCAGAGCACAGCCTAATGAGTGCTGAGTGACAATGGCACTGCCACGGAAGGACATGTGACATGCACATGAATATCAAATGATTTCATCATAATCACTGCTATTTTCATGAATACCAAATAAACTTATAATAACTGAACTCCTGAAGAGTTACCATTTTGTGAGTAAAAAAGAAACCAACCAAAAAATGACAACAGAAAGAACAAACAACAGAAATAGTGGGAAAAATGAACCTAATTGTGTCTTGGAGAAGTGATATTTAAACGAAATGTTTGACAAAGTGAAATATTTAGAATCATACAATCATTTGTGCTGGAAAAGTCCTTTAAGACCATCCACAGCAACCATCCCCCAGCACTGTCAAGGCCACACTAACCCATGTCCCCAAATGCCACATCCACATGGCTTTTACATTCCCCCAGGGATGGGGACTCCACCTTTTCCACTAGTTGATGATAGCTCTTGTCCATTTGTTTTGTAGTTTTTGTTTCATTTTTCATTTAAATTTCTAATTTTTTAATGCTATATACCAACTAAAAAGAATGTAGAATTATTTACTTGTTTAACAGACAATCTCAGTTGAGAGTAGGGTTTTTTGCAAGTAAATATCCCTGCTGTAAAAGGACAACTCAGATAACACTCTAGGAGTTTATAAACTAATAAACTTCATATATATGTATATATGAAGTTTATTAGTTTATAATAGCATAGTTCGTATATAGCATCTTATAGATGGGTCTTAACTTCCTGAAGCAGAGAAACTCTGGTTTCTAGTCAAACGTTTCCTCCACTAAAACTTCAGAAAACTGGAATTGTGAGGTGTGTTTACTTGTGATAGAATTATACACAACAGATTGAAACACTATAAAATGTGTAAGGAATAGTTTGCTGTGCCTAGAATCCTCCTTCCCTGCTCAGATGCTGTGCCCCTCCTGCACAGTGGGAAGCTCAGCCCTCTCTGTCTGTGGTTCCCAGCCTGGTCTGTGCTCGCTTTTCACTGTGTGAGAATGGTTGTGACTGTGTTGTTGGTGTTGGAACCCCCCAGTTTATCTGTGTGAAGATGTGTGATGTGGCATCAGACAGGGTAAACGGGCTTTGACTTAGTGACCTTTGATATGGAAGAGAAAAGCAAATGACTGTCGTTTCTTGCCTTGCAGGAGCAGCTCCTGAAATACCAATTAAAAGCTGTAATGGGAGCTCAGGATGGATCTGTACCATAAGACACTTCTAGGGCAGGCAGGAGGGTTGCAATAATAATAATATCAAGTACATTTCCTTATTTAACTTTGTTTTTTTATTGTGTTCAGCCCGCAGCTGATTTTTTTTAATTTTTTTTTTTTTTTACCTTGTAACATAGTCCCTAATTGAGACACATGAAGCTCATAAGAGGCTTTAGACAAGATTCAGCTCACCACAAAAGTCATTATCTCATTTTCATTTATTAACATGATATTTCCAATGGATTAACGAGGGTTTCCCTTTTGTTGCCTCTGTTATGGCAGTAGCCCTAAAGGGGCTGTTGCGTTTCTCCATCTCAAGTGACTTCTTACTCACATTAGATTACAGTAATGTACGTGTTCCAGGAATGACATTTATTCTACTTCTTGAATTAAAATTCCCTGTTTGAAGTAGCTATAATTGCTGGAAATAGGATAAAGTGGACTTGAGTGTTGATTTTAGCAATGAGCCGGTATCAAAATAGCTGCTGCTAGAACTGGGCATGGAAAAATACTCTCCCCTAATTTCAGGTGTCTGATCCCTTTGTATTTCTGGAATCTGCATATTATGATGCAGAACTGGTAATTTCAAGTTTCTGAGGAAGCCAGAGGTTGTCCTAAGGAACTGCTCCCCGTGTTTTCCACGGCACTCACACAGTTATTTTTCGACCATCAATGGCCCTGCCATTCCATGAGGCTGCAAAATAACAGTGAAAATTTTGGTTAAGCAGGAAAAGCGCCGATGGGATGCCCTGCCAGGCATGTTGCAGCAGGATGTAGTGGTGAACCCCAGCACAGGGAGCTGTGTTATTTTCCAATCCTGTTTTCCAGCTCTGCTCACTGCTCCCCAGTTCCTGCTCCTCTCCCAGAAGGCTGCCTGAGCAGCATTACAGCGAGGACCTGCAGAGAGCCTGTCTGCTCCAGGCACTGTCTGATCTTGTCTGACATAATTTAAACCTATGCTTCCTGCTTTAGTTTTACATTTTCCAGGGCCTGAAAGGTTCAGTGGGAAACAAAACCACCAAAGAAAAATAGAGAACAGGGGATTTAAATCAGTGCATTCTATTGCTGCTTCATCTTACCTGATATAAAGATGGTGTTGGGTGCCTGCCATTAGGTTTGATATAAAATCAAGACCTTAATTATTTGTGGGTGTCAGATTTCTTCTGTCCTGTCCCTTCAGAGGTCTCAGCCCTAAAGGAGGAGAGTTTAAACCTGGCATTTAGGAGGAAAAATGTGTCTGCTTCAGCCAAGCCTCTCCAGGGCAGCTGGATTTAGTGCTGTTCCTCACCTCTGCTGTGTCCAGACCCACTGTTGCCTGCCTGGAGGTGCACAAGGAGGGGAGTTAGCACAGAATGATGGTGTGTTCCTTCTGGATCAGCTTTAATAAGCCTAAGGATATGAAAATCTGGAAAATCAACTGTGGAGCTAGGAAGAAGAATTCTTCATGCCTTGTCTTCTGGGGAAAAAAGTATCAGGGATATTTAATCCAGGAAGCTCCATCTTATGTCAAGTTTAGAATCATAACTTACAGTGCTTTACAAAAACTCTTACAGTCACTAGCAGGTTTTAACATGAATTTGTAAACTGAAGCAGCCTTTGCTGATTTATTTTGGAATTTCTTTTTCACTCTGTATCCTAAAGGGTGCTTTGGGCTTTATTTGTTAAATCAAGTCTTGGGAAGGGGGGTGGCAGCAGGTGCAGCAATCCCTGTGTTGGCAGTGAGTGGAGAAGCTCCTTTGTGGGATCTCCTCTCTTTTTGGGTGTCACAACTGTGGTCATGTAAAGGAAAGCTTCAGGTGGGCCTTTAAAGGATGGGCTTAAACTTTTCCAGGGGTGAGAGCAGGGAAAATGCTTTTAAAAATATGACATCCATATAAAACATGCCTTTTTCATTCTCCATGATTTTTCTAGAGAATATTCTGCTTAATGTAATAATGAAACTCATGTAGGGCAAATGGCCTTACACTGATGGGTGCAGGGACCTGTTAAGAAACACAAAAAACCCTGGAGTGACCCCAGAACCCTCTGCCTGGGATTCAAGCATTGTCACCAAGTGTCACCAAGTGTTCAGCTCTGCCTCTGTCAGCCCCTTCTTGTAGTTTGTATTTCACAGCAGGGTTCAGGGAGGTTGGTGCGTGTTCACTAGAGCCTGACCAGAAAGGGTGTTCAGAGTGTGCTCTTCCTTAATTTGAAAAAAAAAAAAAAAAAGGCAAAAATAAATAGTAAGAACAGTTGGAATAAAACCTGAGTTTTGGGTAAATTCCAATAATGTGTTTTTCATTGCATGAGACGTGACGCCTGTCAACACTTACTAGTCAGATTTGCCTCTTTTTTATGTTTCTTAAACAACTCCCCCCCCAATTTTTTGTAGCGGAGAGGAGTGTCCTGCATATCATGCTTCCATCTCCATACTGTAATTATTAATACAGGGTAGGGAGAGGTCACCTATGTTTTTTGGCAACAGTTATGTTCCCATGTATAAATCATGATAAAGTGCTATTACTCTGTAGGGTACACTGATGTTTTCAATTTACCCTGTGTAGAATATATTTTTTTTCTTTCTCCCTTAAAAAAAGAGGGGGAAAAAAAAGCGCCTTTTGTTCCTATCACATAGATAAACTCATAGATTTCCCAAGCAATAAAAATAATATTAATAAAAATGAGGCATTGTTACAAAGTAGGTCCTAACTATGCAGCCTAATGTTTCAGTAAGTCTGTGGTGCACATCCTTTTATAGCCAATTAAGGGGATGTTTTATTTCCCTCATTAAAAGTGCAGCCCACAGTCACCATGTTGAATCAAATAAGTATGAGTTTGCACATCCTGTGCTCAACCTTTCCTCGAGGCACAGTAGCATTTGTCATCTTTATAATAAAGCTTTCCAATTTTTCTGATTAATATTTAAAAGAAATAACATGACCTGAGGAATATATATATATATATATATATATAACATCCTTGTATGAAGGCAATCCGTGCTCCCTGGTTTAAGGCTAACGTGCCATTAGATCACTTTGTGTTCTGCCTCCTTCTAAGACCTATTTTCCGGTGTTTATGTGCAGCAGGAGTCTCTTTGTGCTCCTTGCTTTTTCCCAGATGACAGAGGGAGATCTCACTGGCATTTCAGTGGTCGCCAGCATGCTCCTGGTCTTCAGCGTTGCCACGTGGAAGTCGAGGGATGGTCCTCCAGGGATTGTCCTCTGAGCAATTACCGAGTCGTTATGGTTCCCTGAGCAAGTGCTTTCTGAATCAAGCTCCTTGCAGCTTTCTAGCAGAGCAAATATGGGCTGGAGTGCTGTGGAAAGGTGAGGTTCTGCCCCTTCATTCAGCTACCAAAACCTGGGCAGTGGTGGGGACAGAAGGTTCATTGGGTCCCTCTCTTCTGGTTCACGTGGCAATTTGCTTGTGTCACCGTTGTGCTTGTCTTTGGTGGAGATGACCTGGAAAAGTGTGGCTTCAGCTTGTAAAGGCACAACGTCCCCTCAGTCCCTGACTCCTGAGGGTCTCCAGCTGGTACAGCTTTACTGAGCTCAAACAGCTTCATGGTTGAGAAAGTAGGTATTTGTGTTAGAAACAGGGATTTCTGTAGGTTACAGAAAAAATTAATATATACCTAAATTTATTTGTTATAATTATTATTTTTGAAACACATACATGAGCTTTTGTTGGCAGTGTAATGCATCAATGTACTAAACAAGGGTAAACAATGAGTAGGCTGAGATTTGACAGCAGAGGTGTTAGAAACTCCTTCCTCTTGTGCAGTCCTTGGAGTACATTAATTCTCTGGTCTTCCCCCCTCCCCATGTTGTCTCTCATTTATTTTCTTTCATTTTGCCCCCCAGTAATAATTGGAGACAAACAGAAGAAAATAAGGAGTGCTGAGATCAGTGTTGGTATTTTATATTGGCACCCATCACTAAAACCCCTCAGGTTCTTCAAACCATTACAAGCAATCACAGCTAGAATAACAAAATATAAGCCTTTAAACTTAAAGGCTCAATTATTCAGGGCTCTCTGTAAATTACAGACAAAGCTAACAAATTTCATACATTAGTCATGGTAAAAAATATTAAATTCCATGGTTTGTCACAGATTAATAGGAAAAAAAGATTAAAACGGCAAGTTGTGTAAGTAATTTAAACAAATGGTCGTCAGAGATTCTGCATGTTTGGTGAAGAATTAAATAAGTGAATATCAGCAGCTGAACTTCTTGTGGAGGAGCCAAACCCCTTTTGGAAATGCTGGGGCTCTTTTTGAATATGTTTTGCTCGATCCTGTAACACATTCAAAACAGCTGTCACACAAAGAAAGAGAATTCACCACGCAGTGTTGCTTGTGTTTCTCCTAATCCATCTCCACCAGTCAAACACTTGCTGTGGAGCGAAAAAGGGGAAAACCTCCTGTGGACCAAAACTTGGAAGATGCAGAGAATTCCAAGATTAATACTGAAGGCTGGAGTGCTTGTTGGAGGGGTTGATAATGCTGTGCACCACCAAGCCATCATCCCTTTAAGTAGCTCCAAGAAATAATTGTGAAATGTTCTTTGGGGTGTGCTGGCACTTGGGCACAGTGGCAGCAGAGCCAAAGGGATCCCCATGCCTGCTTGGGAATGGGGTGGGACCCACGAGGCAGGGAACTACACATGGATTTGTGTGCAGGGGACAGTGCAACCGCTATCTGTGACATGGAGCTGTCCCTGATGATCCAACTTCTGCTGAAAAAGCATTCTCCAAATCCCCCTGTTAAGGAGGATAACAACAATCAGGATGGATTTTGCAAGACTGAGCCATGTGTGCACTCAGCCTGTGACAATTTCTAAGTTATTTGTCCTTTACTTTTCTATTTATTTATTTATTTATTCTGTGTGTTGGAGAGATGATGAAAATCTTCCTTCCTTATGATCTCCTGGAGGTAACAGTGGGATATCAAGAACAGAACCTCACCCTACCCACCATTTCAGCCCAGTTCAACATGCTTTTGAATTTTTTTTTCCCACTCTTCACTTCTTCAACCCTTGTTTATTGAGAGGCACACAGAAGAGAAATCAAAGCTGATAGCAAGGGAACCAAATATTTGTTTTCTGGATTTTCCTTCTCTTTCACTCCCTGTTATGGTTCTTCCAATTTACATCTCTCCAAAGACATGGGTGTGGTGCCACAGACAGGCTACTACTGTAATTTACTGGTTTTAAGCCTACCAGTGGCTTGCTGGCTCTTGCTCCAACATCCATGGCACAATGTGTGGCCAGAACTGGCATTTGCACAGGGGAAAAGCTCAGGCCAAACTGGCTTTGCTGCAGGGATGTCTTTGCCCATTTTCTTAAGCTGGCATTGAGGAGTGAGCTCTGTCTTTATGTGGCATCACAGCAGCTCTGGGAGTGCCTGCTTTGAAATGAGTTCAGGCAGAGCAATGCCCAGGGGTCACTGGTTTTAAGTGTTTTCAGTAAATCTCCATTTCACTCAACACAATTTTCATAAAATTCGTAGTGAGTGAACAGCAATCAGAGGGTCAGCAAACATCCAGCCTTTATGGTTTCCCTCTTTTAATGTAAAGATTCACAGATTTCCTCATAACTTTCAGGAACCTTATCTTATGTATGTTTGTTCAGCATAAAATCTGCTGGTGGGCAAGTTGTCCTCTCCCATATCCATGCATCTGCTGGGATGAAGATGCTCCAGGGACTCTCTCCACCGGCAAAATTAATTGAACCAGCATTTGGGATCTGCTTTTCCCACAACATCTCCATCCTGACTAGAGTCAGGAAGCCCCAGTCATCCCCTATGGGAACTCCCTTGCAGGAAAATTCCCAGCACAGCTTCTCAATGAAGGGAGGTTGAGTGTCTTCTGATATGTCTTGGATAAGCATCTGCTTGTGATATTCATCCAAAAACTGGAAATACTAGGCTTGCTCCACATTAATTCATTTCAGCAGCTGCCCCAGCAACAGTTTGTGTCCCAGTACTGATAATTAACTTTGGTTGACCTGAGAGGGTGTCTCTGACCTAGATTTAGAGTCAGGCTTAGATCTTCAGTGAAAGACCTCAGGGTTTGTGCTTGACATCACCAAATTGTCACACAAACCCAAATACTGTTAACTTTGCTGATGGTTTCACAGACTTTTGCAACAGCAGGATATTCATCTGTTGGGTCCTTGGCCCAGTTTGAAGGCTGATACAGGGACAAGCCCTCTTGCCACCCTTTGTGTATCTGTACGGGTGTTTGGTTTAAACTTCTGATGTAGCAGGAGGATCTGGGACCACCAAGAATGGTGACTTCATATCCAACCTAACAGCTTTTCACTGTACTCAAAGGATGTTAGTGCAGGTTTGCATCTTGCTTTCCCTCTCCTTGCCAGAGGCAACCTTATGCTTTCCTTTTCCCATTCCCTGTTCATTCTGGCTCATTCCTGGGCTCATTCATTTAATAGGTTTCATTCCTATTTAACACACACATTGGGAAGAAAAGAAAAATGTTCACTGAGACAAAAACCACTGTCCTTCATCCGAACATCCCTGTCTGGCTCCGCTGCACCCACCTCCTCCAGCTCCTCCCTGCCCCCAGCTTTTCCAAACCTGCTGGGTGGCTTCAAACAGTCTCCTTGTATCCATCCCATGTTTAAAGGCTTCTCTGAAAATAGGTGAACTCCTCTAGCTAGTAACCTGCTGGAGGAGCCTGTCAAGGGCTGGCTGTTCACACTTCAGTCTCCGCAAGAATCAAAGTAAAATGAGGAGACTCTCACAGAAAAGGGTTACAGAGAGTTTCACGTATTTTGCAGCCTTTTCATGGCTTAAATTACACTTCCCCTTGTTCTAGTTTTAAAAGGCAGAACAGAAAAGTTAATTTTAACACTGAAAAATGAAGGCTCTTCAATTATTTATAACATTAAAATGTACAAATGTTTGATCAATGAACTTGAAAAAAACATGCAACTACAAAACCCATTTCACAGTGTTCTAAAGTTCATGTGGCAGAGATAGAGAAGTGAAATGATTATTAACAGACGAAGAGCAGCATTTTAATAACATTCGAGCTGTAATAATGAGGCTGACAAAAGCAAGGGAATTCAAAGCCAACGCTGATCTGACGCTCCCTCCTTAACACATAGACTATGTGTAATTTTGTGGAATGTTGAGGTATTGTAAGAAAATTGCTCTCGTGCCAGAGACCCCTCGGTGTGGGGCCCAGTGGGGTGGCAGCAGGATGAGGTACCTTTTGTTTTAGAACTTTATTATTTTATACTGGAGTGTTTTGAGTAAATACACAGCTCTGTCTTCATCTTTTTTTTTTTTTCTTCGAGCTTTACCATTAATAATACTGGAAACGTTTTTGTTTTGTTTTTTTTTTTTCTCTCTTAAAAACACTGAAATAGGACATTTCCCATGAAGCAGCACCAGGTGAGCCCAGCGTGCCAAGTAATGGTTTGTAGAGGGGTATAGATTCCTGTTTCACCAAACAACATTGGCTATGTATTGGGATGAGCCTCGTGACACCCAAAATGCAGGGAGCCTTCAAATCAAGGAATCACAGAATGGTTTGGTTGGAAGGGACCTTAAAGATTATCCAGTTCCAGTGCCTTGCCATTGGCAGGGACACCTTCCACTAGCCCAGGTTGCTCCAAACCCTGTCCAACATGGCCTTGGACACTTCCAGGGATGGGGCAGACACACCTTCCCTGGGCAACCTGTGTCAGGGCCTCACCAGTCTCAGAGCCAAGAATTCCTTCCCACTATCTAAGCTAAATTTCCCTTCTTTCAGTTTGAACCCAAATCATCCTGTGCTCCTGCAAATCATGGTGTAGGTTTAGAGGTTATAGTGAGTATGAGGCTTGTCCACAGCAGTCCACATAGCCTTGCATTTGGGCAATAAATTGTCTCAAAGTTACTCCAGATTAACTGGCTCTCAGTGCCTTTACCCTGGGGTCTGTTCTCCAAGGGCTTGACAGCTGGAAGGGCTGGTGGTGTCCTTCCATCAGGCTAAAAGGATATTTTTGTTGGACAGGTACACAGGTTTTTGTACAAAAAGAAGTTTATTTTCCAAATACCACCCCCTTTCCAGGAAACAAACATGATGTGATCAGCCAACTGCACAGTTGCAATAAATCCCATTTATTCAGTCCTTTTCTGAGATAAATGGTTATTCTTTTGGATACTAAGATGCCTCTTATGCAACAGCAAACTGAAAACTCCCTGTTTTTACTGCATTAACTGTGATGTTTATAAGCAAAATGCATTTCTGAATTGGAAGGGGCACTTGGACACTAGATACAGAGTGTAAGGCAAGGCAAAGGGTTTATTGCACTGAAACTTATATTTATGTCCTTGTGAGGGTAAGAAAATTATATTTAGAAGGTGGAAATCCTTGTCCTTGGTTTGTTAGAGGTAAGGAAGAGCTCCCTTTGCTCTGCCAGCACAGCAAGGGACCCCCACGGCTCTTCCCTTCCCCAGCCTGACTCGGGAGGGTGAATCCTGAGGTGGGAGAGCTGAGAGGGAACTTCTCTGATTTTGGGCTTTTCCCTTGCCTTAAAGGAGATGATTTAGGAGAGAGTGTCCAAGTTCACCCCGTTGGTGACCAGGTGGCCAACCCAAGTAGGAGGGTCACTGTGGGGTAGTCACTGCCCCCATCCAGAGGGACCAGCTGCCCTTTCCTGAGCTACTGCCTGAAAAACAAGAGCCCAACCTTCATGTCTTGGTCCTGCAGCTTCTAATTATGCCCTGCACAAGGCCTTAGATGTGAAGTCTGCTGCAGAAGCAGGACGGTGACGACGATGAAAGGGAGCAACATCAAAAGTGTCAGGAAGAGGAGAAGGCAACGCCATATCAGTGTTGAAGCCACATGCATATTCCAATTTGCTATGTGACTGTGTTACTAATTTGGAGGGGGAAAGAAATCCGATTACAGGCGGAATGGAATCCCAAACAGTGCCTCAGGAACGTGCAACTGAAGAGTTGCTTAACAGGGGAGTCATGAGCAATTGAATCTACTCTTAACACGCAACTAAAGTATAATTAGGGCTCATTAGGTGGGGCTGCTAGATCTCAGGTCTGCAGTCACCATTGACAGGGAGGAAATAAGGCCACAGCACTTACCCTTTCCTCTTCATTCTCAGCCAAAGTATGAGTACTTTTCTTACACATCCCCATCTGAGAAGGTGGATTGTGCGTTTTTCGCTCTGGTGTTGCAATATTGTTAAAATTACAAAATTGATCTGGAGGGGGGGAAAAGGAATTAAAAAAAAAAAAGTTGCAAAAATTCTATTAATAAAATTTAGTAGATTAATAAGTCTTAGTGTTGCATATAAAAATTGGCATTAAATATTTAGAAATTCTATTAATAAAATACTAGATTAATAAAGCCTAATATTAAATATAAAAAATTAATTGGGTGCAGCTCGTCAACTTTGCAGTGTGAAAACCACAGAGAGAGTCCTGCCAGGCCTTACTTGGGTAAAGTGTCATGACCATGACCAGGTGATAGAGGTGCAAGGAGAGGAGGTTTAGAGCTGAGATGACTGACCAGGTAGAGCCTGCCTGGGAATATGCAGGAATATGAGCTGATCAAGCGTAGCTGAACCCTGGGAAGATCTGACTATTGGTCTCTGCCAACCAGCTAAAATAGACCATGACCTGATGCAAGCTGGGAACAAGGGCACTTCCTGATTTGCAAGTTTGGAGATCTATGGGAAAATTGGTGTATCCTGATTATTTGGAAATGAGCTGCCACATCTGCAGGGTTAGTATGAATTAATTTTGCCCCTGGATAGCAAAGGTATGGTCAGACTTTATGTATTGAGGGGCATGGACCCTTTGCCAACATCAGCATTTTTGTCTTGCCTCTTGCAGTATGTGGTGATGGTGGAGAGATGCAGCATCAGCCATGATTGTGCTTAGACTGGAATAAATTATGGGATTTAGGTGTGAAAACATTTAAAATGGCAAAAACATATGGGGAAGAGGAGGAGTTGTCCAAAATTATCAAAAATTAGGAAAATCTTTTCAAGCCTTTCTTAATTATGTGGCTTTTTGTATCAGAGGTGTTCCCAATTTCTTCTTCTAGGACAATATAACTCCCATTGGATGCTTTCAGAGGTTTTTGCCCAGAGTTAGAAAAATCAGTACTTTTTACATCTGCTCAGCGTTTACAACAGACGGTAAAACCGTGTTTAAATTAGTATAAAATATTAAAATTAATATTCATTGACTTTTATGTTTCATTATCATTAGAAATTAAGTTTATTCCTGAGTAAACAGTTTACAGCAAGTAATAAATATTTTCTGTTGACCTATTAACTGGTTTAATATATCATGAAGTTATTGACAGTTGCAGTAAAATTTATAAACAGCTATTAAACCTTTTAACATACTAGATGTGTCTAAGTCTCTATAACATGGAGAAATGATTTTTTTAAAGATAATCTTCTCCTGATATTAAATTCCTCCAAGATTTTAATATATTGTCAAAGTTTATGGGTCATAAAATAAACCTAGAGCTTACAAAAAATTTACACAAGGATATTATTTAAGAAAAAGGACATGTAAGTTTTAGTACAGTAAGAATGATGATATAAGCCACTGAAACATATAAAAGTACATACCAAATACTACGTTAAAATAACATTAAATGTCTTGTATAAATCCGCAAGTCAAGGTTTCAGAGTTTTTACAGCACCTGACTCTCTTATTATTGTGTCTAGATAATGACACCCTCACGGTGCAGCACTTAGAAAATCTCATTTTTGATAGATGTAAAAGCATGAAATAACGATAGACCAAGAAATCCTAATTTTGAATTCCCTGATAATGTAAGGTTAGGGCCCACACTTCGTGGGCCTGATTCAACAATGTATTACTCCATCTTGAGCCTGATGTAAATCATTTAAAATCAATAAAAATGGGTCAGCTGGCTGGTGTAAATTGGCCTGCCTTCATTACAGGCCATGGATGGATGCCAGTTTACACCAGCTGAGAAATTGGCCGGGTGCAGTTATATCTGTGTAAAGCTGTCAGGACTCAGTGATTCATCAGGAACTGCACATTTATGATGGCTTTTCTCCGTTTCCTTTCTATATATATACGTATTTAAAAGTTGGGTGGTTCGACACTGCCCTTGAAATAAGAGTGATGTCTCCTCTCCTAATCCACATTCAATGGAAACATCACATTTCTCTTATTAGCAGGCATTAGAGACTGGATGGAGAAGCGTCTGAGCACACATGGTGCTGTGAGATAGGGGAAATTGCAGTGCTCCAGCTGAAGGAGCCTCCAGGTTCCTCTAAACAGACAATATCCAAGGTAGGGCTGCACCAGGAGGGTGCCCTTCCCTACCGTCACATGTGCCCAGAAGCAGCAAATAGATAAAACTACATCCCAAGAGCCAGAGGAGCAGTGTGAACACTTTGGGAAACAGAAAATAAAATACTGGAATGGGTTTCCAAAAGAGGTGGTAGATGCTCCATCCCTGGAAGTGTTCAAGGCCTGTTTGGATGGGGTTTGGAGCAACCTGGTCTAGTGGAATGTGTCCCTGCCCATGGCAGGGGGTGGAACAGGATGGTCTTTAAGGTTCCTTCCAGCTCAACCCAGTCTATAATTCCATGTTCTCACACTTGCTTTACATCACGTGTGTGTCCCAAGGTTAAGCTGAGGAGACCCTGTTGCCAGCTCTGGTGCTGCTGCCCTGCCTGAGGTGAGGGACACAGCCCTCACCCGGAGCCCCATGGCACACCACAGCTCTCCTTGCCATCAGTCTTCTCCTCCCAGTTTTCTGAAGCTAATGATGTTCTCCATAACTGCAGGCCCCGCAGCTGAGGAACTCCTGAAGATGGAGAAGAAAAAGGGGGAATCATTTCAATTTACATTTATCTCCTTCAGAACAAATATCCTAAGAAATGCGGAAACAGTGGAGAAGCACAATATTCATAGTTGCAATCAAGAGCATGACCACAATGAAATAGAGAAGCCACTCTGCTTCTCTTTTGATGTCATCTCACCCATGTATTTTGAGTGTCCCACCTTGATTGAGGGTGTCCCAGACCCCTCAGCAGAACAGAGCACACGCTCCAGTTTAACTGAGGTCCTGCAGGACAACCCCCTAACACTAAAAGTATCAAAACCAACAGCATTACTTTGGTCTTATGATTTTTTTGTGAGCTGAGGCTGTGCCTCGTGGGCTTTCTACCCCACAGCCAGGCTCCTCATGGATCCTCTCCTGGAGGGCCAGAGACACCTGGGTCCCAGGAGCTTGGTGGGGCTGGAATCAGAGCTGGCTCGCCTTGTGCAAGCATGGATTATAACTGGCGTGACTTTGTGGTTTCCTATCTCAGCTTTGAAATATAGTAAACTCACAAAAGCTACGGTAGAGTTCAGAACAAACACAGGGGGTATGTTTAGTTATTTGTTTTTGTAGTAAAATAAAATATTTATTATACACAGACACCTACTGTGAACAGAGGGTAAGGCCACTGTGTTTTATCTCTAGGGTGTCATGTTTGACTTCCATTAGGGATGTATTATAGACCTGTGGGTTTTCATGAATTCAGAAAGTCCACTTTGAACACTGATTTCAAAGCCTACAGGGGGTGTGAGGAATGTAAGAACACTGCATCGGAGGAAGGAACCTGTTGCATCTAACAAACACCTTGCATTTGATAAGTCAGAGTTGAGGCAGGCTAGAAAGGAGCTCTTATTTTTAATTTTATTTTTTTTTTAATGCCTTAGCATGGTTTTAAAGGAAGATTTCCTATTGTTTGCTTTGCAACTTTAGCTCATCTAAAGGCTCAAGGTGAAGACAATGAATGAGTTCCTGAAAAATGCACCATTACATCAGCATACTTTTTCCATTTTACCCTAATTCTCTCCCAATGAATCATATGGGAGGAGAAAATGACCTCAATGATGAGGTGGATACTGATGTATCTCCATAAGTGCCTCAGATTAATGATTCTGTCCAAAACTCTCAGTATCACTTGTGGGTGATGCATGGAGGGGCCGTCAGCAGCATGTGGTGCTGCAGGAGCAGAGTCTGCCAGTCTTGTGCTCCTCACATCACCCCCACGGTGGGCACTGAAGGGGTGGCCACGAGAAACAGCTCATAATGCTCAGCACCATCCTGACCAGGGCACCTGAGCAGCCTTTGGGATCATCAGGCCCACATTCATGGGAGGTGGGAGCAGATCCATGTTCTCAGAGCACTAGAAGTGATGTGGGGCTGTTGTCTCAGCCCAGTGGAGGGGTTGGAGACAGCAGTGGGAAGGTGGAGAGGATGCCAAAGGAATCTGCTGTAAAAGCATGAAAAACCTTCAGATGTGATTTTTCTTCACCATGGGACTTTTTCTTTCTGTCCAACCTTGTTTGTGACTGGACAGTCAGGGAGGGATGTGTTTCTTCTCTTCAAATCCGTGTATCTCACCTTAAACAAGGCAATAATGCTGCATGTGAAATCAAAACACCTCAGGGAGAGCAATCAGTATCTCACTCTGCAGATGATGCCAACAAAGGCATTTCTGTTTTGCCACAACCACCAAATTTAAAAAAACAAAAACAAAAACAAAAACTGAGAAGACTTGACTTTGTAAAACCAGTGCAGAAATCCCCATTAGAGCTGTTTTGATTTACCTCCTCCAGACAATGAGTACTGGTATATTTTCAATGTTCATTCACTTTATCCATGTTCTTCCTTCTGTTTATTGCTGGCTGTGGAGGGAATGTACATGGATTTGTTTCCATAATGATTTCATGAAGAGGTCAGAACCCACTGAATCCAGATAAGTGCAGGAGCCAGAGGGGTCCTTCCAGTCATTGAAAAAGATTTGGCTCTGCTGACTTTTGCACGGTGGGAAGGTCAATGCAAGAAGTTCCTAGTGCCTATTAGTCTGAGCATAACTGGGGCTGGAAAATGTGTGGTAATAGAAAGCAAGTCTAGAAATAGTCTTGCTAATGCTAAATTCTGCTACTAGCAAGGCTTCTGCTACTAATTATCCCTTCAGTTCTACTCTACTGATACTTTTTTGACTCAGGGTAACATATTTATAAGGACTTGATTCCCATTTTTCGGTAGATAATAGTGTTTATATGCTTAATCCTGTTCAGCACAATATTTAAAACACCCTTAAAGCCTACTGGGATAGACTCTTATGTAACAGCTCTTTTGCACAGTAACATATAGACAGAATTATTTACCTGTAGCCAAATAAAATTTCAGTGGAAATGAAAAAGCAGTTGAATTAGACAGCCTGTAAATAGTCCCTTTCTTTTGTTTTGCTTGGTTTTGTTTTGGTTTTCCTGGGGATTTCACATCAAGGATGAAAGCTGCTGCTATTACACTCAGTAGTAAAATTCCTGTTGGCCTTGTGGAAGCCAAAGGTTCACCTCATTCCTGCAAACTGCTTCACATATAGTTTTGGCAGGGTGACCTCACCTTTGGAAACCACTTTGGGTCCTACTACACATTAATGGGATTTTCACCCTATGTCCAAGGTTGTTCTGAGAGTACAGCACTCTTCCCAGGTCCCACACACCCCACTAGCACCCGGGGTTAGCAGCAATAGTCATGGACAGTAAGTCCTGACTTGGTTATGTGCTTCCCGTTCCACTTGAATTCAACCATTAAATCTGAACTTCCAGTTCAAATTAAATATGTCATGACCAATGTCAGATATATGGACAACTTCAGAGTGGAATAACCCAAGGCAATCTGCTCTGATCGTATCATGCCTTAAGTCTCAGACTAAATCCAGGGGGAATTTAACAAAATAGCTCAGTCAAGCATTGATCTTTCCTGATGTTTTTTTCTTCCTTTCTAATGGCCTTCTTACACACATTGCCCTCACCTCCCTCTTGGAAAACAACACTGTAACATAGAGGAATAACCCAAAATATTTCAGCACTGCAGCTATTGTACCTTTGCTATTGACCTCCCTTCCAGTCTCTCATCAGATGAAACTGTTCTTGGTTGACAATATTAAATCATTCTGCTTCTCTCCCTCTCTGCCAATGTGCTGCTCTCTGTAACATTGGTACATAAAGTGTATAAAGTATTGTAATATGGGATGGCAGTGCTGCAGGAAAAACTGTGTTGAGCTCTTGTCCAGAGCATTTGTAAGCAGAGCCTGGACACCCTGTTAGAGGAGGTTGTACAGCTCCGTTTGTCCATCCCTGGCATGGTGGTGGAAGTCCCAGATCAGCACATCCTGATCAGTGGGTGTTGCTCAGACATGAAATTCAGGTGTCCCATTGGAAATGAGAGACTGGAAGTGCATTACAGGGGACAAGGGAACAGCTTTAAGGTGCAAGTCCTGTGGATGCTCAGACAATGGGACATGAGCATATAAGGGACTCCTAAAAGTGATAGGGTTTCTATCTCTTTAGGATGTAATGTTATATCTAGTTGGATATTATAAGTTCATATAGTTCATAAATTCATGTATTACAATCCATATTATATCTTCATGTAGCAATAAGATGAGGGGAATGGCCTTGAGCTGAAGGAGGGAAGGTTTCAGTTAGAGATTAGGAAGAAATTCTTCCCTGTGAGGGTGGGGAGGCCCTGACACAGGTTGCCCAAAGAAGCTGTGGCTGCCCCTGGATCCCTGGAAGTGTCTAAGGCCAGGTTGGCTGGGGCTTGGAGCAACCTGGGCTAGTGGAAGGTGTCCCTGCCCATGGCAGGAGGTTTGGAATGAGAGGAGCTCTAAGGTCCCTTAAAATCCAAATCATTCTAGAATTCTGTAACATACTCTCTGGTAGAATATAATACATATCAGACTTAAAAATAATTAATTTTCATTTTATTCATCACGCATTTTACTTAAATAGAATAAAATACTATAAGTAATATTATTAGATGGGGCAGAAATTGCAGTCAACTTCACTGTGAAAATCTCTGGGGAGTGTGTCATCATTGCTGCTGTAGTGCATGAGCTGTTGTCACTTATTATATTGCTTTGAAACAGTAGTTTTTGTGAGATGCTGGAGGAGGGCATCAAAGTGTTGCTACCTCTGGACTAACCAGGTGTTCCCAGCGATAAGCAGTAAGTACAGGCCTGGGTTTGGGACTGTGGGACAGTCAGGTGACAATGAAGGTCTTTACTTTACTTTAGAGTCAGTGGCAAAAATATGTCTTACTGCATTGATGGTTGAGCTCAACATTTACATAACATCCAGAAAAGAGAACGTTACATTATATAACTTTGCTCTAATAATGAGTCCTTGGGTAAGATCCCTCTCTGATTTGAAACCCTTCCAGGATTTGGAGGAGTTTCAAATAAAATTAAAAGAAAAACAAAGCTCAGGCTCCTGAGATTGCTCAACTACATCATGAAGAGTGAGTGTGAGGGTATGTTTTGTCTCTAAAGAAAATATCAGAGCCTATAGTAGTCAAGATAGTTTATAAGCATGAACATAATTTTGAGTAGCCCCAGCTTCGGTTTACCGTGACCTCTGCAACTCAACTCTTAATAAAAAGGTAAAAAAATATTCCCTTAATGCCAGCTCTACACCAGGAAAGATACTGAAACTCAGCCGATTGGAAAATCACAGGCATGGCTTGTTTCTCATAATATTGCTGATTGACCTTTTCATTTTATTTTATTAATTATAAAATACAAGTTTTTTTCAGGAATCTGAGGAAATTCCTCTCCTTATCCAGAAGATGCAGTGCATACACACATCAGGAAACTCAGGCAGATAGAATATAGGGAGCCTTTTATTCAATGATTGAAAGCTTTCCTTTGTTTCATTTCTCTCTAAGTTTTAACTCTTGCACGTGTCTTCCCTTGCCGCAAAGTGGTTAAAGAACAATCTGATTTTGTATTTCCACAGAGACAAAATGTTCCTGCTCTTTCTCTCCACACTGGCCCTTTCACAGAGCTCTCCTCACCATCTGATCAGCAGCACAAGCTTCCCTTTGTCCTGCCCATGCTACCAGGTATGGTCAGAGGTTTTGGGAAGAGGAAGGGAATGATATTTTTGAGTACGGATGGTTTGTGTGCCACTGGCCATGCCCTGGCTTCCTGCCCCATCCTGTCCCACCTCAGTTGTCATCCTAGTCAGCCATGTGTTTTCTTTCCCCCACACTCATCCCACTGGGGGGGTGTGCTCTAACCAGCACAGCAGAGACACCTTCTCTGCCTGTGCTGAGCCATTTTGGTTGTCATTTCATTTGCAGTGCAGTAGATTAATTTAAAATTTAAAAACCCGAACCTTCAAAAACCTGAAGATTAGATTAATTTGAACATTTTACTGTGTTCGTCTGCAGCATTTGAAGTTCTCTTCAAATACTGACCTTAAATTATAGAATCACAGAGTCATTTAGGTTGGAAAAGACCTCCAAAGTCATTAAGTCCAACCATTCCCAGCACTGCCAAGGCCACCACTAACCCATGTCCCCAAGTGCCACATCAACATGACTTTTAAATCCCTCCAGGGATGGTGCCCCCACCACTGCCCTGGGCATCCCATTCCATGGCTTAACAACCATTTTGGTGAAGAAATTGTTCCTAATATCCAAGGTAGTCTCCACTAGAGCAACATGAGGCTATTTCCTCTTATCTTACTGCTCTTCAGATCCCTCTCCAAAAAATGGGATGATCTTCCATGGACCTGTCACCCAACACATGCTGTGGATCAGAGCTCCCTGTGGTATGTAGGCTCCTGGATTAGATGCCATGAATCCCCTCAGAATGACTCCCAAGGATCAGCCAAGGCCAGTTGCATCATGAAGAAATGGAGACACCCACACTCCTTGTGCTAACTCTGAACCTGTATAATAAATTTGGGAATATTTCTGCAATGGTTCAAAGTGTATCCTCATGTAAGGATGACAGTGAAATGTTTTACCATTATTGTGTGTGTTTAAAATGCTGGGGTGATGCAGAAGTACTCCAGAATGATCAGTTCAACCAGGTGATCTTTTCTAGCTGTTGGAGGCCTTTCTGTCCTTGCTCATGTCCTGAATTAGTAATAACAGCAAAGACACGATCTTTAGCAGCTACTTAAGAAGGTAGGATGGAAGAAACTTACTGTTTTCTGTGTTAAAAAGCACCATAAAGTTTGAAAGACATCAGATTGTGTTAGTTGGGGATGTGACTCATCAGCAGGTGAACCAAGAGGAGGAAAGGACAGATGTTGCTGTAAACACTGAGAAAAGGGTCCCATTGCTGAGGATTCCAGTAAAAGGAGCTAAAACATTTTGAGGACATTTTGTCCTTTTTGAGTGCCTGAACTTAATGGATTTTTCTGGCTGAGCTGTGTAGTACAGAACCCAGCACGGCACTTCCCGCCTCTGCTCCTCACACCTCTCTGGGACTGCTCATGTCATAAATCATTCACAACTTTACTAAGGTGATCCTTGCACAGTCAGTCTATATCTCTAACACAAAATCAAGGAAGGAAAAAAATTAAAACACGTATATCCCATTTTCCTGAGCCAGCTTTTCTATCTCAACAAGTGAACTGTGATATCCAAGTCCATGTGAGAGCCAGCTGGAAATGCCAGAAGTATATTTAGTTTCAGTGCATGTGCCAGAAAGCCCAGGGTTTCTTGTTCTTTCCTCAAGTACCACTTGGTTGAGCTTTTGTCCACCAACTTCCTTTCTCTTCCTTTTTGGTCTCTGTTTTGCTTCATCCCTGTTCATCTTCTCCCACCCTGCTCCTGGCTGGTGGTTCTGGGTTGCCCTCCCAGTATCCTCCCAAAAAATGAGTACACTGGTCTTTAGAGAAAAAATGTGCCCAAAGTCACGTTTGCTCTGAGTCCTCCTCAAAATGCTCTGGTGAGCTGTGCTGAGTGCACTGGGGACACTGGTTCTCTTCCCATATGTTCAGTGTCAGTCTATATATCTATCTATTAGTAGATAGTTTATTGCCTTCCAAAGATGCTTCTGGTTATTTTGTTCTTGTATATTGTTATACACACAAACACACAGCTGTGTGTATAATGTTGTTTAAAATTCTCCCTTCATTCCAAATATTATTTTCATGGAATCACAGAACCATTAGGGTTCGAAGAGTCCTGATCCTCACCTTGTCATCCAACCCAGAGCACTGAGTGCCACATCCAGTCATTCCTTGGACACCTCCAGGGATGGGGACTCCACTACCTCCCTGGGCAGCCCCTTCCAATGCCTGAACACCCTTTCCATGAAGAAACTCTTCCTGATGTTCAACCTGAACCTTCCCTGGTGCAGTTTGAGGCCATTTCCTCTTGTCCCCTCACTTTTTACCTGGGAGCAGAGCCCAATCCCCAGCTGGTACAACCTCCTGTCAGGGAGCTGTAGAGAGTGAAAAGGTGGCAATCAGTGCTCTGGGCTGGTTGACAAGGTGGGCATCAGTCACAAGTTGGACTTGATGATCTTGGAGGTCTTTTCCAACCTAAACGATTCTGTTATCCTCTGAAGGTCTCCCCTGAGCTTCTTTTCTCCAGGCTGAGCCCCTCAGCTGCTCATGTTGTTTCCTGCAATGAGTTAAAAAAATCCACAAAATTTAGGATCACTTCTGGTTTTTAAAAAAATGCTTCATTTCACATTTGCCATAAGCTGAATGCAGTTGAAACGAGTCCTAACTTTGACTTCAGCAATCTTTGGACCAAGTGCAGTGACAGTGCCCTGTGTGATTAGATATAACACTGGATGATGGGCTGTCCTGTTTGCAAACTGGTTTTCAAGTATGATTTAAGAATTTTGAAATATATGTGGTTCAGTCTGAAGTGTAAAAGTACCTTATGTACCAACAGTAGTGTATTATTTGAGAAACTTGATTAAGAATGGCAAGTGGGACTTACGTTATTGAGAAATGAAGCAGACTCGGGGGGGAGCGGTTGGAAAATCTTCTAAAAATGAGCCTAGTAAGAGCTTGCCAAATTTGGCATTTAAAGACAAAGCTGTCTTGAGCTGAGTTCAGAAAAAGGTCTTTGTGTCAAATGTTTTCAACCTTTTTGCATTAAATGAACTGAAATTCAGCCAAACCAGATTTCTCAGATTTGGGAAAAAAAGATTCTCTCCCAAGCCCAGCAGAAGCAGGCCAAGTTTCATCCTGACAGGAACATTTTTGCCAAAGCTATAAAAGCTGAAGTGAAAGTAATGATGCTTTATCTGGCATTTGTGAAGCAGTTTCATCCCAAAAGTTCCTAAAGCACATTACATCCAGCAGGCTGGATTCCCCACTCCTTACTCAAATGTTGTTCATACACACTCTCATTAAAATATGGAGAGTTGGAGAGCTCGAGACTAAAGATCCCAGGCAGGAGCAGAGAGTTTGGATCCCTTTCCATGTTTCATGGTGGGAATTCAATGGCACTAGACTGGAATCTTGGCTTTGCTGGAGGTTCAGACCATCAAGACCCAGCTGGAGAGATAATGCTGACGGTCAGCAACCCAGTTATGATCCAAAACTGGATTCTGGCTCAGCTGCATTTCTCTACCACAGAGATATGGATTTTTACCTGAACTTAACACTTAAAGCTTTCTCTACTACATTACTTTTTTTCCAAGATTTCTCTTGGCTTTAAAATAATTCAGTTTTCTGCATCAGTGCCTCCCCTAATTCTATGTTTATATATAATTCCCATAGATGGCACTGGAAATTCATGTTTTCTTTGTTATGTTTGGATTTTTTTCCAAGAATTTCCCTATTTGAAGTGGGCAGGGATTATTTTCCCTATATTTAATTATTAGATTTTGTCTCTTAGTTATTTTGAATTGTTTCTTTGTTCCCCTCTCAGGAATCTTGCAGAGTTTTCAATGCAAACATCTAAAAAAAAAAAAAAAGTGTCTTTTTCTCCTCTTTTCTCCTAGATTTGCTTATAATACTTGATTCAAGAAACTACTTTTCCATTGTATGTGATTCTATGAGTAGATGAAAAAAACATTTTAAGGGTGGCTGTGTATCCTCAACTGCTGTGAAAACTGGATGGGAGATGGGCACAGAATCCATGGAGCCTGATCTTATCCCTCTCCTCGTGCTTTGGGTTCACTCCTTACCCTTATTGACTAAGGGTAGAGCAGGGCAAACCCCTTTCCAGTATCCACATTAAACTGAGAATATCCACTTAAGTAATAAGATTTTAATTACCCAAGTCAGAATTTCATATTAAACTCTAATCTGATACATTACCAGCCTAAATTAATGTCAAAAGGTGTCTGTATAGAGACTTTCATTCATTTAATGATGGTTAGTTTGGGGCCTAAACAAATTATTTGCAAAAAAATCCCCAGCCCACTTCAGAAAAGGCTTTTCCAATGCTAATAGACTTTTGATTTCCAATTAGTCCTCAACTCTCTTTGATCAGGAACTGATTTGCTGCAAGCATTGGAACAAAAGGGTGTTGGGAAGACATATTTTTGGAGTGTGTCGACAGGAATGTGTGTGTAAAGAGTCATTTAATAACACTGAAGCTGGGGTGGGATACAGGGACCATATGCTTGGCTTTCTGCCTTTGTTACATCCTAAAGAAAACTCTTGAAGAAGAACAGAATGAGATTATTGTCCAACCCCGAATACGCAAACACTCCTCTCTCTTCTTGGAGCTGTTTTCTTCAAAATTCCACTCTAGGAATTCTTATGATTTAAAACACCAATTCACATGGAATCATAGAACAGCTTGAGTGGGAGAAACCCCAAAGAATCACCAAGTCCAATCCCTGGCCCTGCCCATGACCCAAAATCCTACCCTGTCCCTGAGAGTGTTGCCCAAACACTCCTTGAGCTCTGTCAGCCTTGGGGCCGTGACCACTGTCCTGGGGAGCCTGTTCAGTGCCCCACCACCCTCTGGGGGAAGAACCTTTGCCTGACATCCAACCTAAACATCACCTGACACAACTTCAGGCCATTCCCTGGGGTCCTGTCACTGGTCACAGAGAGATCAGTGCTGCCCCTCCACTGTCCCACTTGAGAAAGTTCTACAGTGCTCTGACTTCTCCCCTCATTTTTCATCTTTATTAATTGTTTCTTCTTTGTCTCTGGTTGGACTCCTCAGTCATCCTATAGAAGCCAAATCAAGAACTTCCAATGTTGTTTTATTAACTCAAATGAACTTTTCCACAGTTTAAAACCCCTGAAGCCCCTTAACACTTTGCAACCATAGGTCCATCCAGAATTAACCACAACATTCCCAGAAAGGATTAATCCTTGCTGGCAGTTTGACCATATTAGAACAATTACAGTGATTCATTGTCTATGTCTAATGGCATAATCTGATTGTAAAGACAGCAGAGTGGGCGTTGGAAAATATACAGCAGCCCACTATAGTCAGTGTGAGGCACAACAGGAAATGATTGTGGGTGTTAACCATGTCACAAATGGTTGGATTAAATGCTGACTCCACAGCTGAAAAGCCAAATAAAGATATGGGAAAGAGCCTGTATATGTTTCAATACCAATTAGGAAAGTATCTAATATTGGGGTTAGCAACAGAAAGGAAAGTTGCAGTGAAAAACCAACTGCAGGTGATTCTATTTAAAGCTGTATTTACTATCTCCCCAATGTGTCAGCCAATAAGTAAAACTGTTCGGGATAATTTGCTCTGATTCCTTCAGAAAGAAGGTATTTTATATTGAAATAAATAGGAAATATAACTCCTGATTATGATATTGTCATTAAGGTACTTATTTTCAATTAAGAATTTTTATTAGCTCTCATCAAGTTGAGTAATGAAAGTGCCGTAAAATATACTTCCTTTCCCACCCAGTCTGCTCCCTCCTGGCCCAAAAGGAAAGAAAGGGAAAAGAAAGGGAAGGGAAAAGAAAGGGAAAAGAAAGGGAAAAGAAAGGGAAAAGAAAGGGAAAGGAAGGGAAGGGAAGGGAAGGGAAGGGAAGGGAAGGGAAAAAATGAAAAAGGGAAAAAATGAAAAAGGGAAAAAATGAAAAAGAAAAAAGGACAAAAGAAAAATAAAGAAGAATAAGAGAAGAGAGGGAAGGATGAAAAAAATTACAGTTTATCAGTGTCCTGAGCTTGTTTTCTTTCTACTCCATCCCTTGGCCAGGTTTCAGTCATGGAGGTGTAGCCTGTGGTCCTGGATCCTTGGCAAACCTTGACAGGCACTTTTCTCCTTCTCCTTCCCTTTTCCCAGGGGAAGGGCTGACCCTTGTGCTCACATTTCGTTGAGGTCCCCATAGCCATGAACCACCACAGCTCCCGTCCAAAGCCCCTCCAGAGGCAGCCATCCTACTCCCTGAGGAGAACAGTCAGGGTTTAGGTTGGCCATTCCAATAATTTAGTCAAAATTATTCATTAACTTTTTTGAACACTTTTTAACAGTTCTGGCCTCTTGGAGGAGCTAATGCAAAGCAAACACTTTTTTTGTTTGTTTTTCAGGCAAAGGCTTTAAAATTACAATTAAACCCACTTTAATCATAAATACATTTTCAGCTGCATTTTATAAAATAATCTTACAAAAAATTCTGGTTTATGAACTTATGATAATTTCAATTGTTCTTCCTCTCTTTCTCTCTCTCCCTTTTTCACACAAATTCTCTGGAGGATCTAAAAATAAGCCTCTAGCTATACAAGTCAGTGCTCCAGGTTTATCCCAGAGACTAAGCAGTATTTCACCAAATACCTTTATTATTTTCTGGGGTTCCTCTGCTTTGTGTGAAACCTCCAAGGTTATTTGAGATCAGACAAGGAAAGTGGACACACCTGAGGCAGAGCTTGGGAGGAGGAATTTTTCAGAAGCTGTGCTGGATAAATTAAAATCACGAATTTGTATTTTTCTGGTGTTTGGGTTACACCTTTATTGACTTTTGTTTGCTTCTCAGTAATCTAAAAAGTATCTGTAATCAACTAATGAATGTGAAGCAGACAGAATTGTACATTTGCTGTGTCCTGCCTCTTAAAATAACCTTCAGAATCGAAAACATGAGGTTTTTATATTGATTTTATAGTATTGAACTTAATGAGAGTTAACAGGAGCAGAGTAAGATCATAAATAATAGTGTTGATTTAACCACAACTTTTTGACATAACGGCATTTTTAGATTATTTTATTTTCTCTGGTGAAATTTGACTATACATTCCTTAGGTAAATATTTAGGTAATACAACATGAATGGTTTGTAGTCATGAGGTAAAGAAAGTAAGATTAAAAGGTTGATGGACACCCAGATGTTCCTTGTAGAGCTCTGCAACCTTAAAATGATATTTCACCATTGTCCAAATACAGCTTCCGCTGGGGGTTGACTGTCACACAAGTTTAATACAAATTAAACCTGATTGAATTATCTTTATTGCTTACATAGAAATCTGGAATGGTTTGGGTTGGAAGGGACCTTTAGGATCATCTCATTGCACCCCGTGCCATGGGCAGGGACACCTTCCACTAGCCCAGGTTGCT
>NW_016690205.1:5506466-5568966 GCF_001604755.1 Lepidothrix coronata
CCTGGCCTTGGACACTTCCAGGGATGGGGCAGCCACAGCTTCTCTGGGCAACCCGTGCCAGCACCTCTTCCCCCTCCCAGCCAAGAATTCCTTCCCAATATCCCATCTAACCCTACATTCTTTCACTTTAAAACCATTCCCCCTTTTCCTCTCACTCCACGCCCTTGTGAAACCATGAACACCCACGTGCAGACTTGAGCATGGCTGAGGATATCAATGTACGATACATCAGCTCAGAGAGGCACAAAAATGGAGCCTTTCCCAGCTGATGAAGGCCCTGCTGCAGTTTCCCAGGATGATTTGTGGCCGTGGGGCTGTGCCTGTCCCCGGGAGGGGTGGTGGGGCCACGCAGGTGCTGTCCTGTCCCCACACACGGGACACGGTGCAGCCCCACAAACACTGCCCTGAAGAACTAACACTCTTTTATTGCAGGAAGAATAAAACAGGATTTCACAGTCACTTGTCTTTGCAGTAACCAGCTTCTCACTTCCCCCAGCACTCCCCGGGGGTCCAGGGCTACTTCAGGTGCACTCCTCTGTTTATGGCCCTGCAGCAGGATCAGTTTTCCTCAAATCCCCTAATTCCGGCTGCTGGGGAGGGTTTGCCCAGCCGAGGGTGACCGAGGATGGCCCAGTGATTAGGCTAATTAGCTCATTTGTGTTTTATCCCTGCTCCATGCAGCATGTTGGAGCTTTGGGAGCAAGTTGGACATGTGGGACTAGACAGAGGGTACCTAAAGCATCAACCCCACGATGGCATGTGGGGACATGAGTATCCATCCCTGCTGAAAGCAGCCTGTTCCTTGCTCTGCTTCGCACTGCCACTCAGACAAGTGACAAAACAGGTGGGGGTTTGTCTTTTTGTGCCTTGATTCCTAAAATTCCCCTCTAGAATTAGAATCCAGAGCAAAAGTCTGATGAGGAGCAGCTGAGGGAGCTGAGGGGGCTCAGAAAAGAAGGCTCAGGGGGGACCTTCTGGCTCTCTGCAACTCCCTGACAGGAAGGTGGAGCCGGAGGGGGGGCGGGGAAGTTGGGCCCTGCTCCCAGGGAACAAGGGACAGGACAAGAGGAAACAGCTTCAAGCTGTGCCAGGGGAGGTTCAGGTTGGGCACTGGGAAAATTTCTTCATGGAAAGGGTTGTCCAAGCCCTGGCACAGCTGCCCAGGGCAGTGGTGAAAGTCCCCATCCCTGGAAGGATTTAAAAGCCATGTGCATGTGGCACTCGGGGACATGGGTTAGTGTGGCCTTGGCAGTGCTGGGGGATGCTTGGATTCAATTATCTTGCAGAGCTTTTCCAACCTAAACAATCCTGTGATTTTATTCTATAATTTCTGAAGCAGACTTTCAGGTTTCTTGCTTACACTGAACCTGTAGCCTCAGTCTATTGTAGCTCTGCCATCAGGAGTAAAGTATCTCTCCCAGAACTGTGAATCACCTGAGCAGAGAGTTCACAAAAATTGATTTCATAACTCCCGAAAACATTTTGATATTGAAAACAAGTTATGAAAATTCTGCCCAAATTTTCGTTTTCCTACATCTCTGTTTATAACACTGTGAGATACTTTTACTGCCTTAAATCATCCAAATTCCAGCAAATAGCATTAAAAATGGGGTGTGCATGCGGTGCACCCCTTAATTGTTGCTCCTACAGTGGAATGAATCTGTGTTCTGTAAATGAGCGTGCACAGCCCTTCCATGATTTACTTTATACCTACAGTAAATTTTCTTGCAGGAGGTTTTATTGTGCCTTGTTGAATCGTGAATGTTCAGTCAAACCTTCCTCCAGCCGAGGAAAATACAAGCCAGATCTGCAGAGAGAAAGTAACAAGGAGTTTTTGTTAATGTGTATTCCTGACTGTAGTAAGAGAACAGTAATTCTACCCTAATGAAAATTAAATTTACTACCTTTTGTTTGTAGTTGGATCTTAAAAAAACCCCAAACCTGTACACCCTTGTTAATCACCATGAACAGCTCTCTTCAACCAGCAGAATGACAAAAGAGCACTAAAATGCTCTGGCCACATTCCAGGTGGGGTTTTTTGTCTGGAGTTTCCAAAGAAAATTCACATAACATGCTTTTTTTTTCTATGGGAATCATGTTTTTCCATGATTCATAAACCTGCTTTTATCCAGTCCATGAAAGGACCTCTCTCCATTATGGAGACCAGGGCTGACGCATTTATGTGCAAAATTGCTGGAGCATTTACACCACTATTCATTCAGGCAGTGTCTGTGCTCCAGGACTATTCCAATCACCTGGCACAAGCAGTTTAACACACATGCACAAATTCTTGGAAGGCTGTGTTGTTGTAACACATAACAAAACATAACAACCACTGAACTACTGGCCCATGTATTCAGAAAGTTGCTTTTGCTCCCGTAATCATGCACATGAATTCAAATTAACAAATGCCATTGTATTATTGATGTGATATTGAATAACAAGACAGCTGTGTAAAACTGAGGATATCAATTGGTTCAGGAAATTGCTAATAAATATGCTTTTCATTCCCAAAATGACCAGCTGAAATCTAGTCTGTGCTGCTGCAGCTGTAAGTTGCAGCTACCTAACTGTACGTGGCCTGTACAAAATGAATACTTATTTTTCTCTTTTTGTTATAAAATATTTAACCATCATCCCTTCTTACAGGTTGCCCAGAGAAGTGTTCAAGGTTGGGTTGGACAGGGCTTGAAGCAACCTGGTCTAGTGGAAGGTGTCCCTGCCTGTGGGAAAGGGTTGGAACTGGATGAGTTTTAAGGCGCCTTCCAATCTAAACTATTCCATGATTCTAAGGTTATTGCCCTTCTCTGGAAACAGCAGATCATCTGTTTCTAGATCATCTTTCTCATTAGTCTTCACCTCATTGCCCAGGTTTATGGACGCAATGTGTGTTCCCACCTTATTCTGCACTCCAAGGTGCTGTGCTGCCTCAAATATGAGTGTGGGAAAGATTATGCAGAGCTCAGTCTCCCACCCTTTGTTGCTATCACACATCCTCATGACCTCTGCAAACAGCACATGTTGTCTTCTGCTGAGAACAGAAGATTATTTCTTACTGAAGGGGGGCTAAAAGAGCTTGCCAAGGCACTGCTGTCCATCTTCCTACCTCAGAATCAACACCTGAACACTTAAAACATCAGCTGCAGCTCAGCCTAGGGATTTTTAGAGTACCAGAGCCTCGATGCAGTTCCTGCTGCCCAAACCCTGACTGTGTTTCAGACCCAGGTATCTCAGTGCCAGCTCTCTCCCAGACAGCTTTCCCCCTGTTCTGAGGGCTGGGAGGACCCCATCCCATCACAGGGTGATGAGGTGGTGGTGGTGACCTGGGTGGGATGCTCGGCTTGCCAAGGACTGTGTGGGTGCTCTCTAGGCTTGCCCAGGTCTATCCCAGGATGTTCCATGGCCATTGTCCTCCCATGGCAGGGGGTTGGAATGAGATGATCTTTAAGTTCCCTTCCAACTGAAACCATTCTGGGATTCTGTGATTCTATGGGAAGGAGCTACATATTCAACTCATCGGGTGATTGTAAAGAAAAGGATTTATTCTGGAGCCTTGAGGTGGTCACCACCTCTCTGACAGGTGATGTTACACCCCATAGAATCCAGCTTTGCCATCCCCAGAAAGGATGGACCTGGATTCTGTAAATGTGGGGGAAAGGAAGTGTTTAACTTTCAAAATCACTGTGGCTGTCAGGTGAGGAAAACATTTATTTTCATAAGGATTTTCACTGACTGTACTAGCAAAGATTTTTAAAAATTGCCTAAATAAGTATTTACATGATACTGTAACCCAGAATGGTTTCAAAGGAGCCTTTATGATCTGTCAGGTCAATAATCTGCATTTTTAAAAGTCCCTGAATACATATTTGCATGATCTGTATTTCAAAAGCTCTAGTAAATATGTATTTGCACAATAGACCATAACAATCTCTTTTAAGCCATCGTGGTCTATATATAGTGGTAATCCTCATATATTCCAAAGGAGTTTTATTTTCCAAAATAGCTTTTATTAATAAGATGTTCAGATGCTGTTCTGAGGGCGATAGAAGGATGTAATCAAAAGGGATGAGGACGGCTTTTCGTGCAATTAAAAACTGATTTAAAAGTTAGGCCTACAGTGTAAGCAACCACTTGGCTTAACCTCCCTTTTAGTCCATGGATTTCTTCCAGAAACCTCCCTCTTTGCAGAAGGGAGAAATGGGGCAGAGAGGGATTGAGCCAGGGATTTGAGAGATGTATCATCCGTGTTTTTACACCAGGGTGTGCTTTGATCAAGGTCATGCTGCTGTTACCATGTTAGTCTGGAAAGAAAGACTGAACATTTCCTTTTCCAGAGGCATAGTTGGGTGTGAGATGCTCATATCTGATGTTGTCCTCTGGCTGGAAGTGTCCAAGGCCAGGCTGGACGGGGCTTGGAGTAATACACTTGGGATAGTGGAAGGTGTCCCTGCCCATGACAGGGGATGGAATGAGATAGGCTTTAAGGTTTCTCCCAACCCAAATCATGCCAGGATTGTACCATATCATGTGAGATCTCTTTTGTGACATTCTGGGTCTAGTCCTGGGTGGTCTGGGCCAAATATAACAAACAAATTCTGTGTCCATCACTTCTCATCATCAGCTCCAACCATATTTCTAATCTCTTTCTTTCTCGCTCAGCAGGATGCTGCACATCATGATCTGGTACAGGTTTCTTCCATTTCTTCTGGCCTGACATAAATTATCAAGCTCATCATTTTTAGTCACCTCTACAGGCATAAGAGGTGGGGGTGGGAGCTGAGTTTTTTAGGAGAAAACCACATCTATTAAAATTAGGTATTCTACATTCCAGTCAGCTTTGCTTTTCGTGAATATGAGCCCCTTAAATACAAAGAGTGGGTTGTTTTTTTAAAAAATATTTAGAATATTTTTAAAATATAGAGTCTTGTCCTGGTTTCATATACTTACACAGAGAATTTTCTATTGCTGTGACAAGACCTCAGTTTTCGCTCTCAATGCATTTTGTATGCTAATTAATGTACAATTATGTTATCAGACACAGAGCAGAGGTGAGTGTTGTTTTATCACTGCTAAGACTATTATTGTGAAATTATCAATATCTTGATCATAGCAATGCATTTCTTTAAATACCTATTCTTGAACTTACACTATGTTCTGGTAAAATCAGAAACAATTTGGTATAAAATTAATATATAATGTAATTTATTATATAATTAATTGTCTAAAATTAGTATATATAGTATATAAAATTATAGCAGATTTGATTACTTTAATTGTGAATAAATATTTCATTTCTTCAGCTACTTGTATTATTTGTCCATTTCTTATGCATCTCACATTGAGTTAACTTATCTTGGTGGAACAGCTTCAATCTGAGTTTACTTCCAGCAGTTGCAGACCACAATTTTTCATTGTGGGAGGGTAAACCCTAAAAAAATAAACCTAAATAAATCCCCTGTCTCCAGATCTTGGCCACCATTCCTCCACCTTGGCTGTGGTTTCCCTGCTGCTTCTCCTCCTCCTCCTCTCCCGGGCATGTGGTGCAGGTAAGGGAAGGAGCCTGCACATATTGTTTCTGTTTGCAAAGGAAGTACACCCTGCACTTTTCCCCAACATAAATTCAGCCCAACTGGAATGTCATTAATCAGGTGCAGAATCTGGAAAAATCATACGAGACTTCATGTCTTATATTAAAAGCAGCAACTTAAGGGCTGGTTAGTTTGTTTATTGAACATGTTTTATTAACACTGTACCTTGCAGAAAGTGAAGAATAGGACAAAATGAGATTATTTCTCCACACACCCCCCCGCTCAGGTTTTCTGCATAAACAATTTGGCTCATAAGCTGAACAAATACAGGTGTTGGTGCCTTTGTGGAGCGTAAGTCCCTCAGATCACAGGGAGGGGTAAAGCACAGTACCAGCTATTGCCAGACTTAGAAGGGTTCCTCGCATAAATCTGAGTCAAAGATTAAACTCAAGCTTCCTAAAGCTCACCTGGCTTTCTCTGCAGTGCTATGAAACAGCACCTTGGCTTCTCCGTGTTTGGCTTTGGATCATGTGGAGTTGCAGGAGAAAGTCTCACCCGGCCCAGCATCATCCCAGCCCAGGGCATCTGTGCAGAGCAGAGGCAGCACCCCCCAAACACACTCTCATGTAACATCCCTCATTTTTCCTCCACTGATAATTGCCCATTAACATAATGCAAACTTAAACCCTTTTCCTAATGTCGGAGTCCTGGAGCACAAAGATTTTCTTGCTCCATTAAAAAGACAATTTTGCCCCTGCAGTAATGGAAAGCGTCAGATTCAAACAGGGAAGTGGGTGCTTCTAAGTATTTCATATTTTACAGGAATATGTTTAAAATGAAATACTGCCTGACAGATAAATTACACTGGCTTTGCATATGGACCTGGCTGATTTAGTGCTACCAGCACTGCAGATGGTTGGCGACAACTTTGTAGGTGCTTAAACATCTTAGTACATGAATGCAATTCTTGCACTAATGCAAAACACTTGTGGAATGACCCCTCGTGTGTAATGGTTTCCACTGAGAGAACTGATTTGGACGTACAGAGAAAAAAAAGAAAGTAATATACAAATTACTTCAGGTAACCTGTAGCTTTTAAAGAGAAAAGAAATGCAATTATATCTGCTCTCAACAACCACAGTTTAATGAAAACAGAAGTCTGAAATGGTCTTTCTAAGTTTCAGAACTTACAATAGGTCCCCGCTTATTAGCAGAGCGGTTGTACCAGCAATTTGTTTTTGTAATTATGTTCTTTGTGGTCTACACAGTTTTCAAATAGTGATGCTAAAAGGACAGCTGGAAATACTGCGAGTTGCTTACCTAATCCCCAGTGAGAATAAAAATAGATAACAGTAAATGAGACTATATGAAGGAAGCTAAATTAACAGTCAGAGCTGAGATTTTTTTAAAGACACAGTATACTTCAATGTATGCATTAAAAGATGGAGATGAAATGTATTAAATATCAGTAGGAATACTCGGCCCTTTGATTACTTGAATGAGCAGCAGAGCTCATTCCCTGGCTTGAAACACCCCAGTCTTGTACAAAGCAAATAATGAGCTTGACCACAAAATGCTGATATTTCCCATGGAATAGTGAACACCGAGGCAAAATGGTTGGTAGCAGAGTAACGCTGGTTCTCCTTTCTAGGCTGGTGTTTATTCTCCAAAGAAGTGGCACAGATTTCCCCTTAAACAGGGATTTGAATAGGCTTCAAAGACAGTCCCTTCTCTGATAGCAGCGTTTCACCTGGCAGAGGGGAGCCGTGCACATATCCTGGCTGGAGATGGGGAGGCTGAGTCTCACGGGACACCTGCAAATACCCTTTTTTAAAGAAACTCAGCCAACTTTAGAAAATCTAGAAATACATAAGCTCCAGCTTGAGGCTTGCACAGCCACACAACCCCTCAAATATCCTTCCTTTGGTTTTCTGAGCCCAGCCCTCCTCGTTTCATTTGAATTCATCAGGACTGCGTTGGCACTCACCGTCAGTATTTAAATCTCTTCAAAGCTTCAGTGTTGAAGGACAGAGGCCACCTGTAGCTGCACGCTGTGGATGCACCTTCCCTCCACGAATCAAGGGCCACCAAGGCTTTGAAATTTTAGATTAACAAGGATTTTTACCTGCATTTGCGTAGCTAACAAGTGAGCCAGGCTACTGGCGGGTATCAATCAGCATTTCATTATGCCATTTTGCATTAGCCGAGGATGTGACCTGCACTATTCCCTCCTGCAAAGCAACATCTCGTAGCTGTCATTTCACTGAAGCTATAAAGGCAAAGGCATGATGGAGCAGGGAGCTGACATTTGCTCGGGGAAGCTCTCAGGAGCAGCGGGCAGCTCCCAGCCCCGCCACCTCCCCGCTCGCCGCCGCTCTAAGCCAACCCTCAGCGCTTCTCTGACATCCACTTTCTTCTTCAATATTCCTCCTCCCAGGTCTGGGAGGGAAGGAATCAGCTGCATGAAATCCAAGTGCACAAAGCAGAGCCAAGAGGAAATTTGTGTTTTACCAAAAACGGGAGCCAAGTGAGCTCACGGCACCGGCAGCGCGTGCTCAGCGGCGGCCTGGGCGCGGTGGGGTTGTGTGAGGCAAAGCTGGGATCAGACAAGGGCTGGGCTTAATGTCCTGATCCACAGCAAACCAAAATCAAAGGAAAGGCTCACCTTGATTTAAAGGAAGTCCCTGAAACAGCTCCTTTATGTGCATTATTTTCTGAATATGTCCAAAAGATCAGTGAGAATGATCACCTTGGGAAATGATTCCTTGCAGTTGTTCAGTGGTTCTCTGCAGTTCCAGGTACTTTGAGAAGTACCAAGAGGACTTACCTGTGGTTTAATACCTCCAGCTTCCTCTAACCAAATCCATCCATTCCCTTTTGTCCTGGCAGTTAATGAATGTTCTGCTAAAATAAATAAAATCCCTCCACTTCCCTGGAGATGGGGAGGGGGGTACTGGCTCCCGGACTGTAAAATTCCGCTGTAGAGGAAGGGGTTCTTTTGTGGGTTTTGTTTTAGTATTGAGGGAGCCAATATCGAGTGTGTTGTATTTTCCTTGAGGACTCAGTTTGCTGTATCTGAGGCCAGGTAAGAACAGAACAAGAGGAAAGCCACTTGATTTTGTGCCTGGAGCAAAGCTTAAGCTGTTCAAGGCCAGAGTAAACATGAAGAAATGAAAAAAAGTGCAAAAGAGAGGTGCTGTGGTTTAGCAATGAGCAGAGCTTGGAAGAGGAGGCTTAGTCGCCTTCCCCCAGGAATGCCTGGGCTGCCATACCCGCTGGCACTGCCCATCTTCCCAGCTCCAGGCAGAGCTGTATCCCGAGCCAATTTTCTTGTATTCCAGAGATGCTCCATCACAGGTTGTTTCCAGCTCCATCCAGCTGCACTGGGCTGGTGGTAGCTGGGTGTTTCTGATCACCTCCACAAACCTGGAGCTGTTCCACCTCTTGGTCTGACTCCAAATGGCAGGATAAGGTTTCAGATAATCATTGAATCACAGACTGGTTTGGGTTGGAAGGGACCTTAAAGATTATCTTGTTCCATCCCATGGGCAGGGACACATTAAGGACACATTCCACTAGCCCAGGTTGCTCCAAGCCCTGTCCAACCTGGCCTTGAACACTTCCAGGGATTGGATATCCACCACTTCTCTGGGTAAGGTGTTCCAAAACCTGTTTCACAACCTCTCTGGGGAATTTGTTTGATCTGTACTACAGATGATTTTAAATAGTGTTTTTTGTGACCATTTCCAGTCCCGAGCCTGGCTCCACTCTCAAAAAGATCAGAGACCAAACCTCAATCTAAATCTTAAAATTAGCAAAACTCTAAATATTAGCAAAACCTAAAAATCCAGTATTGATAGTCTTAAAACTGATTTGTAGGACATGAAATTTCCATCATCCACCTTATACCAGCAGCTGTATGCAAAGTTATAGATTATGCACAGCAGCATAAAAACCCCCAAAGACAGATTTATTCTGGATATTTAGTTCACCAAACTGAAGTATTAAGAACATTTCAGGGGAAAAAAAAAAAGGAAAGCCAAAACACATCCTTTTCTTTCCTCTGAACTAACATAACCAGAATAGCACAGTCAGTGACCAGAGAAGGTGGTAGCTCCAGAAGGGAGGCAGTTTGGATATTCTAAGTGAAAAGGATTTTCAGGATTATGGACTGATTTCTCATTTCCTTCTCACTTGCATCTCCCTCTCAAAAGGGAGATGGGGAACAAAGGGGGCTTCTGCCTCCCTCTGGATAAGGAACTGGTTGAAGTGCAACAATTGCTGAAGTTTCAACCTACAAATCCAAATACTCTGCAGTTGGGCACCAGCATAATTTTCACGGAAACCCTTTTGCTGGCAGTTTTATCCATATTTCTTAGTCCTCTACTGCAGCCTCCAGGACATGATGCAAGTTCACTAAACAAAATCTCAAATACAGTCCCACAACAGACAGAGCTTGCACTGAAGAGATGTGGAGCTGCTAACATGTTACTATGGCACTTGGCATGTCATCACATTTGCTGCCAGGTAGCCTTAGGATGCTTCCAAAATCCTTCGATGGCTCAAAATCTGGGGACAGACCAAGACTTTGCAACATTTTTAAGACCATTATAGGAACAAAAGCAATATTGAATTGGTGTTATAGCAGAACGTGGATGTAAAGAGCTTTGGGGAAATTTAATGTCACCTTTCTTCACTGAATGGGTGATCAGGCATCGGAAGGGGCTGCTCAGGAAGGTGGTGGAGTCACCAACTCCAGAAATGTTCAAGAAATCACTTAGTGCCCCAGCTTAGTTGAAAAAGTCGTGTTTGATCCTGGAGGTCTTTTCCAACCTTAATGATTTCCTGCTTCTATGGTTCTATAGTCTTTCTACTTCTTTCATGAACACTTAACTCACTCTGATCTCATTGGACCTGCTCTGAATAGGAGGTAGGATTCCATTTGTTTCCCAGCTCCACAAGTCACCCTCCAGCTTGCCATTGCTCCTGTTATCTGCCTACAACATTCTGTAGTTTTTTTGGCTTTTATCTCCTTATTGAAGGTCCCCAAGGCTGCAGTGCAGGAGGGACATGGTGGTCATGGTGTACAGTACATGCTCTGCAGACATTTCTAAGCAGAGCTCTGTGTCTGCTCCCTGTAGAATTTATTCTCTTGTGCTTTCCTGTC
Organism: Lepidothrix coronata; assembly: GCF_001604755.1. Taxonomy (NCBI): domain Eukaryota; kingdom Metazoa; phylum Chordata; class Aves; order Passeriformes; family Pipridae; genus Lepidothrix; species Lepidothrix coronata. Next base: position 5,517,162 of record NW_016690205.1, read on the forward strand.
CATCTCCCCAGCAGTCAGGATATATAGTTTTGACCCTCAGTGTCACTCCATGTGTGCAAGGAAAAGACAGAACTCAGGATGGGAAACACCTTTCCAGATTATTCCAAAAGACAGAACTCAGGATGGGAAACACCTTTCCAGATTATTCCACGTGCAGACTGGACTCTTTGTAGGGAAAGCAAGACTCCAACTCAGGTGTGATCCTCACCCACATGGGGTTATCACAGGATCATGGAATGTCCTGAGCTGGAAGGGAACCACAAGGACCATCAGTCCAACCCCTGGCCCTGCCCAGGACACCCCAAAATCCCACCCTGTCCCTGAGAGCGTTGTCCAAATGGTCCTTGAGCTCTGGCAGCCTTGGTGCTGTGCCCACTGCCCTGGGGATCCTGTTCTTCCCACCCTCTGGGGGAAGAACCTTTTCCTGACATCCAACCTAATATCTAATATCTGTTATAGTCATTATAAAAATTAAAAAAAAAAGAAAAAAAGTTGAGCAGGACCAGTTTGAGTGGCCGAACTGTGGAGTGACCCCGTGGCACTGCCTGGGGGCTCAGCACCCTCCACCCTCTGCCCGGATCAGCCACGGGTGTGGTGGGGAGCAGGCAGCCGTGGCTAGGGTGTGCTCAGCGTCTCTCACAATGAATCCCCTCGGTGCTGGCAAGCCCTGAGCCCTGTCCCTGCAGCAGGGACTGCTCCCCCGACCAAATTAAAGAGATCAGATTTACAAGGAGGATAAAACCAAAGCATCCCCCGGGGCCATGTGCCTGCTGCCACCTTGGAAAGGGCTCGGGGACAGGGACCAGCTCTGCGAGTGGATGCTGGGGGGTGTTGGTGCTGGTGGAGGGCTCCCCCCTTCTCCCCCTCCCCGTGCTGGAGCACTGTGCCATCTCCCCCAGACAGAGCCGAGCTGGCAAACACGGTGCTGGCATCTGTGTGCCAGCTCTGCAGGGCTGTGAGAGCCGCTCGTGATCCATCTGCAGCTGCAGCACATGCCAGGCTGGGCAGGGTGGGCTGTGCCGGGGAGGCCATTAGAGGAGAAACTCCACAGCATAATTAAAAAAAAAAAAAACCCAAACCCAAAAATCATGTTTTTTCTTGCTACCCTGATTTTTCCCCTCTTCAGTTTAAAATTCCTTACTGGCTTTAATCAAACTCAGGTGAGATTCACAAGGTTGGTAAATTTAGAGATTTTTTGGGGGGGAAAAAAAGCCACTCTTTTTTTTTTTTTTTTAACCAAAGGGAAATAAGGGAGTTTTTGCCAAGCAGGTTTTCCCAAGTTCTCATAGCTCTACATTATGTGGCTCTGTGACTGGAGCAGGCTCCAAGCCTGACTTCCAAATGACCTGGAAGGGGTCCTAAACCAATGTGGCTGCAGGCAAGTGGGAGCTCAACTCAGTGGATGCTGCAGCGCTGGAGGAGACAGACAGCAATCCCAAATTGTGAAATCTGCCTTACCTCCAAAAGGCAGAAAAACTCAGAGACTTCAGGCTTGTAGTTTTAAATGTATTTAGTGACATTGTTTTCCTGGAGATGCCTGAGTCAGGTTGAGCGTAAAGCTCTTTCACTAGAAAAAAAAAGAAATAACAAAATAAAAAAGTGAAGTTATTCTATCATCTTGTTATCTGTGTGGGAAAAAAAAAAGAGAAGTGGTAAATACACAACAACAATTGCTTTTTACCTTCCCATTGCTCCAAATATTGAATCTTGCCATGGCTGAGTCCCAGATGGTGAAGCATTTAACTTCATTTTCTAACCTCTTTTGGGGCTCAGTTTAATTTATTAAGAGGTTACTCTCAGGACAGATCACGCGACACGTAAGTGTAAATTGAACCTCGTATATCTGTGATTTACTAACTGGGGAACTTGAAAGCTCAAAAATAGTACAGGCAGCAGCCCAGGATAGGAGCTAGGAGTGTGTGGTGGGTGCCTGTGGAGAGGGCAGGAAGAGAGTCCGAAATCTTCAGGCTTTCCTTGCCTGCAGTGGTATCACATCTTACGGCTTCTTGCTGCCTCCCCTCTGAGCTGTGCAAGTGGAGAGCTCAAGTTTCAGCTCCTCTTAACAGCCTCAGGCTTGGCCTGGAAGTGAATTTCGTGGTTGTCACTGTGATAAACACCGTTATCTCCTCCACACCCAGGACATGTATTTCCACTGTTTTTTCTGTTGCAGGAATTCACCATGTTGCCTGACCACTGATGCTTGTGGAACTGAGAATACACCAGATCTGGAAAGTCATTCTTGTTTTCCCACTCTTTTTATAATTCTTAAAGTATTTCTTCCTGTGTCAACTTTTTCAGGGGCACTGCACCATCCCCTGTTTGCTGCCCCACCACAGGCTCTTCAGGGTCGCTGGACATCTTTGCTCACCTGCTCCTCAGGGTCATGATACCAACAGCCATCCTTGTGGTCACCCTACTAGTTCCAAAATCCACAGATTATCACCATATCAGGCCAAAGCACACCATGGGAGTAGATGCCCATCATGGCATCACCAGCAAGACCAGAGCAGTGTTGGTGCAAGAGCATAATCTCACCTTCATTTTGCAGGGTTGTGCTTAGCAGAACTCTGGAATAACACCTTTCAAGAGGAGATTGGGAATGTCCTAGCTGCTTCCCAGCTGAAGGAAGAGTGACCAATGACTTCATTGCAAATGAAAGGAGCAGAACTTGCGCCAGGGAGAGATAGGGCTGTTTTCTGCTTGGCTGCTGTTTTATTGTAGCTTTTGGAACACTCCAGCGCTGTGGTTATTAATTTATTATTATGTGAATTCCAGCTGTTGATCCTGTGTTTTACCCATGACCAGAAAAAACAGCCACTCACTGAGACTGAGAGTAAATGAATTTCAGAGTTAGTCATGCAGGACTGTCCACCCAAGCTGGCTCTGGTGGCTTTGGCCAACGTGGACTCGCAGCACGGGGCAGGATGGTGCCTACACAGTGGGGAAAAGGAGACTTGCGGTTTGGCAGGAGATTGCCACAGCTGGGGGGAGCTGAAGAGCTGCTGAAAAGGGCTTTGGCTTAAATAACTGTCCTCCTCTGAGCCAGGGGTAGGGGTTGTGCCGGGGAAGGGGGAGTGCAGAGAACCGGCCATATGTTTTAGGCCAGTCATTATAAATTACACCCACTCTTGCCTCGGTGCTGTGTCAAAGATGAAGCGAGTGTGTTTTATTAGGAACAGAGATAAACTCATGCTCTTGGGTCTGTGGGATGGGAAAGATCTAGTGAGGTCTTCCCAGCATCTCCCACAGGTAAACCCAACTCTGCCACCCTCGAGCAGCGCCTTGATCGGGTATTTTGCGAGCCAGCAGATGCTGCCCCTTTGGTTTTCCCTGTCCACTGTTGATACTTGATGTTTAAATCAATTACATAGACATTTAATTCTCTTTCACATGCCAGCACATGGCCCTTGTAAGCCTTCGGGGTTGGGGGCAAGGAGGGGGGTGTTGGCTTTTGTGAGCAGTGTGTACATTAATTCCAAGGTAAAGAGCTGCAGTAAATCACTTAATGCCTGCATCAAGTCAGTTGTTGTTGTTTTGGTGAATTGGGACCATATTCGGGACTATAATAACCTAATAATGGACAGTGCAGGCATAGACCACACTGTAATGTATATTGTAGGGGAATATGGTAATAGTCTGAAATGGCAATTCTCCTAAATAAATAGCACATCAACTTACTTAAACCTAATCATAAATGGGACAAATTGGACCCATGTGCAAACAGAAACCTGAGCAGAACGCAGGAGTTAAAGAAGCCATTGTTTCCCAGCCTGACCCTGGGCAGAGAAAGCCTGTGTCAGGTTACATCTGTTAAAATGATTCTAATGCCAGCCCAGTATTTTAATTATAAATATATAAAACATTTAATAAGAAGACATTCTGGGCTTTCTAAGCCTTTAAAAACTGGATGTGGGCGGAGTGGGTAGAATGGTGTTCCATGTGCCCCAGACAGGGTGCCAGCGTATAATGATTGAATGTTTTCCTGTAATAAATTGAAAAAATCTGGTTTGTAAGAATGGATCCAAATCACTTGGCATTAGAAAGGTAATTTGTTACCTAGCTTCCTCTTGGAAACGGACTGCTTCCAAGTTTGCTGGAACTTAGTTTCTAGGGACTGTGATGTCCAAAAAGAGAAAGAAAGAGCAACCAGGATGCTCAGGGTTCTGATGTTAAAACACACATGCTGCTTTTTCTGCCTCTTTTTTTTTTTTTTCTTCTCAGTTTTTTAGTCCTCCCTCTTATGGCTCCAAACACAAGATTCAGCAGCCAAAAAAAGAGGGGAAAAAAAAAAAAGAGGTTACTCAGGACAAAAGCCAGATCTATAGCCACCTTCTTTGTACCTTTCCAAATCTCAAGCCTGCTTAATTATGATTAATTGCCACATGGATAATCAGATACAGTTTCAAAAGGTTGGAGATGACAGTCCAAGGACACCAGGGAAGAAGGAAGGTTCGCCTTTGTTACAAGCAAAAAAAGAAGAAAAAAAAAATACCAGGTCCCTTCCTCAGCCCATAACCTTTTCTTATTTTAACAATTCCAAACGGAATTAATACCATCAGTATATTGTTCCTGCTCCTGGGAATTGAACTTCAACTGTACAATTTCTGCAGCTGTCAGTTTTTGCAGCCCTCCTGTCAATAACGCAATGTTGGGGTGCCCTTCTTCTTGAATGAAAGCAGTTTCAAGTTTCTGCTTTATGTCTGTGCTTTCTGGGTGGTGTGACATGATGAGAAAGTATAAAAAATAATAACAGCAGTTAAAAAGCTTCCACTCTTGACTTAACTGGATCAAATGTAATAGAGTACAGTCTTTTCTCCTGATTTCCTTTGCTTGTTTTAGAAAACACTGTGAAAAGTGCAGGAGATTTTGTCTTGCCAGCTCTTTCCTCCATTTAAAATCCCTTTGGCTAAGTCAAGGATCACAGTATGTCATTTCCAGCCTAACAGAAGTGCTGGGCCTTGTTCAGCTCCTATTACTAGGAGGCAAATCCCTAGGTTGCAGGCGCCAGTGTTTCTGCCTTTGGCTCCATTCCCAGTATTGTTTCCTTCATTACATTCCAGAGTGTCTCTCAGCCAGTTAATGTTTGCACTGGGAGGTCCAAATATCCAGCAATCAGCACTGAACTTTTCTCTTTTTGTTGAGAATTGCAGGTTTCAAATGCAATCACTGGCTTTAAAGAAAAACTTACAGGTGAACACAACAGCACTAATTTCCATTTTATTCACAAACAGTTATATTTTCGGCAGTTTCTCCATGTGCACTCGTAAAACACCTTCAGAAGATGTCTGGCTTTTTCAGAGCTTGGAGGGGCTGGAGTTGTTTTAGGGATTTGGGGGTAAGAACTCCCCTCTGTGCACCTCTCCCACACTCCCTATACCCACATCAACACAAGTCCCATACTCGGGCATTAATACTGGATGTTCTCCCTAATCGTACAAATACACCCTTATTTTTGTTTAAAACCTAATGAGATGTATTTTAGTGGATGAAGAAACTGGAGGCAGTAATTTGGGTGATGTGAAGGGTCAATGTTCACACAGGTTTGCGCCTCACCTGTGTGAGTGCAGGGGTGGGAGGTGTGGTTTTTAAGTGGCTTTTGGTGTAATTTAATTTTCTTTTGGTGTCATCTAATTTCTAAGAGCAAGGATAACTTGTAGCCTTTTGTGCTGCTTTCGGCCAAGACACTGGGAGGCACAGAGGGGAATCATATTCAGTGTTTTCCACGAATAATTTTCCATATGTTCCACGAGTGGCTTTGGGTGCCTCCACTGAGCTGCGCCCAGGATGGACGGACAGCTTTGGGAGCAGCACCCGGATTCTCCTGCCACCAGAAACTCCTGTAAACAGCAAGAAAACTTTCTGTACAGTGACAGAGGAAAATATCTTTATTTTCAGAAGTGGTGCCAGGCTGCACCTCTGGCAATTTGAATTGTACTATAGGAACACTGTCAATAAGACAACCCTGTGTGGTTTGCTTTCTACAGGTTTACCATTAAGTTACGAGAACCAGCCCTGGGTTGCAGGCTCGATTAAGCAATTAAAAAAGTCCACAATATTTCCTTGTGGGGAAATAAAAAAAAAAAACACCAAACCAAAAAATATGTACAGGTTGGGAAAACCTCAGTGTTTTCCATAAAGCCTCCAGCAATGCTTCCACCCATGATCATATGTCATATGGATGGTGTCACAGCGTCCTAAGGGTGCTCGCTCACAGCGATGATATCGAATTCATGGAAGTGTATATGCTCAGAGAGAATACTAATGTTAACTCAGTCTAAATAACAACACTGCCAAAGGAGGAAAGCAAAAGATGAAATACAGTGGATTTCAGGAGGCAACAAGCTCTCATTTATTAAGATCACAGGCATTTTACAGGTTACAAATCATAAAGCAGAAATAACTTCATAATATACAGGTCAGGAATGTGCCTGGGATATTGAGGAACTATTTCCTTGGCAATAATCTGCCACAGATAGTCAGGAGCGTGCATTTTCTGGCACAACAAATCATTGCTGATTAATTTTGTCTGCCTTTGTCTCAGAGAAGCACCGAGACACTTCCCTGTGTGTTTTGTACTTACTCCACTTCCGTGCTATTCTTCCTCCACGCATAATTTTTTGCAAGATAGGCCAAACACAATACTCTTTGTGTTACTTCTTTGACATCATTTTTGTCTGAATACAGCATGCCTGAGGCAGTTAAATCTGTAAAACCAAGGCACAGGCTTCTGTGGCAGCTCACCCTGGAAGGTGACGCCGGTCCGAGACCACCGAAGGATTTATGGGAGAGGAGAAGCCACACTCTGCCAACACTGGAAATGTGTCCACCTTTACAACTGGTGAGGAGATGAAGAAGATACCTTCACAATGGCCATGGTAGCAGCAACAACAAACTGGGATCTTTTTCCTCTTTGCTGGCATTCAGGGATAAATCCCAGCGCCAGTTGTGGAAATTACTGCAAGAAGAGAAAGTGGAGTTTCTCGCTTGAGGAGCAGCAAAAGCAGGGCTGGCTGCAGCTGGGAAGATGAGGGAAGGACTGCACAGCACTGCAGCATCTTCCCCACACTTTATTTATTACATCCTAGAGCCAGCAGGGCTGGATGGTGGTCTGCCTCATCGACCTCACTCAGGAACTTCACAGCGTCCCCAGAAGGACAATAGATATGATAAATGCCAAAGGCAACGTCAAACCCCATAACTTTCTAACATTAACTTAATACTCACAGCTATTAAACATCAAGAGATCAGAAATGGAGTATCTCCAAAGCAGGTGTAAACTTCTCCAGGCTCCCTGTGCCAGTGGTGTGAGACAGCCACAAGTTATTATTTCTGAGTACTCTCCCTACTTTCTTAAAGTTTCAGTGATTTTGGCAGAGATTCCCAGTTCCATATTGGTTATAATGAATCATCCTGAAAGGTGATTAACGTTCAGGAAGTGAGAGAGGTGTGGTAAGTAGGGGTTCAGGAGAACCCAGGCAGGAAGGATTCACTGCTATGACAGACAGACACTCAGAAGAAAGCTCCAGAGGAAGGAGGGCTTGGAGATCAGTTCATAGTGAAGGGCATTCCCACAGGAATAGGAGGGAGGCTGAATAGTGTCCTTGCAAAACCATAATTGCAATGTAAACAAAATGGTTTGTGAGCACTGATAGATTTGGAGAGAAGGATGACTTGTGCTACTCCTCATCAGTACCCCAGATCACCTCCATGGCACACAGACCCCTGGTTCACAAGGCTGAGAATCAGATTTTTGGGGGACAAAAGCTGGTAACAACAAGCCCTCCTGCAGAAGGTGGTCTAGGAATAAAAAACACTCACCAACTGCAGACACTGTATTCAGGGCATGATGGTTCAACCTTTGAGCCTTTTGGTCAATAAATTTCTGGGGTTCCCAGAGAGGTTTCTGGGCTTGACTTTACTTCCTTGGCTGAAGCTGGGTTGGTTTTCATAGAATCCTGGAATGGATTAGGTTGGAAGGGACCTGAAGGATCATCCAGTTCCACCCCCCTGCCATGGGCAGGGACACCTTCCACTAACCCACGTTGCTCCAAGCCCCATCCAACCTGGCCTTAGATGCTTCCAGGGATGGGGCAGCCACAGCTTCTCTGGGCAACCTGTGCCAGGGCCTCACCACCCTCACAGCCAAAAATTCCTCCCTGATATCCCATCTAACCCTGTCCTCTGGCAGTTAAACCTGTCCTCTTTTAGTTTTTCTTGTTTCACATGTGGCAACATCTCCCAGAGTTTCCCCCCAACCCCATCTTATCTCCCAGAGGAGAGGAACTAATTAACCCCCACCCCAGGCTCTGCTGCCTCAAGAATTGCAGGTGGGGGAGCCCCCTCTGCCATCTCAGGTGGCTGCAGTGATGACTGGTGCTCCTACTTATACTGGGAAAATGGAGAAGATTTTCATAGAAGACTTTCCTAACTAAGGCTGATACAAACCTGGAGAGGTGTTTTTTTTCTCTCTTTACCTAATTTATCTTCCAACATGATTGGAGTCATCGTGGAAAATAGTATTGCTGTTACAGCTTCTGTTAGCAGCGCTCGCCTCCTACTCACATTCCCTGAGCTCCCACCTTCATCCTCATCCCTTTCTCCCCCCAGAATTACAACCAAACCAAAACCAATGTGTTGATAACATTTCTTCCAACTCCAAAAAAACCTGAAAGAAAACAAACAGCCAGCAGATGCTGATTTTCTCACTTAACTGCACATATTTTATAGTAATTCTCTCTGATTTTCTCCCAAGACACCCACCTGACCTTCCTTTCTCTCCAGTTTCTCCCAGTAGTGGCCAAACACTGCTAATCATTTAAGAGTCAGCCCATGGAAATAGGCTGCAACTAAGACAAATTTACCCTCTGACCTCAACGCCTTTGAGTGCACAATAGAGACCAAGAAATGTCTTTGCTAAAAGGAATGCATTTTCCTTGGCAAAAACTGATTTTTAGACCAAATCAAATTAATGCTACAAAGAGAATTTTACTAGTTTTATTTTTGCTGTTTCACAAAACCACAAGAATAAAATAAAAACAAATCGGTGACTTTAAAAGGAAGAATGACAAAATGCATTTTCCAAGAATTTTCAAGCAACTAAAAATGGAACAACATAAATATTTTTGCTTCTCTCTACGTAACTGTGAGTGACTTGCAAGCATGAATTAATTTCTAATTAATGCACTGCTATGGAGCAGGGATTAGTTAGCCCAGAATTTTTCAAAGTTGCCCATAGACAATTTGGTTGGGAGAGCATCTCCAGAGCGAATTCTTGTCCAATTCTGGTGGGAGCCCAAAATCTCTATGGCAACTGACACAATAATCTATGTAGGAAAAAAAAAGTTTGGAAAACTCTTCAAAAGGATTTTAGCTGCCTCAGTTATCTGAAAATAAGGAGGAGGCTCCACATATCCAGGCAGTCAGTTTTCTGCACCCCACCAAGTGCCTTGAGGATCTCATGTCCAGTCATGACCAGTTCAAAACCATTTTGAGCTGGATGGGCTGAGATGCAGAGTGAAGGGAGGTTTCCTGCTCACATCCCAACTTCACTGCAAGACCTGGGAACAGAACTTTCCAGCCTTTCCCATCCTCGAAGAGCAAAGCTTATATTTTTCAGTCTAGATTACTATTTTCTTTTTCAGATTAAGGAAAACAGAAATGAGAGAGAAAGAAAACTGGTGACTCATGGCAGTTTCTGTGCTGAAACACAGCTGCTCTTGTCACAGGAACACGATTCTTAGAGCCTGCATCCAAAATTTATTGCAAAATAAAACTGAGACTTCTAAAAACAACCAGGCTAAATGATGTTTCTATTTCTTTTTAAATATATATTGGTAAGTGTAGGTCCAGGCTACAGCTTGAATCAAGGGTAGGACTGGAAACTTGAGAGAAACTCAGTTCTGGTGAAATTTTCAGGCAAATTTTGCAAACCTAGACAATATTTGGCTGGATGAGCTTCAAAATCAGTTCATGATTTTAAAAGCTTTGATGCTTCTGGACTTCCCGGGATTCCCTTGGTGGCAGGTCAATACAACAACACCCACACCACCCCCCAAAGATAATACTGTATTTTTTCTCTGGTCCTGCTATTGGAAATGAGCAGGAAGTCCTGAGTCCAATGATCCCAAATCAGGAAACAAAAGGACTATGTACATACGTAAATCACTCCTAAATTGAATGATGCAATTTTAGGGAAAATATTCCTTGCTATCTATGATCTTTCTGCTTTCAAAACACAGAGACCTTAGGGTTGACTTGCTGAAGTTTGAATTGCCACCACTTCCAGGTTAATAATTGACTCATTAGCTGGGTGCCACACTTCTGCAAATGAACTTATACCTTTGGGATCATGAAATCACAGGATGGTTTGGGCTGGAAGGGACCTTAAAGACCACCTAGTTCCAACCACCTGCTACGGGCAGGGACATCTTCCATGAGAAAACCTGCCTCATCCAGGAACCCTACTCAGAAATGACATTCAGTGGAAGAAACATCTCATAAGCCTAAAGCTTGAGCTGCTCCTGAAATAAGGATAACACGGTTGGCACTACACAGTGCCTCAAAGAGAAGGGGAAAAAGGGTATAAGAGAATCAAGAGGTGCTTATGAGCAGCTTTTACCCATCCTGAATAAAATAGAAGGAAAATTTGGCTTTGATTTCCAACCTCCCTTTCAATAAACACACTGAGTATGGAACACATGCAGAAGGTGGACAGGGAGACAGCACAGAGGAAAGTGAGAGACGGGAGGGAGGGAAAGATGACCTGGTTTTGCTTCCAAGCTAATTTTACATCACTTTAACTATATTTAGTTACATTTCTCTTAAATAGGGCTGCAACAGTTGGACTGAGATTTTTATTGTTGTTCTCTGAGTAATTTAAATTTCCAAGAGTTCATGGTTGTTGTTGTTTTTTTTCTAAGGCTTCGTGACCTTCTTCCATGAGTTTATTTTAGATATAGTGGAATGTCCCAGAGAAAATTCCAAATGGTCCTTAATAGATGAAATGTTTCCAGAAAGGAGAAATTCTCAGTGGACTATGAAACTATTTTTCAATCATGGTGTATGGCACACAAGCCACAGCTGAGGATTTTTTCAGTAGGAAACTATTGCCCAGTGGGTTAAAAGAAAATAAAGGATAATGGGATTTTTCCGTAAGGCTGGAGCTGTTCACAGGGGTTTGCTCCCCACTAGATGTCACTGGAACTGTTTGAAATGCTTGGAACAAACAACCCCAAATTCCCCAGGTTTTGAGCTTCCTTACAAACATGAGACTTGGATCAGGTTCTGTTCAAGCTCTGCTCTGGCACATGAGCCTTGTGAGGCAATCCAGACTGAGATGTTAATTATGGGAAGTTCTTGGTTTGCCATGGATATGGGGAGAATGAAGGCAAAACTTGTGATGCTTGTAATGCCCTTAGAGATTTTGTCCCTTGGGAAATCCAACCAGAAACAAAGAAAATGCCTGGATATAGTGACCCTTTGGCTGGGGGGTCTCCAGAGACAGAGCAGGGTCCTGCAGCAGCCATGCAGCCTCCTGAGTCATCATTGTCTGAGTGTTGGGACACTCAGGTGTGGTTTGGGTGTCACCTGATCCACCATTAAAAAAAAAAGGCAGAAATTCTGACAACATGCAATTTGCCATGGCTGTCCTCCTCAGCTGTGCCCATGCTCACCCCACGCTGCTGAGGAAAGCATCTCCTCAGATTATTAGGTCTACTATTTAAATTGTCCCTGTAGTTCCAATTGACTACAGAAATCTTCTTCCATTCTTATTCAAAATTCAGTTTAGTGTGATTGTGTGGCCATGCATCAAATATGGCAGTATAATATGTCCTTTCATCTACTTGCCATAATACATCCCTTTTAGTGCCACATAAATCCCTGAAAATATTGCTGTCTTCTGCTCTTGAGATTCTTCATGTGCCTCTTTGCCTTACTGCCTTCCCTCTTCTATTGTTTCTCCAAGCTGAATTAATTCCTTTTTTTCCCCCAGCGTCACTGCTCTGCTCTTGCTGCTGCTTCTGAGCAGACACCAGTGAAACAACAGCCCTTCCAGTGCCAGAGAGGAGCCAAGAGCATCCCAGCTGCTGGCACAGCATCCTTCCCAGCAGTGCCAGTGCCTTGGCTCTGCTCTCTCTGGAGCGGCCGCTCCGAATCTCTCCATCTCCTCCTGCAAAGGCGGTGGGAGCAGCAATGCCTGTGGTCAGAGCAACGACAGACACCTCACCGAGCTGAGGAAGCTGTAATTGAGGAATTACAGGAGCAGCGTGGTGCTCCTAATCCTCCCAGACCAAAGCAGCACCCCAGCAGTGACAGCAGGTCTCCTCCTTTTCCAGAGGATCCGTGAGTGCGCTGCCGCTGGGAGAGCCGGGAGCATGGGCAGAGGCTCTGCAGCTCTGCCCTGGGCTGCTGAAGAGCTGCTGCTGCATTTCCAGCCACAGTTTAACCCATGAATGTGAGCTACATTACAGCAGGACGTACTCCCTTTATGGAGGTTACTACAAGCAAATGCCAAATGCCATGAAGCTCTTCCCAAGCTTGGCACCAACGCTGGCATTCTGCTTCTTTAGAATCACAGGATGATTTGGTTGGAAGGGAAGTTAAAGATCATTTCATTCCACCCCCTGCCATAGGCAGGGACACATTCCACTATCCCACGTTGCTCCAAGCCCCATCCAACCTGGCCTTGGACACTTCCAGGGATGGGGCAGCCACAGCTTCTCTGGGCAACCTGTACCAGGGCCTCACCCCCCTCACAGGGGAGGATGTCTTCCTAATTGAAATTAGGAAGAAATTGAAATAATTTCTCCCTGATTTCTTCCTTTAGTGAAACTCCTCCTTGTAACTCCTTCTCCAGGATTAATCACATTGTCAAGGCTCCTTACCTTGCTCCAGACAGGTGATGGAGCCACAAGCCTGGCCGTGCCCCATGGCAGTGACACAGTCCCTGGCCACCCTCCTGTATTTCACAGAGCACATGCTGCCTTTGACTTGTTTAATTAATTAGTAGCCTAATTGTACCACTTCAGCATAACCCCCTAGTAGGCATTATTGACTTATTTGGGGCAAACACAACAAAAATGGGTATATTCCCTTACACAACTTCTACATTAATTTGTTATTAAATTAAATGAGCAAACTTTCAACCTACTCAGTATTCAATAAATTTAAGAAAATGAATTGAAGCTCCTTGCCTATTTTAATATGTACTCCTGAAGACATTTTCCAATTTTTTTATGGTTTAATTAAAGCCTCATGGCAATGGGATGCTTCTTTCTACCTCCTATGCCAGTGGTTAGAAATTACGGGGTTTCAACTACCCTGCATGTCTTTAATTGCTCTGCTGAAGATAAAAGAGCAGTGATATTTTTATCACAACTGTTACAGCAGGCAAAATTAAAAATGCCCCTTACCCACGTGAAATATGGGTAACAACTCATGGAATATTTTGGGAATATTTCATTCTGCCATGTGTCTCAATGAGCAGAGGAAGTTCCCCACCCCACTCCTTAATATTAAAGAAAATAAAGTGTAGAAATCACTAAATGAAGAAAGTCGTGGAAGAGAACACTTAGCACAGGACAATGAGGAGGAAGGTTACAAGTATATTAGGATAAGGGCACCACAATTATATGAAGAAGTCTGGAGAGAAAAGATTACATTGTTCTGACAACAACATTTTTCAAACATTTAGACCTTTAATATCATTAATTTAAAGTACAAGATTAAATATTTTATGCAAATATTAGACAACAGCAAAGAGCTCTGCATATTAGGATTTAAAACAAATTGAAAGCATGCAAGACATATTCATTTCTTAAGCAGTTTAGTTAAAAAATCGGTATTGTCTCTATTAGGATTAACTGACAGTAACTCTTTGTGTTCAAATGGATTTAAGTTCACTGTGGTTTGTTTTCCAGATATCATTGTCCTCCAATAATCATGGATAAAGGGAAATGTAAAAGGACAGATCAAGTAAAAATATATCTTCACATCATAAACACAGAATTACGTTTAAATTTCATTACTAAATGGGATTTCAGCTTCATATTCCATGCCTAATCCTGCACTATAAAAGATGTATAAAACCTCCTGACAAATTCTAACAGACTTTGTGGAAGTTGCATATATTGATTAAAACATCAAGCAGTTACATACAAACCAATAATGAATTACTTCTTGTTGGAAGATAAAACTTTGTGATATTTAAAATTACAGACTTGAAAGTAAGTAAAATTACCCCTAATTATGCAGAAGGGAGCAACACCTTAGCAGTAAACAAGATAAGCACCTCAAACAGCACTAATAATTTTAATTAACATTTTCTAGTTTCCTTTCACCTCCTTTCAAGGTCATCTGCAACCTTTTCCTGGTACAACATTGCAGCACAGTGTTAAAAAACTTACATTCCATTAGTAATTGCTTTGATAAGCCAAAAAAATTTACTTTCCAGGATACATTTTTCTCTGGTTTTGTTGTTTGGTTTTTTAGTTTTGTTTGGTTTTTTTTTTTTTAAAGAAAAAAGTCACTGAATCACATGCAAAAGCAAATATTGCATTGTGTAAAACTGTCGGAAAGGTTTTTGGAGTGAACTGCTATCAGAAGTCAGATTCCAGCAGCTGGGATTCAATCAGTTATTCGTGGCCTGATTCTGATCACCAGAGGCTAAATTCTTCCAGGAATTCTGCAGAAATTGATATTTCAGGTATAAATATAAATATCTGGACTATTCCCAAACTGTTGAATATTCTGATTGTAATCAAAGTTCAAAAGGCTCCTGAAGTGTGAACATTGAAAATGAGAATTTGGCAAAACGTGATAATGTACACAGCATTTGTGTTATTTTTTCCCTGACTGCGGATGAATAAATGTATGTTCAAGACTCATGACCTTGCTAAACTCTTTCTTTTCTAAAAAGTCCAAAAGTTGGTTGAAAAAGGGCTTTGTTATACCAGTGGGTTTGTTCCATGCCACAAATTTCATGTACGAGGTCACTTGGAATATAATGTGTAGTGAAAGAATCTCATTAGGCTAAAATGAATGTAAAATGTGTCAATTTGATCCAAATGAGAACTGTAGTAAAACCATGTTTGATGTTCATGTGCAATAAATCTTTAACATTTGTCTGTAAAGTATTAGAGAACCCAGAGGGAAATCTCTATTTGTGATAGCTGCACATTTCCAATGATTTTTCCTATAATCCTTTGTTGACATTTAGCATATGGCAACAGGAAAGAAGATCCTAAAATGAGAATTATTACTTATTATTCGAAGGTAAACAAGATGGGCACCTTGAATAGAAGGTTTTTAGACAGAAATGATGAAAACATCCCTCTATCAGGAGCAACTGCTCATCTTTCAGTCACTCCTTGGTGGAAAAGTGACATCAAAGGTGCCCTACCTGCCTGTCACTCAACTCCGTGTTACAGTGTCTGATGGCCCCATCCTGCCCGTTGGGTTGGATTTTGATATATTCATATTGTTAATTACTGTTGTATTTCAATTTTCTCTCTAGTATTTTTGTTCATTCATAATGGCTTTATGGTTCACTGGACCGAAATGACTAAAATGAAAGATTTCCAAGATTTCTTCTGGGAGTAATTTACAAAAGACCACAGTTTTTTAATTGGTCCTGATGTTTAGTTCTGGATATCTAGAAGAGGAGGAATCAGCCCAACTCTTTTAGTTGCCACACCAACCGTAGCAAATATGTATTTTTTGGTCTCTTTTTGCTTTGCTCCTTGCACACCCCACCTTCCCTGTTTTGGGAACTGCTATGGCGTTTATATTTCTGCAGCTCACATTTGCTTTCTAAGAGAATTACGAGTTACTCACATCCTTTGAGGAGGCTCAGGGAATAATGGGTGAAATGTCAGAAACAATTAAGAAAAATGGAGGCATTTCATTTAACCAGGAGAAGAAATGCAGAACTTTTGCTGAATGACTAAACTTGAAGCACCACAAGATTGCTACACTATGAGATCTGGCTCATGATTATCACAAAGTTTTATAAAAGAAACAAAACAAAACAACCTTACAACACTTGCATGCCAAAGGTTGCAACACAGACTTTGGCAGGGAACATGAAAATTCTCCAGCATGGGAAAAGTCTTCGAGCAAACTTGCATCTGCTCTGATTTATGTTTTTATGCCAAAACACCAGAAGATTTCTGAAGCCAAGGCAGGACTTTGTGGCTGGAGTCCCAATCCTGGCTGGGAAGCTGAGCAGCACCAGCCCTGACAAAGCCCCTTCCCCACCTCCCCCCACCCTCCCCAGACGTTTTTTACAGCGTTTGTCCATCTCGTTATTGCTGTGCAGGCCCTTTATCAATAAATGTGGTGTTCTGGGCCGAGTTTTCCTTGGCTTGCAGTCCTGCTTCACAAAACCGCCGCATACTTGACAGTTTGCCCCAGTTAAAAATTCTTTGGTCAGAGAAAGCCCGGAGAATGAAACAGTATCTGGTGTTGTAAAATCTTGACCAGATTCTGAAATATTGCCTAAGCCCCTGTCAACTGGAAGGTGATTTCTCCAGGTCATGGTTTAGAGGGAATTGATGGCACAGTCTGTGACTGCTCCGTCTGCACTATATCTCTTTCAGGAGCGCACACAGTCACCTTTAGCATTCGCTGCTTTCCAATCCTCTCTGTTTTCAACAGTACATTTACTTCCATACGCAGATTACAAGCTAAACATAGGAAAACAAACCCAGAAAAACAGCCTCTCTGCCTACTGCTTTTTCATTCCTCTGTTTCTGACTGAGGGATTATCAATTACCTAATAACCCTGGGAAAAAATCCACCTGAGGCTGAGCAGAGATAATAACATCCAGTGCGACACGAAACAGCTCATCCCAGCGCTCACAGCACTTTTCCAGGGGTGTCTGCTCCACGATCCGGCTGCAGAAGCTGAGGCAGAGGGATCTGAAAGGTCCATCTAGCCAGAGGTAAATTTGATATAAAATACAAATCCCAGTGCAGTACCCTTCCTGTCCAAACACCCACAGAAGGGGTGTTTGTCCAAACTCTTGGCACATCTAGCAACTCTAAAATGAATCCTCATCACTAATGATAAAAAGTCTTTTTTAATCTACATATAGATAAAGTCTCTCAAAACTCCAAACTGAACTTGACAATTAAAAGGCTGTGGGTAAACATAAACATTTTTTAATATTCACATTATCAGACGGGAGTAATTCAAGTGCTTCCATCAACAAGTGCTCAATATAGTTTTAAGCATCTGCTTAAAATCCTGCTAAAAAATCCCGACAAGCTTTGGTATTTTGCCAGATGGGGGGAAGATCTTAAGAAGAGTCAGAATAGATCGTCCAGCCATATAAATTATAAATCATTACATTAAGTTCCATACATTTATGACACAAGCTCTGACTCTTGCAGTTTTGCAGGGAATTTTCCTGAAGGCAAATCACAGTGGACCTGCTCACTCCTTTGGAGAAACTGGGTTGGCCCTGATAAGGCCAATAACCCTTTCAGTTTGGTGGCAACTTCTACAGTCCTAATTAGACAGAAAAAGACCTAATTCTGCATTTTCCTTATCAACCCCAGGCTTTTTTTGTACTGCATTTTTTCTTTTCTGAAATTCTCAGACTTTCACCCAGCTCTGGCAAGCCAGGAATGCCTGAAGGACCAACAGTGCAGATTTTTGGAGTGAGATGTCACAGCAGGACTGGTTGGCCTGTGTTTCTCTCCCCATGGTTTGATTGGGTTGGGTTCATTTGGGTTGATGTGGCTGCTTTAAGATACTCACAGTGCTTGAAACCCTGGATTGCTACTAAGAGGATTTTTATCCTTTCTTTGGGCATTGACTCAGCAAAGCCACTGCATTGGTGTGACCACAGGAGCCACACATCCATTCCAACACCATATCCTGATGGGATCACCCGTGGGAATGGGTTCCTGCATCCACTGCAGAAGTCCCAATGGTGGTGTGATGCTGCTGTCAGGACAAGATGTTCCTGGGGGCTGAGACATGCCTCCTTTGGCTTTCCAGGCACTGGCACTAGTGGATCAGGCACGTTGCTTTTAATATTCTTAATAGTTCTTTTTCCTTGGCCTCACTTTATTCCCCTCATTTTGAAACTCTTGACAGCCTTTCATCAAATGCTTCTGAGAAACTTAAAGAATATCTAAAATGGGCACTAATAATTTAGTACTGTAATTTTATGGGTATTTTAAAGTTCCTGAGTATTACTGTTATTTTATGGAAGGATTTTTCCTCCTTTTCCTTGCTCTTTCTTCCTATGTTCTTATGGAATTATAGGTGAAATGTATTTCTTGGCTGCTGTTTCATCTTTTGTTCATACAGTTAAATATTGCACTAGTTAAAGATTGCACGAGGCCTCCACATTAAAATTTTATTGTATTTTTGTATTTATTTTTGGCCCGGATCTGGGGGCCTCTCAGGTCCAGGTCTTGTGTAATTTTATTGGCTTGTGGGTGGAGGAAAGAACAAAAATGAGGTTTGTGGCCAGAATGTTATCTTTGGCCATATGCAGCTATTTGGGGGCCTGATTCTGCTCTGATTCATAGGTAAGTAAATCTCCAGCAGTTCCACTGAAAATGGCAAAGCTAAAATGATGTAAACCCGATGTAAATTAGAGGAGAATTACCTCCGTGGTGGGTGCTATTTATGATTTAGCTGGGAGCTGTTGACTGGCCTCTCCAAACATAAGAGCCACCTATAACTCAGCTGTGAGCATCCTTTTCCCTTTTTGACTAATGTCTGATAGCTAAAAAAGATTAAAACTGGGGTTTTTTATGAGCTCTACTGGCTATGCGTAACAGAGATGAGACTACAAAGCTCATCGACCTGAGAACCGCAACTGAATTTTGGTGACCTCTCACTTGAGTGAAAAGCACCTTATTCTACCCTACATCCACATTTTAAAACCTGTTGAGTTTAAGTATTAAAATCCATGGATTTCAGCCTTAATAACTTTGTTTTATAAAATCCTCTTCATGTGATCAAGGCACAGTGAGTGGTTGCCCATCCCAGTGTGTCCAACAGCCTCTATCATGAGTCATGGTCATCACATCCTACGCTCCTTCCTGCCTGGTTTGCATCCATCACCACAACCTCTTTCCTCCCCAAAACCTGTCTCCCCCTCTCTTCTTTGCACATTTATTCATGTCAGGTCTTTGGCTTGGAAATGACTTATTCTGTGAGCCAAACCTTCTTATTCTACACTTTAAAATCCTTACGAAATTTGGCTCGCCTTCCAAAGCTAAGCCTCAGCTCCCTTGTTACTCTTCTAAATATAAAACATTTTTATTGCATTAAGCCATGTTGAAAGGAAAAAGGGAAAAAAGGAAAAGGGAAGAAAGCAAATCCCTGCCCCCAACGTGAAGGAAGAGGCCAATATTACAGAGCAATGGATCACGTCTCTGTTTTGTCTTCGTATCATCTTGCTCGCACGTGCTCTCAGCTCACTATCAGTATTCCTCCCTGCGCATCTCCCACACTGAAAAACCTAGTTACAATCAGGAATTGTGAAGGAATTGTTTCCAGAGTTGGAAATGGGAAAACCCACCCCACTATTGATCACACTGCATCACTTCCTAAAGAGAAAACTGTTTTCTAGGGAGCTCATTTAACACCTTACACTTACATCAAACTTAATTTTCTGTACGATCTAAACAATTTTGAAATTAGTTATTTATGATTTTCCTGTGTGCATTTCATTCATTATTTCAAATGGAATTTTAATCATTTCAACAAAGAAGGGTCTTAATATTCCCAATAATGGCTCTTGTCACTTTAAATATTAAAATTTGCATTAGGAATTCCCTCGGCTACTTCTGCATTATTTGCATTATAGATTGTGTGCTTGTCTCAGTCTCTCTATACATGTGTGTATATATATATATTTTTACACAGATATGAATTTTTAGGAACATTCAGGCAGTTTTAAATTATCTCATCAGCTTTGAAAGCACTATCACGAATGTCAAAGCCATTAGTGATAAATAAGGTCCTAACACACCAAAATTAAAAGCTCCTAATTTTCAACTTTAAATAAATCCTTATTGTATAGCAGAAATAATTCCTCACAAAGTGTTTCCAACATTCAGAAAATGCTTTTAGGACATCCAGCATTAACATAATTTTTTCGACTGCAGTTCTCACAGGACATCTGATGAAGTCTCTACCCTTAATTTTAATTGCGTAGGCTGCATTCTTAATTAAAAACTGTACAAATGGATTTTATGCTATGCCAAAAGAAATCTGAGTTCATTAGTTATAAAACCTTTTAAAAATTGATGTAAATATGTGAATTCTTTAAAAGTTTGAACTCAGACTCCTCATTTATGTTGAGTAGCCTTTTATCTAGAGAATAATGAAGTCAATACAAATTAAGATAGTCTAAGTTTTACTTTTCCCTTTTCCTTCTCTTTTTTCCCCTCTTTTTTTTTCAGTGCATGAGGGTGATGGGAGGCAAAGAGTATGGGGGTTATACCTTTATATCATTATGCTTTTCCTTGAAGAGTCAAATTCATTTAAATCTAAACTGTGAAGAAAATCAGAGTGGGAAATGCACTGACCCTTTTGTACTGGGTTATACAAATATAAGTTCATATATCTTTTATTAATTCTTCATATTAAAACACAATCACATCTTCTCAAGTCAATAAACTTAATGGAAACCTGTCAAACTGTAACTTTGGAGGAAAACTCTGGACATCACTTAAAGAAGTACGTGTACCTCATTGATTTCTGTTTTAAAATCTGAGACTTGTTAATTAAAATGCTTTTCCATAACTTGACAAGTGTTCAAATAACAAATGGGAAACTCTGAGAGGTTTGTTTAACCTGACAAATTGCTAACCTTTCATTTTGCTGGCTGCTCCTATGGCTGCACGGGACCTTTTCTCTTCCATCTCTGGCGGCTGGGAGGGATCGCATCGCCTTTTCCGCTCCGTGCCACCAACCTGATCCTGCCTGTGGTTGCACAAAAAACCACACGTGGTCTCAAAAATCATGGGAATGAAGGGCTGGAATTGAGCTCAACTTTTCCTGTGAATTAATCTGTAGGGTTTACCTTTAGTTTTCAGCCTATGAGTTTGTTGTTGGGGAGAGGCATCCAGGATGTGCCCCACGAGCAACCGTGTCCAGGGGTTTTTGTGCCGGGGTTTTTGGCAAAGAAAAAGAAACAATGGTATTGCCACTTAGCGTTCAAACCCAGAGTATTTCCTGCTATCTTAGCAAAAATGCAAAAGAAGCAATAAATAAAACAACCTGTACAAGGAACCCTCGTGTTCCTTTCCATCCTCTTTGGTGGTTTGTGTTTTTGAGCATCTCTGTGCCGCTGACTCCTGGCCGAGAGTGGCGGGAGGATGTTGAAATACCACATGAAAAGCTGTGTGAGTGCTTTTACAGCATAAGCTGGAGCAGGAAGCACCAGCAGTTTCGCAGGAGAGGTGTTCTCATGAGTTTCCAACCCGATTTGGCATAGTGAAGAAGTTTAATAGACTTGGGACAAAACTCTTATTTCTTCTGGTTTTCTATTTTTAAGGAGCATAGTTCAGGCAACAAAACCACTCTACCTTTTGAAATGTGCCCATGACTACATCCCACTGATCGTGGAAACAATATTCCAATGTAATTGAATATTTTGTGGTAGAAACACACCAGATTGAACAGAACATTGACTATCCATCGGCTCTATCCTACAAACTCATCTCCAAATTCAGCTATCTGGTAATTAATTCTATGCAGGAGTAAGCTTTAGGGAGAAGGGTAATTCCTCAGCAAATTCAGGCTAATAGTCTTCTCCACATACCTAAACTTCTTTTATTAGACTGTTTTACTATTTGTAATTTCTGACACTTTCCTAAAGCTTACCATGAGAAAAGAACCAGAAGGAACCACTGGATTTCATGTTTTAGGGTAGCAGACAGTGGTAAACTTGCTTTAACAAGGTCCAACAGTACTGCTGGAGGTGGAGGGAAGTGTGGTATTAAGAACACCACAATCCACTTTGAAGCTTGCTTTTTAATTTCTGATTTATTTCTAGCAGAAAGGAGAGTTTAGGGAACATTCAGAGATGTTGAATCAGCACAAAAGGCCAAGCAAACAACTGTGAACCTCCAGGAAGCAGAGAGTCCTGAAAGTACCATCCTATAATATCCCACTTTCCAGAAAATTAAACTAGATCACTCAAAAAGTAGAGATGATTTCCCACCAGAGCAGGTTGCTCAATTCCCCATCCCTGGAAGTGTCCAAGGCCAGGTTGGACAGGGCTTGGAGCAACCTGGGCTGGTGGAAGGTGCCCATGGCAGAGGGGTGAAACAAAATGAGGGAGACTTGTAAACTGTACCACATCACAATGATTTTGTAGGATTTAACCCAAAATTTAATGGCATTCTGACACTCAGCAGTTCATCTCCCACAGCACCAGGAATGTCACACACCATCCGGTGAGCAGTTCACCATGTCCAACCTTGGAAAATGCTGGATTCCATATCTTGGATTCCACACCTTTTGAGTTTAACCTTGCTTTATGCTTTGGTGATCGTACAGAATATTGGGATATCAGCAAAATCTTTAAATTTTAGTGTTTACTAGGTTTGTTTCAGTCTAAGCAGAGAAACATAAAACACTAACCATGTCCCTGTCAAAGTGCAATAAAATGCTTCACCCAGAGCACACTTCAGCCTGCATTTATCTCGTCTAACTTAACTTAAATTAAGTATCATAAAAGCAGAGATGCTGCATGGTCCCAGAAGAAGAAAATCCACTTTCCTGACACTCAAAGCACTGCTTTCAAAGAATGGGAAAAAGATTCATCTGCAAAATGCAGATGGATTCATGAACTCAATCTGCGCACCTACTTCACAGCAGTCAATCCCACTCCTCCTACAGTGACTGCTTTGTTAATGAAGCCACAAAGTGTTTACTAAGCAGATCTTTGGCCCCTTGTTTTTAGTAGCCTACCAGTTTCTCTGCCAGCTCCATGGTCTATTCAGAAGTAAAGGAAAACATGTGTTCTACAGAAAAATTCACAGAAATGGACACAAACAGTCTTGTATAATTGATAGTTTTACGAGACTGAACTCTGTAAATTTTTTTAAATCTTATCCCTCTAGATCCAGTTTATGTGCACATTTGAACAATGACTTCATATCCTCTCCAAACAGAGATTCTGGGATTCAGTCTCGTCATTTGGCCAACACAAATCCCCAAGTGCCAAGAATTTCTAGTTTTTGCTTCATATTTGTATTTTGCTTGTTCTTTTCCAGGATTCCTAGTCAAACCATTCAGTCAGTGGAATGATTCCAGTTTGCACCAGAATATGTGTAAATCCCTAAATCACTTTGAAAAACTGAGCAATTTTGTTATCTCTCTCTTTCATGGTGCATGTTCCAACCTTAAGACTTCAGTCTGTATCTACACCAAGGGAATGAGTTTACAGAGAAGTTCAAAGACTGAACTCTGCTTTGTGGGCCATCTTCACCAGCAAACCAGCAGGAAGGCTGCTGGAATTTTCAGCCACCCTTCCATTTGTTAACTTTGTGTTTGTGCCCTGCTCTGTCTGAATCCCATGACTTCCTCATCCATGCAGGGAGTATATGATATTTATCACATTTTGTAGCCAAATATTTTTTCACAACATGATTCTTTTTGTTTATGTCACTAACTGCAGCCACAAAATCATCTCTATTTTTTTTTCTAGAGGCTACTTTTCCCTGAAAAGATCCCTGAAACTCTATCCTGACTATGAAGAGATTATATTGTATTATGTGACATACAGTCCACTAAAACCAAACCACCTTTAATTTATTTTTTTTTCCCTGGCTGTGTGAACATACAACTGCAGTGCATCATTATAGAGCTTATGGATAAACTTGTAGAAACCTGTAAAGTATTTTGGCCACTAAATGGAAAACAGTCCTTTTCCTTCCAGCATGTTGTTGGGTCAGGAAGTTGAATTGTTTAAGCTGGTGCAGTACGACGGATTAGCGGGATCCACTGCCACAGTGCAGAGCATTTTGCAGAGGGGTGGGAGGCCAGATTTCTATCAAGGGTTAAAGATCCTTTGAAACACACATGAGAATTGATATTTTGATAAGGATTTTGTGATAAAGTCCTGTATGTCCCTCTGCCTGTGGAGAGTGAAAGGAAGGGAAAAGTTCTGGGGATGCCCAGGGTCCAAGGGCAATATTGCCATATTAGCACGGCATTAAATCCAACATAATTAAGGTGGGTGATATGTATGATACAACACATTTGGGAGGTAAAATAGCTTGGACAGCATTCAGTTTGGCTCATTTGAACATGCTGGTCATTAATCCTGATATCTTCTAGCTCAAAAGCTTCAGTTTTCCTCACCAAAACCATTCTAGACCCAAAAGGGACCAGAAGTCCCTCCATTTGTCTTCTTAAACCCCTGTGTAGGGTTTTGATTTGCTCCTACACATCTATCTTTCTCATATTCATTTTTTTTTCCCACATGTCCCACATTCCCCAGGGTATGGCCTGAAGTTGTGTTAGGGGAGGGTTATATTGGATATTAGAAAAAAAACACCCAGAGGGTGGTTGGGCACTGAACAGGCTCTACAGGGCAGTGGGCACAGCACCTGACAGAGCTCAAGACGAATTTGGACCACACCCTCAGGCACATGGTGTGACTCCTGGGGATGGTCCCGTGCAGGGCTAAGGGTTGGACTCAATGATCCTTGTGGGTCCCTTCCAACTCAGCATATTCTGTGATTCTGTGATCTATAGCTGAAAGAAAGACAGAGGACTCAACTCAGATGGTGTGATGGTGGTCCCTCAACAGACTGGACCAAAGATTTGCTACAATGGATTCTTGTTGCCTGAACAGGGACTGGAGCAAACAGGGGGGATCATTGGTGTGGAAGGACCACACACTGACATGGTGCCAGTGGCTGTAGGGATGGATTTTGGACACCTATTCCATTCCAACCACTGCACATCCATCAGGTGGTAACAGCTTCTGGTGAACATGACTAACCCAGCAATATTTGAACCAATAACCCCGAGATGAATAATTTTGCAGCCTCTCAACATTTTCTCAGCCTGCCTGGTTTGATATGTTTGTTTCCAGACCCCCACCCCCCTCCTGGCTAAAAATAGATCTCTGGTTTTAAGATTTTGCTTATTTTGCACTACATATCTTGTCTGGAATACAATTTATATTTTATCACAATGAGCAACCATCCCATTAAGCCAACATGTATTTTTCCTTAGGTAATTAACGTACACGCCAAATTTGACAAGAGATATGCGGTGCAGTTACAGGATATATCTTAATG
Source organism: Lepidothrix coronata (assembly GCF_001604755.1). Taxonomy (NCBI): domain Eukaryota; kingdom Metazoa; phylum Chordata; class Aves; order Passeriformes; family Pipridae; genus Lepidothrix; species Lepidothrix coronata. The sequence continues at coordinate 5,542,455 of NW_016690205.1, forward strand.
TAATTAACTCTATTGGGTTCCAGAAATCACAAGTATAGAATTTCAGCACTTTTACATCTGTAAATTGGACAGCTTTCTAGAAAAAAAAAAATGTTTGTTATTTTCTCCCACTATTACTTTAAGCAAAATTTGAAATTCTAGTTTTGGCCATGAGCATTTGCAAATATTAATTGACCGATGAAACCACATGTTTCTTAGCCTAAAAAAAATCCTGCAAAAGTGTAAGAAACTCCTAATTACTGACAGAGTGACGAGCTATCTCAGAATAAGCAAAATTTCTGTTCTCTTTTTTGCCTTCTTATTTCATGGTTCGAATTGGCACAAGAGCCAAGGCGGCTCAAGAGAGTCAGGAAAGCGTAGCCACGAGAGGATTTTAATTTATTGAGGGCTCTTGCCCTACTGTACAGTCACCACTGCTATTTGAGTGTAATGGATGAAACAGATGTTTGACACTGCAGCACCTCTTCATAACTTCACTCTTCAAAAACAGTTTTACAAGTGCTCGCTCGCGTTGGTTCCCATTCAGCACAGGAAACTGAGGTCATGGTGAAACATGAGGCCCGGGCAGGAGCTTGAACTCATGTGCACTGCAGCTGGGCCCACGTCTTCTGAGCACGTTAGCAATTCATGGAGCAGCCATAATTCTAGATGTACAGACAAAGAAATCAAAGTGTTGACACCCTCATTGTAACATCTGCAAAGGGGAAAATGTGAGCCCGTCGCTAAATGCACAAAGGACGGAGGTTTCTTTATGGTTAATATTGTTCATCATCACTGTGATCATTTTTAACCTGAATAATTCCTTCAGGTTTCAGTATCAACACTGAAAAGTTACTTTCTGGGCTGTAGTTTTCTTAGTACTGCTTAAAAGCAATAATTTAAAAAGGAAGTGACTTTTCTGATATTCTGAGGTTTATTTTTTTCTAAATGATTATTTTAACACATGCTTATCTCTGAATATGTCAAAAAATCTTCCCAGGCATAAAATATAGGTAATTTTGTAGCTTGTTTTAATAAAGATAACATAAGGTTTGTGCAGTTGGATGTACTGATTGCCTTCTGTTACCTTCCCTGGGAAAACAATTAAGGCATTTAGGTACTGAGATTTGGTACCCAATTTGGAAAGTGATATCAGGGCACCAGCCTGAGGAAGCTGATGTGCTTCAAAATCCCATATCAGAAGTTTTTCTCCTGCTGTAACTTCAGCTCCTTTCCAGTACAAGCTCCCCGACAGCCTCAGGGATTTCTCCAGCACTTTCATGAAAACTAATACCTGCCTGCAGCAAACCTCTGCTCATCTTCCAGCACCAGCACGTGGGCCTTGAACTTTCTGCATCTTTGCTCTCTGTCTTCCATGCACCTTCATATATAATTGTATTTCTGAACTTGCTCTTAATTAAAGTCAGCCCTTTAGTGACTTTGTGGAGCACTCTGGAAGGAAATGTGGTTATACAGTGTAAGCTACACAGCACAAAGGTATCGTTTAAGAGGCTAAAATTGTGTCAGTAGTGCTAAAAAATGAGGGGTTTTTTACTGTTAAGTGATACTAGAAACTCCAAAATGCAGTTTGGTCAGAGATGTTCTGGTGAGCCTGAACTGGACAACTACTTTCCACCCACCCCTCAGGTCTTTCCAATGCAAGGAGTTGGTGGATTTGTCCATATATTTGTTATGTTGCTCTTCAGAAACACCTATAGGAAGATTCACAGGAGAAGTATCTTCATTTTTCTTCCTTAGCTGCTCTCGTGGACTGTACAAAATAAAGGCCACTATTTCTTCAGATAACTGTAAAAACTTCTGATGTTATAATAGAAAGTGGCCTTCACATGGAAATCCCTTAAATTCCCAGAAATGCTTATTTTTGTCTTTGCCTGTCTATTTCCACAGTGATAAGATGCACTATCAGGAACAAAATGTCTTTCATAGTGAGATAGCATAAATATTTGTAGAAGAACACCTTCTCTTCTGCTGCAGTCATGACTGCTCTGCATCCAGAGCCATGAGCACGGATGGTAGGAGCTGAGGAAGGAGTCACCCCAGCCCTGGATTCACTTATGGAATCATAGAATCATAGAATATTAAGGATTGGAAGGGACCTTAAAGACCATCCAGTCCCACCTCCTGCCATGGGCAGGGACACCTTCCACTAGCCCAAGTTGTTCCAAGCCCCGTCCAACCTGGCCTTGAACACTTCCAGGGATGGGGCAGCCACAGCTTCTCTGGGCAACCTGTGCCAGGGCCTCACCACCTACACAGTTAAGAATTTTTTCCAATCTAAACCTACTCTCTGTCAGTGTGAAGCCATTCCCCCTTACCCTGTTGCTCCAGACCCTCATAAATTGTCTCCATCTTTCCTGTAGGCATTGGAAGGCCAAAATTAGGCCACCCTGAAGCCTTCTCTTCTCCAATGCCACTTTTCTTAGCCTTACCTCATAGGGGAGGTTGGAAAAGACCTCCAAGATCATCAAGTCCAACCTTTGACCGAATACCACCATGGCCACTAAACCATGTTGTGAACCTCTGGTGCTTGGTCATACCAACAGCTGTTTGGTGGTGAAGGAGGGGCAGCCACCCATTGCCATGGTCAGAGGTTATGCTAAGGGCTGATTGCATCAGTCTTCACACAAAACAGAGGAAAAAGCCACAGAAGGCTCCCTCTGCCAGTTTGACCTGATCCAGTCTCTGTTCATTGCAGGAGGGTTGGGGTGGTTTACCTCTAAAGGTCACTTCTAACCCAAACCATTCAGTGACCATTTGGTACATCCTCTGCCATGCCTGGTTTCATGCAGTACCTGGAAAAGTCCTGCTTTTCTGACGTGCCTGGAAATACCTTTGCTGTGTTTTCAGCGCTGGTACAAGCTCTCTTTCTACCATGTCCCATCATAGTCACACTGATCCCAACCACCAGAGCAATCCTGGCATCCAGCCAGTCTATGCAAGAGGGGAAAAAGTCACGCCTGTGGTTTATGGCTTTGTTTTCTCAACCTTTAGCAGTATTTGTTAGTTTGTTCTGTGTACAACTACAGACCCAGGCTCCAGGACGAGCTGTGTGATGAAGGACAAACCAGAGGATTTTTCCTCTTTTTCTCTCTTGTCTCTTTGCATTGATAAACCACGTCACTGGCATGAAGACACCACTGTGAAAGGTAGAAAATTTTCTTCATGTCTGGGGGTTTTCCATAGGGCTTATGGCAGTTTACAGCCACAGTGGCAGTTATGGAGCTTAAAACATCTATGGAGATGCTAATGGCATCCAAGGGACAAATCCTACAAACCCTCACATTTTACACACGGTGGCCTTGCTTCTCTGGAGGTGGAAAATGCGTGATAGGAAAGAGTTTCACAATTAAAGACAAGCCTACATAGTTTGGTTTGTTGATAGTCTTGCAAAAGCAAACAAAATAACTCCTTACCAAGGTTTGCTAGAAGCCCACAGTTTTTTTCCTAAGGGAAAATAAGGCTGCTCCGTGAAACTGTGGGGAAAATTTGAGCTGACAGCCCAAGATTAAGTTCACTTTTCTCATTCTGAGATGGCTTGGCTCAGATCACTTGGGTTGTGGGCTGTGCCTGCAGAAGACATGACAGTGCCTGGTGTGACGCCGGGTCTGGGTTCCAGGGGTAACCGCAGGGTCCATCTTTCCCAGGCACAGATAGAGCAAACATCATTGCAAGCAGAAATCCCCCAGAAAGGCAGCATTTCATCATGTTTCTGAAAAAAAAAACCAAAAAAACAAAAAACATGGAGAGGTTGATTAGCCCATTTGGAAGGGTGATCAGGTAAGCCTGTACCCAGCCAAGTGACCACAGAAGTCAGAAGATGTCCTTTCCCCGAGGTTTTAAAGAACATTTTGAAATACTCATCGACAACAATATCTGAAAGAAAGGTGAGATTACACCTCTTTAATCTCAAAATTTCTGTTGGAGGAGGGAAGGTCCTACGAAAATTGTTGCTGTAGAGGCTGTAGATGCTGGAGCAGCTCCTAGAGGCACCAGGCTGCCAATATCCTTACTCCTCTCCCTCTCTGCTCCCCAGCACTGGCCTGAATCATGGATAGTTTCATGCTTTTTAACCATTTTTGTTAGATACTAGAAATTCTTAGGTTTAGTCATGCCTTCAGACCCTGAACTCTCTTATGGCTACTTGTGATATTCCATCTCGGTTCAACCCTTAGCCCAGATGTAAAACAAGACTTCTGTGCTCATTCGAAAAGTTACGAAAAGTTACAAAGTTTACAATTAGCAAACAGAACAATGTCGGGCTCTGGGTAAAGACTACAAGTGTGAAATCGAGTTTTGCCAGTAAATTGCTGCCTTTTCCTTAGCATTGAAAGCCACGCTCTCAGGTTTATTTGAACACATAAAATACGCTAAAAGTTTAGCAGCACCACTGTGTAAAGAAGAGTTGGATGAAGTATATATTTTTAAATACAGCAAGCAATAAAATGTTGCATAAATTCCCAGGAATATCATTTTGGGGCAAGCACAATAGAATGCTTAATGTATCTATTCCCAGGTCTGCTGTTTTTATTCCTCTTTTTTTTTTTTTTTCTCCTTGTTTAGTCTCCTCACCCAGCTGATGGCTGGCATTAGAGGAGCTTTGAGGAAGGGGGTACATCCATAGATATTTCCAATATCAGAGCAATGGGAGAAGGGATGCAAAGTGCTTGCACCCACTGGTGCAGCTGCATCCAGCTGTGGGAGACAGCTCAGAGCTGCTGTGCATGGGGAGGATGGTTGCTTGCAAAAAGGACCATGGAAGATAAAGAAAAATATAAAGCAAATTGGGGAGAAAAAAGTCGAAGAAGATTCTTTCTCAATTTCCTCCAAAATTTATTTCCTTTTCATTTAACTTGGTTGAGAAGTGTCCCCATGGGCTTCATCAGAAAATCAATCTTTCTGCTTTAAGTTCTAAATGGAGTTTTAAGTAGCTAGTCCTGACTCAAAACTCTGTGAGAAACCCAAATTCTCATCAAGACAGCTGGGATGTTGTTCAGAGCCCTTCCTGCAGGTCCAAGAGAAAAGTTTGAGTCAGTATTGCCTCTTTCCAGAACAATGTTTTTGGTTTCAGATGATACTGCCTGAAGCTCTTCCTTGTACAGACCTTTCTGCAGTTGGGTTTCTTAATGGATAAAATACCCCAATTTAGGATCATGCCCTTCATTCAGGAGCTTCATCTTTCAAGAGGGTTTTGTTCCCCTGCAGCAAGTCAGATTTTGTCCCTTTGCAGAGCAATGATGCCCCAGGTGGGTCAGGGCTCTCATATAACTATTGGTTACCTGAGTTTATGATTCTGCTTTCCAGCAGCATTTTTAAGCTATTTTTAAAGCTATTTCAAAACTATTTTTAAGCTATTTCAACAATAAAACTGTCTGCTCTATGGTTCCTCTAAAATGATGCTCCCAAGGTGTTCCCAGTTCCTGCTGTCTTTCAGGAGTATCTATTCTGGAAATGGGAATCTATAATCTGTGGGATCCCAGTAGGATAAATATACACTTATTAATTCAAACTGAAAGAGGGTAAATTTAGGATAGATATATGGAAGGAATTCTTCCCTGTGAGGGTGAGACAATGGTGAGGCCCTGGCACAGGTTGCCCTGGAAGTGTCCAAGGCCAGGTTGGACGGGGCTTGGAACAACCTGGGACAGTGGAAAGTGTCCCTGCCCATGCAAGGGGATGGAACTTGGTGATCTTTAAGTTCCTTTCCAACCCAAGCTCTTCCATGGTTCTATATTAATCTCAGGAAATATATTAAAGGAAAAAAGTTCTGAACAGCCTCTGACATTAAAATTCTTATATTTTATTTCTCTTCATGCTTTCTACAAAGTTAATTTTTAGTTCTTACATAGTTTTAGCAATTGTAGCTCAGAGAGACCTGTAACTTTACTTTGAAGCATCAGCTAAGTTTATTTATAAAAATTGGTCAAACTAATCCAATTAAGCTATATTTACATATATATATTTATAGATACTTGTATATATAAATGTATTTAAAAATCAATAATCAACAGATACTATTGAGCAATAGATCTTCTACACTGTATTTGACTTACCAGCTAAGACAGTGCAGCGCAAAAAATATAAGAGATGTTCAAACAGCAACTCTTTGGCACTAAACAAGAAGTTTTTGGCATCCTGAGAACAACTTCCAGTGCAGTTTGCTGCATTTGCCCACCTTTTAGAATTTTTGGCAGATTTTACCTGCATATCCATGTTCACCTTCCATGAATTTTTGTGGGTTGGAAGACTGCCCTTCTAAAGAGAGAAATCTCAGCATCTCTAATGAGGGGCTAATTCCCAGCGCCACAGCACCTTCAAATGATAGTTGGCAGAGATCCTCCTTTTTGGGATTAGAATTGCTGGAGTTTTCTTTCAGTATAGCACAACACTGGCAATAGGCAAGGGCTGCAGTTCCCTATAATCCCTTTTCCTTTTGCAGATAATTTTGGGCTCCCCACAATATTCTCCTGCCCATGAGCAAAAAGGTCCGTGGTCAAGATTGCCTCCCCACCTCCCCCATCCAACTTCTCCATGCCTGCAGATATAAAAGAGAGTCAAAAAATCATCATTCAAGGCACAGAGAGGGGAAAAAAGTACATTCCCTGTGCTGGCCTGGTTTGCAGATTAAAAGTAATCTGGTAATGAGGATCCACCAGATGATAATTAATAAGTGGAGTTTTCTCTATCTGTTTCACCTGTCACATAAGAAGAAATTTCCCAGGGCAGGAAGGTTTCTTTTACATGAACATGAAGTGTTGCCTTTTTTAAGATCAATCAGTTCATGGAGTGGAATCTGGAGTCCTTTGTGTGAGCTGTGTGGATGGACTTTCAACTCTTCTCCTGCACTATCCCAGAAAATCAATCCAGGGTGCTTAACCCCCAGCAAACGTCATACCAAGGAAATAGGTGGAGTTAGACCTCAAAGGACACTGAGAATCTGTGTTCTCTACAATTCAATAATAGGTTATATATATTTTTTAAGTAAAATGACAAGAAACAACTCAGGTTAACACACTTCTGTATAGGAGAAAAATCCTTTGGGTCAAAATTTGCTGTTAACCATTTTGCACATGGAAATACATATCTATATGTATTCAACAGGATCCACACAAATTGAAAATAATTTGAGAAGACTCTCTTTCTAGTACTTCACGTTGAAGTAATTTTCACATTTTCTAGTAAATCACACTGAATTCAAGCTCGTAATCTTGTGAGACCCTTTCCTGAGTTCCTATGAAAAAACTTTCTGTAAATACATAGAAATAAAATCATTATATGTTAATGTAACCTATACAATCAAACAGAAGACCTGCTGGAGACTGGATAAAAACTAAATCATAGAAAACCCCCTTTCTTAAAACAAACTCATGGAGATTTTAATAATTTCCCCTTTAAAATGCCAGTACAATCTTCTGGTTTGGTTCATTTAAATCTAGAGCAATTCTATGTAACGAAAGGAAAGAATGAACATAAACAAGTTTCAGTATGACTTCAGGATTCCTGACTCCTGTTTAGGGAGACTATTTTTCCGTATGGCACAAGTCTGCAGTGTTAAAGACCTCTCTACAAAATAATGAGAAGCTGAGAAGGAGAACAAACATGGTTACCCTGGAAAATTCACTTAAGGGAAGAGACACCAAACGATGTGTCCATGTATTTAATGTGTAACCAAATAGAAAAGAAGGAAAAGAAAAATAACAGAATCCTTGCCATATGCGAGAACTGAGATAGTCCTTTGACACCACTGTTTTTTTGTGAGAAATGGTATTTTCAAGAGTTTCTGCTGCTGAAGGTGCTGGAGGTGCTGGGAGCTCCCACATTCAGAAAATGCTGCTGCACCAAAGCTCTGTGTATCTTAACACAAACCCCTATAATGTATAATAAATTTAGTGATTCATATATGTTTAATGCATGTTAATAATAATGGATGTTTCCCATGTAACAAATTCCTGGGTGCAGATGTGTATTAACTACCAATTAATTCCCTGTGATTGTGACCCCCTTCCCCTGCAGTGGTTCCTGACCTGCTCTCCACCCAACACAAAGTCTGGAATAGCATCTACAGCCTGGTGGCCACAAAAAGGTGAGGATTTTCCCTAAGAGTGACTCTAAAGATGTGTGGATGGACAATGGCCTCAATAGCAGTGAGAAGAAGCCCTTCCCTGGAAGTGTTCAAGGCCACGTTGGAGATGGTTTGGAGCAACCTGGCATAGTGGAAGGTGTCCATGTCCATGGCAGTGAGTAGAATGAGATGATCTTTAAGGTCCCTTCCAACCCAAAACAGTCTGTGGGTATATAAAGATCCAATTTCCTGCAAAACATCAACTGGAAGGACCCAACCAATGGTTCAAATGCAAATATTCCTGTTTATTTTCCATGGCTTTATTCCACCATAGGTTCCATGGCCGTGGCATGTTTTATGTGTATCTGAATAAACTCAGGTTCTCTCCTTACACTCTGTTTTGTTTGGATATGACCCATTCTCCAATTTTTATGATAAAATGAGAACATAATTCACATATTAGCATTTCAAAACCTGTACAGCTGCAGAATGAGTAAACAGTGCAGTGAGTAATCGTTATTAATCTGCACTGGAGAAAGAGTGAGAGAGTGTGGAATAAAAAGGCACATGATTTTGTAGTGTGCTAAACCAGGAAAATATGTTTTGCACTTCTTAAAACATCTCAAATTCTTTTTTTATCTGTGTTTTAGAGGTGACAGAGAAAAATCTATCTTTTAGCTGAACTAATCTCCAATGAATTAATATCCTTTTTCATACGAAAGTGTTTGGGGAAACTTGAAATTGTAGCATAACCTATTGATTACATTATTTGAATTAAGTTTTCGAAGTTCTACAGCTGTTTGCTGTCAAGATTTAAACCTACTGTCTATTTTCAGCTGTGCACTTAATACACATTTCACCTGGTGACTCAATAACATTTTAATATAAAAGTACATGATCAGGGAACATATGTTCAGTGTTCATACGAGGCTTAATAGCGACAGAAGGGGTAACAATTAACAGTTCTGTTTTTTCTGGGTATACAGGGCCTGGGTTTAAAGTTTTTCCTGGGCTGCTTCCAAAAAATCTTTGTTCCTAGTGCCTTGACCTTTGAGGAGTTTGGAATCAATGAGCCACGTTGCCTTCCATAAGGGTGTCAAGTGCAGAATAAAAAACTGTGTCACATCATTTTTCACCGCGGCCAGATGAGGTCTGAGTGAAGGAACAAGGAACAGGAAAGCAAGAACATCTGAAAAATTGACTCTGCGAGCTGGAATGTGATTCTGCAATAAGGGGCAACTCTCCTTTGCTTTTTTTTTTTCCCCTCTTTTTTTTTGCCGGAGTAGGCAGGTTGTAGACAGATCTGGGTCTCAGCCTCCCACCCCTGGGGCCCCCGTGTCAAGGCGCAGTGATAGAGCGCCGTTCATTTATGCAACATCTGTAACGCATAGAGCAACGTATTAATAGCTCAATATGCCAATCTGCCACTGTGCATTTTGACCTGGAGAGGACCAGAAGCATGGAAGGTCTGTAAGGCAGATGTGGGAACAGCAGCAAGGGTGGAAATTAAAGGCAGACACCGAGTTTTGCGCGGCATCGCGGAGCGGTAGCTCTTCTGGAAGAGGCTAATGCTTCCAGCTCAGTTAGGAGGTTAATAGAGCTAATCTTCTGTATCACTATTATTTATAACATGTTGTTGGACTTAATGTTTATGAAGCTCAAGCTGGATAGTGCACATCCAATTATGTTTTCTTACAGCCATGGAGGGTTTTATGAAAAGGAATATTGAGTGAATGCTTTATTGCTGAAAAATATTGTATTGGTTAGAAGGGAAGTTAATCCAATAGGAGGTAAAAACAGTAACAAAGGCTACAGCAAATGCGAGATGCTTTAAATTCATTGCATGACATTCTCACCCTAATTATTAGCCCACACTGGGAATAAAAACAGCACCCTCATCTTCAAGTTATTATTTTTTTTTCCCTTTCCTCATTTTTATTGCACATTTACATAAGACTTGTATGCCTCGTACTTCTTCCAGGCTGGCTTATAAGGTTTCTTTTAACCCTTTAGTTCTCTTTCACACAGCCATGTAGGAAGACTAATTTACACCCACGGAGGCAGTTGAAGGCAGGTGACAATGGTGCAGGTGGCTGGGGCAGAGGTGGCCAAGTTATCGTGGGCTTGAGGTGGCTGCAGCTTGAACAAGAGCCCAGTGATTTGGGTGGTTATCCACCCCTTAGGTCTGGAAAGCTGGAATGGAAAATCTTGGAGGCAAAAAAAAATTTTTGTAAGATTTCCAGTATTTCCTGCTTCTAATTGGATGGGAAATACTGCAAAGAGCAAATCTTTCTCATGGTGTGGAAGACCAAGCCCACACCTGGCAGCAGAAATGTCCAGCGGATGGTTGGGTTAGGCAAAAAAAAAACCTCTTTGAAAAATGCCCTGGCTCTCATGAAAGACCATTGTTTTTGCAGTTAGGAAGAGTAGAAAGAAAGAAGTGGGGTTTTGTGGTTTGTACTTTATGCTTAATATAAGGAGGGTTAAAGAAAGTATTATTGAAGGAAAAAGAGGGAAGGAAAGAAGATTAGTCAGTTAATAAAGGAGATTTATGTTAGTGACGGTGGGTAGGCAAATTGCACTGCTAAATGGGGTATGGACTTCTTTTATGTGGACAAGAGAATTTATCAATTTTCTTTAACTGAAACTGCAACATAATTGTGTCATCAAGGCCTTGGATGGAGGGGACACCCATCTCATGGAGAAATAGGTCTGGGGTCACCCATCCTATCTGGTGGTCTCCAGGGCAGAAATTTGGTCAGGTTGGGAATGGTGCAGTCTCCTGTATATGTTTCCAATGAGCATTTTTGCTGTGCAAGGAGGATTTTATGCTGCAGTTTTGATCAAGGCTTGGGATCTTTTTTATTCTGTATCACAAGTCAAAGATGCACATGGGCTGTTCTGGAATTCCATTTTTCCATGAGAAGCTTAGGAGGGACTTTGAGGGATGAGCAAGGCCGGCTGAGATGGAATCTCAGAAGCCTGAGATCTTGGTTGATGATGAAAGTTCTCTTTTCTGTCATCTTTGTCAGATTGGGCAGAGAGACATGGCCACATGAAACATTGGCAGATAATTGGTGCCTGACCTGTGTCCAACTGGCTTCCAGGAGCATTTCTTCCCAACATCTGTGAGAAGACATCTGTGTAGCCAGTGGCTGACGAATTCCCTTGGAAGCGTTCCTGATCTGAGCTGGTGTTGTGCATGTTCCTGGTTAAAAGGGAATTTCTGAAAACACATGGGTTGTCCCGAAGTTCTGTGTGCCATTATTGGAGTCAGTGTTTCCAGCAGGAATTCAGCTCCTCGTGTTACAGACGATGAGACCTGATGAACTGCTACGAATGTGTTATCTGCATGAAGCTGAGACAGCTCCTGCTCCAGAGAAGGATTTCCTGGAGCAAATCCAATCTAGGACAGGAGCTACAATCAGAGCATTTTTCCCCACAGGCCATGTCGCCGTGGTTTCACTTCCCTCTAAGACCTGACACAGGTGTAGCTTCAGGACCAAGGTCTCAAAGAAGAATTAGAGTAGAGCAATCTACAGACAGAAATAAATAATACTCTGTGGCTGGTATTTCATTTATCATCTATGCACTTGAATTTAGTCTCATCTAAATCCTATACATATGTCCTTAAATGCCTGCAGAAATCTCAGGTTTCTCCTCTTCCATTATGGATCCCATATAAAACCTGTTTTCTATTAAAAAGTAAAAAAGAGTATTCAGGAAAAGTGCATTCTTTCTCAATCCCTGAGCCATTTGGCACTTCAGAAAATCATCAGAGAAGTGTGTGCTTTGCAAAGCCAAGAATATCTCCCTCTCAAAACCCAACCTCTTCTCCAGTGGCTTCTGAAAAAGCAGCATAGGAGAATACAAGGGCAACAGGAATGAGTGGCCGAGGGACCAGAAGAGCCTCAGGTGCTGTATGAGGTGAAGGTGGGATGGCCATAGGTTGAACACCACATTTTCTTGTTGAATCCTGTAAACACAGAGAATTTGGCTAAGGACAACCATCAGGAAATATGAATATTATGCATAATTTTGAGAGAAAATTCCATGTCTATTCTCAGATAAGGATGTGTTTAGGGTTCAAAAGGGTAGGAAGTTGGCTGACTCGGTTTGTGGCTTGAACTTGGGACATTTAGTTGACTTCATTGGAAGATTTTCTTTACCCTCACACAAAATGGCAAGATGTGTGTTTACATTTTGCTGCTGTGAAAATATTTACTTTGGAGTAGATGTATTTGAAATTATCAAATCTAAGATGAAAATTTTGGGTAGGGTCCGGAACAAATAAGTGAATTTAATAATTCATCTTTTTGGACCAAGATAGTTGAAATGTCGCAAAAATCAGCTGAAATTGGGTCATTATTTGTAGGGTGTACAACTGGATTTGTCTCAGACTGCTGGAACTGGTTGTCCAGAGAAGTTATGGCTGCCTCATCCCTGGAAGTGTCCAAGGCCAGGTTGGATGGGGCTTGGAGCAACCCGGTCTAGTGGGAGATGTCCCTGCCCATGGCAGGGAGTGGGAATGAGATGATCTTTAAGTTCCCTTCCAATCCAAAACTGAATTTTAACCTGGTATTGGAATGAATTTTGGAAAGTTTATTTAATTTAGTGATAATTATGGAAGATCTGAAGGAGATGATTAGAAAAAGAGGTTAGGGAAAATAAAAAGTCTTGGAGACATATTTCTATTGTTATACTCACACAGGTTGAGAATCAAAGAAAACCAATACAGTCTGGATCATCAAACTCTTGCTTTGGGCATTTTATCTCACCTGACAGAGTTTGAGTCTGTTGATAAGACTAGATAAGACTTTGTAAAACGAACAGTTAAAGATCTAGTTTTACCCCTGGGTATTCCCAGGTATTGAAAGATAATCTGGATATTCTACTGAGAAAACTGGACAAGGAATAGCCTTAAACTACTTTTTTAGTTGGAGGACAAATGTATTTGAAATTGTTAAGAGCAAGATTAGGGTTATACAGAGCTGAACCTTATTCCTGTTTGTCACATCATTCAGAAAAATGAGGCCTTGTTATCACAGAACTCAAACTTCATTCTGATTTTGAACTATCTCCATTTTGAGATGCTTAGTAAAACTAACACTGCGGGGAAATGATGTTGCACTTTAGGATTATCCAAAGGTCAAATATTCAGAATAATCTAATAGGAAAACACAGTGTTCCATTTAAGAGAATAGCATCTAATAGGAGAGGAAGAATATTCTAACCTGGAAGACTCCACTATGAAAAAAAAAAGTTAAAACAATCAAGGAGAAAGCCAAAACCTCAGAGTCTGTGCTGTTTCACAGCACTCTGTGAAGGCAGCACATCAGGACAAAAGGTACCAGGCATTCAGGAGGTCCAGTGGGCTCCTTTCAGTCTTTCCTGCTCTCTGGAATAAGTCTCCACTTGCCCAGGAGTGAGCACAACATGTAGCACCTTATTTGTTATTCTGACTCCTCCTAAATCAGATTCGCTTTTGTGAATTTTGGTTCTTTACTTGTGGACCCTCCTTGTCTGAAATTTGGTAATGCAGCCAAACAAAAGAGGATTCAGAACGATTTTTTGCTTTGTCGGCAGATCCATCACATTCCAGACGCTGCTCCACCTCCCAGCAGCCAGGCCATGGAGAACACGATCCATTAACGACCAGCAATGCCCTCTGTGTTGGCTGTAAGCAATATGATCTTGTATCCACTGCTTCCAATAGCAGGGTAAAATACTCAGGTGTTGCAGAATAAAACGATGAATCTGAACTGGTAAATTCTGAGTTTCGAACCATGAGACAAATGGGCCAGTTTGGAAAATCAGTGTCGACTGGAGATCCTGCTCATAGGGTGAATGAGTTCTATTTAAATCTACTGTAAAATGTTTGTGAAATTCAGTTGTCTGAATAGTTCTAAAGAAAAGGCATCTGGGTTTACTGAAGTTTTATTACTTTTTTCTATCTTGTATCAGGAAATTTTGAAAGGACTTGAGTGCAGAATGCAGGGTAACATCTGCCATCCCCCCCTAGAACCTCATATTACTAAACATATGAACCATATCCATATTGTCCAGCCATATTACTAAATATATGAAGTCTTTAAAAGTATTATATTGATTTTCTCTATTTTTAATAAGAATTATAAGCAGAGCTGGGAAATATCTCCCTTTCCTCCTCTCCATACCGTTGGCTCATGAGCTGTAAGTGCATTACAAAGAGGTGGCAAATTTCTCCATCCTCTACATTCTCCCATCCCCAAATCCCTCTCTGTGTTGTAGTGAGCACAGAATCACAGAGTCACAAAATATACTGAGTTGGAAGGGACCCACAAGGATCATCAAGTCCAACTCCTGGCCCTGCCCAGGACACCCCAAAATCCCACCCTGTGCCCCAGAGTATCATCCAAAAGCCTCTTGAGCTCTGTCAGCCTTGGTGCTGTGCCCACTGCCCTGGGGAGCCTGTTTAGTACCCGACCACCCTCTGGGGGAAGAACCTTTTTCTAATATCCAACCTAAACCTGCCCTGGCACAACTTCAGGCCATTCCCTGGGTCCTGTCCCTGGTCTCCACAGAGCAGAGATCAGGAAGTTGTAACTGTAACGAGGTCACAGCAGGCAGTGTTTGGGCAGGTCCTTGGGGGATCAGAGCCCATGGGGTGAGGGGGCAGCAGGGTCCAGGAATCCTGGCCTCCCACCACATTCCTCCACCATACCGGAGGTGACTGGGCAAGGGGTCCATGCTGAGGTTACACTGGGCCACTTTCCCTGCTGCAAACAGGAACCTCCAGCAATGCTAAACAAATCAGGCTGCCAAAGGATTTTTTTTCTTTTTTTTTTTTTTCTTTTTTTTTTTTGTTCCTAACTTTCCCATAAAAAGATTCAGGTAAATGTAGCATGACGAGCCAATTTAAGCCAATTTCAAAGTTATTTGAGTAATTGGTTATTAAGATAACACTCTCAAATTTCAATTCAGCAATTATCCTCTTAAAGATACAGAATGTAAGTATAGGGGGAAGAGTGTATGCATTAAAGCTACAGAGGCCCCTTTTTAAAAACTAAATTGTGTAGGTATTTGACAAAAACATGGAGCTCCTAATCTCATTGAACTGAGACTTATCTTCTAACATGTGCAACCCTTCTATGTTGAAAGCAAGTGTTTCTAAATTTTGGAAAAGGAGTTGACTATTATTAGTGCTCATAAAGATTAAGAGACTAAGTGAAGACCCTCCTTTTAATATATGTAAGCTCCTTACCCATAACTTAAGAACCACAAGGGGACAGAACATTGTCTTCCTACAAGGCTGCACTGCAGACTGATGCAGAGTGTGATGATGGAAATAATGGCTTTGGCAGATGTACTTGGTTTGGAGCCAATTTCTCCATCCTAATGAATGGTGGAATTACCACAGAAAAGCTTTACGGTTTAAAAAAAAAAATAAAAAAAAATAAAAAATGGGAAGAGAGAGAAAAAAAGAAAAAAGAAAGAAAAAATGTGCAGCTTATTCCCAGTTAATCAACCCTGTAGGATGGATGGCCATGACCAATTATTATTCCCAGATACTACTGGTTAATCAAAAAGCACACAGTTAAAAGGCCTCGCGTTTGCTACTTGGCTGCTGAAAGCAAGAGTGTAGAATCCGCAAATGTTCACCAGAAGATTAAGGTTATGCAAATGCTGGGAAGTTTCCTCTGCTTACAGAGTTGCCTTTCAGGAAGGTGAAGTGGGTTTGTTATTCTCTGAGTGGCACTGGAAGGGGTTTAGGGAAGTGTTGTTGACAGCGGGGGGCCGGGAGTGTTGATGCCAGCTCCGGTTTATGGTGTCCTCAGCTACTGCTCAGGGCAAATGTTCTCTGGGAGGAGTGTTATCCCAGAGCACAGATATTCCTCACACCCCTCTGCTGCACCAACAGCCCTCAGCTCTCCCCTTGCATTGCAGTTGTGCCTGAGAACCAAAGGGAGTGACGATGCACAACTTGTGTCTGCAGCTTTTTGTGCCTCCTCTCCAGAGCCAAAGAGCAGGAGAAATCAAAGAGAAAGCAAAGAGAGCGAAATCCTGACAGAGCAGAGGTCGGGGGTTTGTTCACCATTTGGCTCAGACCAGCAAAATGCAAAGGACAGGACAAAATAGGACAGGAAATATGAAGCTGGGTCTGATTTACTCCTGATGAAAGTTAACCCCCTTCCACTGGAATTTTCTGTGGAGCTAAGCCAGCTCCCTGCAGCTGAGAATCCATCCCTTTTGTGTTCAGATCAGTTATAATAATTAAAGATATATTGAGACAGCAGAGAGTGCAGTGTAATCAGGACTGGGAAAAATACTTCAGAGTTATTTTAGCTTTAGTCCTTACGTTTATTTTTTGTGACTGAGATTGTTTAAATAATACATCCCCAGGGAGCAGAGTAAAAATATAGATTCTAATTTGAATATAGATAAACACTGTATTATATATCACAAAATATGCTGGTGTAGCATAAGCAGTACATGCTACATGTTAACACCAAGTATTACGTAACCACAGCACCCAGCCAACTTACTTTTGTCGTGCTAATGTATTTTTTACCCCTAAACATTAATATTTTTATATCTATATATATACACTGCTACAATGCCATATTCCCAGGTTTTGCAGTTTTGCTGCATTTTTCTGGCACGGGTTACAATGGGGGAAAAATGCCAACTGGAACATGTCGAAAAACAAGATCATAAGGTTTCACTCAAGTTGCTTAAATTATTATGTAGGAGGTATATTATCGACCTTTTAATAAAAACCTTTACGGTCTCCATGGAAACATTTTTACATTGACATATAAAAACATAAATGGAAAAAAAATGTTGTAAAAAAATGAATCTGGTCTCCTGTTCATAAATTAGAGGCTGCCCTCACTGTGTGGTGCCTCATCTTCCCTCCGTTATGCAAATGCAAGTGCTCAATGATGATTCATTAGTTGAGCATCTTGCTGTAACCTGTGTAGTAAGCTGAGGTATTCAAGGGATTTAATCCTAAAATAGCATTTAGTGTCTCTGCAAAGCAGTTTCCCATCTACTTTTAAACCAGGACAGCACATCAGTGCCTTTGGACTCGGGTTAAATGTGCAGAAGGTGGAACAACACTCGGAAGTAGCGACTCATAAAATTCAAAGCTCGCAAGAAAATACCTGCCTGGTTTTCTTTGTACTTAAATTAAGAGATTCTCATCGTGACTGGGCTGAATTTCCAGGAGTTTTCAGCCTTTACAGCAGAGGAAAATCCTGCGGTACCCTCAGCCTCCCGTGCTGGAGCCCCAGAAAGTTTGGGAAGGGGCGAGGGATCTCAAACACATCGTTTGAGATAAGGATCAACCTCTCTTGATTTGAATTCCAGAGCTCTCAGCTGTGGTCTGCTGACATCTCGTCAGCATCCCTGACATTTACCAGCTATATCCCGTTTATATCATTCTCAGCTCCAGAGGCCAGATGACAAGATGCAAAGACATTAGAATTCTGATAATAATGCAAAGACACAAGTTTGTGCTGTTAAAAAGTGCAATACAAAGAGCACAGAGATTATTTTCCCAGAGACATGAGTACCTTCTCAGTTTAAGCACAGTGCTAAATGTGCTTTTATTTACAGATAATTCTCTGGCATGTTTCTCTTTTAATCTCAATTTCCTCTTTAATGAGTACAGGATTGTGCCAACAATTTGCAGAAGCATTCTTAACATGAGTACACACAAAGTGGTTTTTCAAGGAGCTGAAGAAACAAAACCATCAATGTTTACTAAAATAAAAAGCAGTTTCTAAAGATCTCTCTTCAAATATGAGCTAATGATGCATTGATCTGTCTCATATAATAAAATAAAGAACAAAAATATTCTCAAAGCGAATCATGTAGCTTTCTACCAATTATGGAAACCAAAAGCCTGATTAGCACATAGATTTTAAAAAGTTGAAGGAAGAGTCTTTATAGGCAGGTAAATGTCATTTTCTGAATGCAATAAATAACATGAATGAATCATCCAGGTTTTAAGTTCTTTACAAAGCCCAGTGAAATTATCGAATGCCTTTGCACACTCTTCAGTAGCATCAGATATTAAATATATATTAACTTTTAAATATAATTTAGTATCAAACTAAACAGCTGTCCTCTCATATACAATGTAAGTAGGATATTTATATATATGTAATACACCATATGTATAAACACACACTCATTATCCAAACACATTTTTAATAGCTTTTTTTTTGCAGTTCCTACCTAATACAGCTGATATGATGATTTTCAGAGTGATTTCTTGCTGAATCAACCTTGAAGGGAACATCCTAGATTTTCATACCTGGATAGCTTTTCCACTGCCTCCAGCTTTGTGTTAATAACTAACATTGGCAAAGGAAACTGATTTTCACAAAGTGCTCAACACTAGTTCTCTAAGTACCAGGATCTCCCAAAAGTATCTCAAATTCATCTTGACTAAGTTCACAAGAGGATACAGATAAAGGGAGTAAGTCACACTAAAGTGATGGTTGAAATGAATGCAGGAAAGTGTGGAAAATGTGGAGAGTTCATACGCACACACACACCGAGGAGCAGCACACAGCTCCCTCCCTGCCAGCATTCCAGGGTGGATGGAGATCTGAGCAACCTGGTCTAGTGGAAGGTGTCCCTGCCCAAGTCAGGCGGTCGGAACAGGATGATCCTGATGGCCCCCTTCCAACCCAAACCATTCTGTAATTCTATGTCATAGGACAAACCAAATTCTTGCCTCAGGCTCCAACATCCAGCCGTCACTACAGAGCAACACTTGAGAGCTCCAGTACAATCCCTCACATAAAATGCTTCAATTTCTTCAGTCTTGTTTGTAGTTATTATCAGTTAGAGAGATGTTCCTGTATGTTTGGAAAAAACATGGGCATACACTGACTCTGTAATTCATGAACGTGTACAGCTTCCACAGTCTTTAATAAACACCATCAAAACTCATAAGGATATTTTTGCACATGTAGGTGTAGACCCCTTAATTTACTCAAAAGACCAAACTATCATATAATGACACTCTCCTATGGCAAAACACCTCAAATCCTAAAAAGTATGTTTTAAAAGAAGAGCACAAGTATTCCAGCTGTTTTAATCAGCTGCATTTTCCAGTCATCCCCTTATCTAAGTTTTACCTTTTTACATGTGTTGTCTGCTAAAAACTAACTATAATATGGCTTAACTTTTCATCTGGGGAATGATTAAAGCTCAGTCTTGCTGCTCCCACTCGCAGGGGATGACAGCCTTGTTCCTCTCCCCGCAGAGTTTGATGTCTCGGGTAGTGCTGGGTGACCACCCAACGTGGCCAGTCTTGCTGTTGTTACAACTATCATATTTCTCCCCGTGCATTTCACCTTTTCCCTTGCTCTCCTATGCCTCTCAGCAAAGTGGAAAATATTCTTCCTGCAAAACTGTCCAAGAAGTCAGAGGCCACAGCAGAGGGCTTGAGCTGGCAGCATACAGAAATCTAGTTTGTCTTTTCAGCAGGGGTGGTGGAGTTGAAGCCCCAGATCACTCTCAGAGGACCCCACTTTGTGGTCACTCAAGCTGATGGTCCCCCCAGAATCTCTTCAGGAGTCATATCTCACCTCCTTTGTTCTTCAGCCCCCTTGTTCCCAACACGGACTGTACCTTGTATCCACAAATTGGCCCCTCACTATGATCTTAATAGGTGGCTGTGGGGCCAACAAAAATGTGCCAACATTTTTGGCAATTCTTCCTGCAGTGTTTGTGCAGATCTCTGCAGGTCATTAACCTGAACATGGAAATGCCTCTGTGTGGTCTCCAAGGCTCAGTCCTTGTCAATCCAAGCATCCAGTGCCAGCACTGTGGCACTTAAATGGAGAAACCTTTTGCCCATCCTCCAGAAGGAAGTGCAAATATTGCTCTGCGATGGCAACAAAGAGAAAAGGATGGATAATAGGAAAGAAAAAAAAAGTAAAATTGCCAAGGAAAATCCCTGTGAACTTCCAACCCCCACAGCACATAAAATCATGGAATGGTTTGAGTTGGAAGAGACCTTAAAGCTCATCCACTCCTCACCCCTGCCATGGGCAGGGACACCTTCCACTCCACTAGACCGAGTTGCTCCAAACCCCATCCAACCTTGCCTTGGACACTTCCAGGGATGGAACAGCCACAACTTCTCTGGGCAATCTGTGCCAGGGCCTCACCCCCCTCACAACCAACAATTCCTTCCCAGAATCCCATCTAACCCTGCCTTTGACAGTGGGATGCCATCCCCCTTTGTCCTGTCAGTCCATGGCCTTCTCCAAAGTCCCTCTCCAGCTCTTCTGGAGCCTCTATAAGCACTGGAAGGGGCTCTAAGGCCTCCCTGGAGCTTCTCTTCTCCAGGTGAACACCCCCAGCTCTCCTAGACTGACTCCAGAGCAGAGGGGCTCCTCCGTGGCCTCTTCTGGACTCACTTCAACATGTCTATGACCTTATTTTGGGGATCCCAGAGCTGTAAGTCTGAACATCAGATGAGTGGCTACCAAGCCTCCAGAGCTGAGACTCCCCCCCATCTCATACCCTGCTCCTGCTTTAGCAGGAGCTCATCACCTTCTCCTTCCACAGACACAATGCTGCTGTCACTGAAAATCTACTTCCTACCCTGCCAGTCTTACCTGGAGATGGTTCCAGAGCTGGGAAGGAACACCATAAAGGAGGTCAAAAGATCAGACATCCAATGTTGGTTTTTTTTATAACAGCTTGCACTTTTCCTCCTCACACTGTGCCTTCAGAAACAAGGATGCACCCATTAGAGTATTTATGTTTAAATACTAGTAATCTATTAATTTCTCCCCTAAACTGAACATCCATCTAGCAAAGGTTTGTTCTTCTTTTTGATATCCCCAAGAAACATAACATGGCTTAGGGGATGAGTCCCTTGATACTTTTCTATGTGTTTATTTTAAATAGATGGAATAATTATAGGAAAAAATCTAAAACTCATACATACAAGTGTAGCATTAAGAAAATGTTCAATTAAGTTTGTTATGTGTTTATTCAGTTAAATTTTTACAATTTCTTTTTTTGAGTAGTCCAAGAGGTTTTGGATTCCCTGGTAACAACTTGGTGTAAACTTCAATTCATTTGAGTTTGTAAAGTCATGTCTCTGTAACTGTGTGTCTGAACCAAATATAAAACAAGGCAAGTGAAGGGAAAATAAATAATGGCAACATTAAAAGTTCATATTCACGCTCAAGAGTTAATCTGATCACCACCAGCATCTCAACCTTTTCTGACAAAAAATGCAAGAAATTTTAATTTGTTATATGGTAGGACACTGGTGGGCATGTGCAAGTCTTAACATGATCTCAGTGCTCAATCCTCTGTTTAACCGTTACTTACAGGTCATTTCAAACTTTATTTTACACCTTCTTCTGACACGGAATCTGATGGTATAGACCTTGTAGGTATTATTAAACACACATAAGTCAGTTCCAAAGTTCTGCTGTATCAAGTTGCACCAGATCTGAACTTGCCTGTGAAGAAACAATATGTTTTCATCCCACGTTATCCCAGCTTGGAAGCAGTTCCTACCCTGAGCAACAAGCCCGATGTTCACCGGTGCTAAAGTCACAGGGCTGCATATTTCTCTGCATGTGTATGTGTTTGCATCTGCAATTTCCCAATATTCCTGGCTACTGCTCTCAGAGCCACTGAACTGCTCAGCGTTCCATGTAATAAAACACTGAAGGCATCTGGGTTTTTTTGGACACATGTCTTGGCATGAAGCTGTGCTTGAAGTGCTGGATTCTCTTTGCACAGTTTGGAGACCAGCATGTTTCCAGTGGAGCTGGAAACCTGTAACCACTCATATACTCTGCTGGGTAATTTGTTATAGTTTAGGACTGTTTGGATTTGTTTTCAAGTTGGAAAAAGAAATTTAAGGGGGTAACCTAAGAAAGAACAGATGCTAATACTGGAATATTAGAGCTAAGGGTTCTTATCGCAGTTTGGGGAGCTGTCTAACAGCCCTTTTCAGAAAAAATCTGGCCTGAAAGTGACATGAAAGCAAGTGTATTAAGCATTGTAAAACCAGCTGCCCTCTCTCCACTCCTTTGACTTGTGAAATCATGTTTCTCTGATATCTCAAACGGCTCCATTCTGGCTCCCCATCCACTGCTCCCAATGCACCACAGCCCAGGGCTGCCCAGGCTGCCTTCAGCAGGCACAGATTAGCACTTGGCCACCTGTACATTAAGGGCATGTTTTACATTTCAGTTTGAAACATCTCCATCTATTATGCTTTTTCCATTGTTAAGGAAAGCAGGAAAATCCAGGAGATGTTATTACTGTGTAAATATAAAATGCAGATATAAATCAGAGAATTTATATGGCCTGGGTTGGAAGCAACCTCAAAGACAATTTAGTTTCAACCCCCTACCATGGGCAGGGACACCTTCCACTAGCCCAGATTGCTCAGAGCTTCATCCAACCTGGCCTTGGACACTTCCAGGGATGGGGCAGCCACAGCTTCTCTGGGCAACCTATGTCAGGGCCTCACCACCTTCATGGGGAAGGATTCTGTCCTAATATCTCATCTACACCTAGTCTCTGTCAATTTGAAGCCATTCTCCATTGTCTTCTTACTCCATGCTTTCGTAAAAAGTCCCCCTCCATTTTTCCTGTAGGTTTCCTTCGGGTACTGGAAGGTCACAACTATAACCATATATTTTGTCCCCTGAACAGGCAAGAACCTTGCACCATTTTGCACCATTGGCTGGTAGTCTGATTTAGCTCCAAAATGCTTTGGACTGTTTTTTGGGGTTATTCCCATGGAGGTGAGATTCCCCCTGGTTCTGTAACTGTCTGGGATATGCTGTTCAGGCTGCAGGTGGGGGGTCAGCAGGACAGCTGGGATTTCTTCAACACATCCAGTCCCAGCTAAACCTGCTGTGCAGCACTTCTGGATTCCAGAGCTGGAGCAAGTGGGCAAGAAAAAGACCCCCAAAGTGGCCCTCTAGTATATCAGCATCTGATTGCAATTTCTGATGGCAATTTCTTCCTTTTTTTACACAATTTTCCATCTGTCTGGGTAACCAAAGCAATGCAGATGACTGGAAGGAAACGCCAATTCTTTTTACTTTTGTTGAAATGACTTTCACCCTTCTGCTATCGTATTCTCTGCTACATTTAATTTGTTTTGGTTTAGCACATTTTAGCTGAGCAAACAATTTGTATGTTATGACTTGAGCCCATTTTAGAATTGTTAAGGATGTTGGTTTTTTTCCTTTTTCACAGTTTTTTTTCTAACCTGTCTGTATTCAGCTCACATGCTGGGTTGTATTTAAACAGAAGATCAACTGATAATTGCAACACCACTGCTGGCGTCGCTCTAGTGAGGAGGCTGCCAGCATTTCCAGGTTGAATTTTGGCAGCAGACATTGCAGCCTGGAAGCCAATTTTATTAAAATGAGTAGAGGGAAAAATCTGTTTGGCCTCTTTCGCTTGATAAGAATATAAAAAGACAAAATTTTAAAATAATAAATTAATGTTGAAAATGTAGCCCCCGACCTGCAGGTATTTTTGTGATGTTGCAACTCAGCTGAGGTGTCCAGGCCAATATCTGTGGCTGAGATCACCCTCAACTCCCAACCAGAGCCATATTTTCCCAGATTAGGGCATTGACCACATATTAATTACAAGATGGGGCATCATGGATGTGTCCAACAAGTTTCTGAAGCTGGCTGCTCACCACTGTCCCAGATGATCATAGCCCTCTGGTCCAAGCATCTCCATGCAGTCCCACAATGAGGCCAGAGCAGTCCCAGTTCATCCCAGAAATTCCATATGCCTCAGTAAAAGCACAGCCATCTACACTTGTTATTGTCTGAGGACCCATATCCTCCCACCTCCTCTTGAAAATGTGCACCATACTCCAGCAGAATACAGATGAAAATCTGAAACTCATATAATTTTATATCTCAGCCTATGGGATAGGGATAATTACAGTTTTAGAATGGGATCAAAAAGCCCAGATCTACAGAGACTCTTTGAAGTCAATATCTATTTATTATAATTACACAACGTCTTGCATCAAACCTGAAAGCATTATTAACATTTGCAAAAGAAAGACAGGCTCCTCATGCCACTGTTTATACCCATTTTACGGATAGGCAACCTGAGGAACAAAGATTTCAGGTGTGTTGCCTCTATGTTCGAGCAGCACGTGGACACTGGCAGGTGCAGTGAACCCCAGGCTTTCAAACAAGACATTTAACTCATCAGAGCCCCAGATTCTCTTGATGTTCCTTGTATTCACACATCTGTGACTTCCTCAGTTGGACAGGCCAAAGGCAGAACATTTTGGGATATAATGAAGCTACTCAGTTAGTAAACTAATAACACCTCATATTTAATATTGCTTTTACCCAAGGATTGCATTTATTTAAAAACCGTGAACTGTACAGAAACTCTTGTTCCACTCTTCACATGTATGAGAAGAAGGCAGGAGAAGTGAAAACGGGATTTGTGCAAGGTGGTTTAGGGAACTGGAGGTCAAACTGTGAGAGCTGGGAGCCAAAACTCTTTATTGGCTACCCCTCTCCTTTAATTCCTGGGTTACGGCTTGTCCCTGATGGGTGAGGAAGACATGAAGCAGTGCAGAGCCAGCAAACAGAAATCTGAAACAGTTGGGGCAATCTTTTAACAAAACACAACAGTTACTTAGCAGTTATTGCAAGGCCAATTTAACAATGAAATATTGCAGTGTTTCCATGGAATGGAAAGAGATGTGTGCCTGATTGGAGCAGTGCTGATCTATAACCAGTGTATTATTCAGAATAACTCCTCTGGCACGAGGAATAGAACCATTAAGGTTGGAAAAGACCTTTAAAATTATGAGTTCCAACCGTCTAATAGCTTGGGATGGTGTTTTCTGGGGAAATCTGCACCTCAGTGGTGGTGCTCTACAGAAACATGCTCACTGATGCTGCAATGTTGTGCAAGGGCAGAGGACAACACTGCTGGGGTTGATGCACCAAACACTGCTCAGCTCCAGCTCCTGGCAGTACTCAGGCATCCCCAGAGCAGCAGGAATCTGCTCCTGGTCATCCCAGCTGCAGTACCAAGATGGGATTGCGGGGATCACCCTTGCACAGGACCACCTGGAGCCTGGGAAATCCACCTTTGCTCTCAGGGCTGGTCTTTCGCTGGTGTTTCAGAGGAAGGGAAGCAATGTTTTCCTTGGGTTGGCAGAGGGCAGTGTCTCTCCCCTCATGCTCCATGGGCACCTCTGTGGCAGGAGAGGCTTGGTGCTGGCAGGGCAGCACAGGTACAGTGTGACAGTGTCCTGCCCACCTGCGTTTTCCTCATGAACCAAAAGAGTCCCGACACCCCCTGGGACAGAGACCCTTAGGAAAGGCTACCACCAACTTCCTCTGCTGTGATTTTCCCTTTTTCATTATGTTTGACATTTTTGAGACTGAGCTTTGTTACAGACTATTAGCCTATGGCAGTAGGCTGGGGAGATAAGACTTCATCAAGCTATAAATCACACCAAAGCGTGGAAAAATGGGAAATTCTAAGGTTGCACCAGCAGCTCTGGTTGGGTTCGCCTGAGTGTTGTACTGATTGCAATATTTCAAGTGACTGCTGGTATAAGCCAATGCTGCAGCTTGCAAGGAAATGAGTTTGGTGCCTTGTGTCTGAACAGCAACACTATTAAAGTTTTGTACTTAGCATCGTTACTGACTTTGTGGGATCACTGTAGCAAGTTTTAAATGATGCATGAAATGAAGAATTCCTGCCCATCCTAAGGAGAGATAATGCAGATAATAGACTGCCTTGCAATCACAGCTGTGCAGTGTTTTTTTGTTCTGCTCACAGAAATGCCCTCCAAGCCCCAAAGTAACAGTATATACAGTGCACTCCCAGGGTGGGTTTTTTCTTCACTGGGTTTATACTGACTATTGTCCCTCTCCCCAGTCATACATATATCCAGGGAAGGCAGAGTGTATGGATTATGGACAGGGACACAGATGTCCAGAGCCCAGGACTCCTAAGGATGCTCATGCTCCTCTCCACCATGGAGGCGCTGCAATAATTTTACAGCTGTTGCCCAGATGTTTTTTATCTCGGACTTTTAAACCATCACAGTGGGCAATTGCACATGTTCCCAAGCAGGGAAGATCCTGGATTTGCTGCACCACATGCCCTCATGGTACAGGACCCCAGATAAGCAAGCAGCAGGGCCAGGAAGGAGTATTTTGGCCAGCAAACTTCCATGCCTGTTTCCAAAGATTAGTGGAACCAGTCACAACCCAGTGGTTCCAAACTGCAGAACAAAACTCAGGTATGAGACACGAGACCCCCACCTTAGCAATATTTACATTAGAGACCTGGATTTGGCTAATGGGGAGCAGGCGCATCACTGGTCCCACTTCAGGTGTGTGGATGAATGTACGGACAGACAAAATCAGTGGCAGTGTTACAGTCAGTGCAGGT
>NW_016690205.1:5573966-5618966 GCF_001604755.1 Lepidothrix coronata
CATCCCCAAGAGTCACACCATGTACCCCAGAGCATCATCCAAATGCCTCTGTCAGCCTTGGTGCTGTGCCCACTGCCCTGGGGAGCCTGTTCAGTGCCCAACCACCCCTTGGGGAAAGAGTCTTTCCCTGATATCCAACCTAAACCTCCCGACAGAACTCCAGGACGTTCCCTGGGGTCCTGTCCCTGGTCCCCACAGAACAGAGCTCAGTTTCTGCCCCTCCTCTGCCCCTCATGAGGAAGCTGGAACTGCAATGAAGTCTCCCCTCAGTCTCCTCTTCTCCAGCTGAACACACCAAGTGCCCTCAGCTGCTCCTCATACAGCTTCCCCTCAAGACCCTTCACCATCTCCATTGTCCTCCTTTGGATGTTCTCTAAGAGCTTAATCTCCTTCTTATGTTCTGGTGATCATGCTTGGCTGCTCTTACCTTGAGCAAATACCCTTTTCACAGTGAAAATGGGGCTGAGTAGCACCAACAGTCTGGCAAAAGTCAGCCAAAGATGTCGCAGCGATGGTGGGACAGTTCCTTTGGTGACCATGGGGAAGGAAGGAAGGGACATGGCCTTGCCAAAAACCTGCTGCTTCCATGGGGCCGGGAAAGCCAGGAAGGCTCCTGGCAGTGTGCATAGATCAAGCAGCCAAAAGCTGGCCTGGATTCATGGGAGCGCTTTGGTGCCTCATACTCCTGCACAAACACCCTTCCCAGCCTCCCTGGACTCCTGGGCCATCATGGGAATTGGCTGCCAATTACCTTTATGCAAATCATATGAAAATCTCTGTAGGCACACAGGAATAAGTGAGGTTATAAACATCCAGAAACACTACAGCTATGCAGAGAAGGACATGGAAATGTGCATGTGTTTTTATTCTAAACAAATTGGTCATTAGCCACGGTATTAACAGGAATGTACCACGCTGGACCTGATTTCAGAGCTGACAAAAAGGCCTATTTCTAATTAATGTCGTAGTATTACCAGTCTTTTCGTGCCCTTGATGCCCCAGGCACATTACTGGAGCACCAAAACCAAGACAGAAACAGATCCTCCACCTGGCTCACCACATTCTTCTTGGACCACATGTTATGCACCAATTCCCATATCACTGAGGAAAATATATCCTATGTTAGAGCATTGAATATGACCTCAATAAGGTGTTTAAAATCAGCATCCTCATTACATATCAAGCTGGTCTTTGCAAGAACAAGCTGCTGGTTTCGCGAGGCATTTTCCATGGAAATGAGCTCCGGAGAAGGAAGCTGTGGGAGTCTGTCAAGCACGCAGTAAACTCAGGTTTGAAGTGTGGCATTTCCTGATGCACATCCTTAATTACAACAACAGAATAGAGAGTGTGGAGGAGGAACTTTTACAGTGCATTAAAGAAAGGAGTGATATGTGGTACAGCTGTCTGTATTTCCTTGGAAATGTGAAGCAATATCATTTATTAATTATGCTGAGGTAACTGGGAAGAAATTTAAATATAGAAGTACCTGAAACTAGTAATTGGCTGGAATGCTCTCGCCCCCCTTTCTCTGCTGCTGTAGAAATTACCAACAAAATATATTCCACTTCATTTCCCATGACACTAAACACTTGGAATATGGTTCCACATCTTAATATTATTGAAAGATGAAGTGACATTATGAAAAAACCTTTCTCAGAGCTCCTCTCTTCGTGAGCAGGCAGTGCCTGTTATGTCTCCTTGAATATGAAGGCTCCTTTCTTTAGCTCCTGAGCAACGAGAAGGACCTGCTGCACAAACTGACCCAAAATCATTCTTCCTCTCACTCTTTTGTCCCATGACTGACTTGTCAAAAATCAGGAATCAGTAGCTGTCACTGGTTTTCAGCCTGCAAGATGAGCTGCTAGACTTCAGAGTTTTAGGGAAATGTTTGTGAAAATACAATAAAACTCTGTAAACCTGATCTGGCATCACATGATATTGAATAATTTGGGAATAACACTCGCCACTGCAAAGGGCGAGTACTTACAAGGCATAAATGTTCCAGAAGAGCTGTGCTTGGATATAGGGAAAACAAGAAGGAATGGGGCAACTCCTGTCCTAAAAGATCAACTGGAAATACCCTCACTGGTGCCACACTGAGAGGTGCCTCCATCAGCCTTCCAGGGAGCCAGGTGAGCTCCCAAGCTGAGAATTGATGGGTCATTCATCACCTATTGGCCACTAAACTGGTATGGAAATTCCCACTGAGGAAGGAGAGTAGTGACAAGACAAATCATGTTGTTCTCCAGCAAAAATTGTTTTGATGGATCAAAGCTGGAGAGCAATCACCACTGCTAAATAAAGATTTTCATTCTGAATAGAAAATTCCAATTATCAGTGCAAAACATTTCTCTGGTTGTAAATGTAAGGCCCACATTAATTAAAATGGAACATTGTAGGTCTTAAACTTCCACAATTGCATTGTCAAAAGCAAGTAAATTCTAAGTTAAATCTATTACTCCAGCCTTATAATCCTGTGGGATGCAGATAGTTGACAGATTACATATCCAGCCCCACTCAGGAGGAAGAGTAGGGCTGGCCAACAGGTATGAGGTGAGTGTACGACAGGATAATTCACATTTTCTCCAAAGGCTGATGAAAGAAATACATTTATTTCTATCTTACAAGGCATAAAAAAATTATTTTGATGGCTTGGAAACACAAAATGTTTTTTCAAGAACCCCCATGCCAGCCAGTGTAGGAAGCACACTTCAGAGTGGTTGTTAAAGATAAATTCCTTAGAAGTTTGACTTGGCATTCTTCAATTACTACTCTAATTATTCTTCTATTGCTTAGGCAGTGAGCCAAAGGTTTCCTGGGTGCAGAGGAAGTTAATAGGGGAGATGAAGCAAGATTGTGAGGCCATGTCAGCATAAGTTCATTAAAACCCGATTTCTTCAGCATTAAACTTCCT
Organism: Lepidothrix coronata; assembly: GCF_001604755.1. Classification (NCBI taxonomy): domain Eukaryota; kingdom Metazoa; phylum Chordata; class Aves; order Passeriformes; family Pipridae; genus Lepidothrix; species Lepidothrix coronata. Next base: position 5,576,881 of record NW_016690205.1, read on the forward strand.
CACAGATCCAACAATGTGTATTTAGTGATTAAAAAATATGCAAAATGAATTATTTACAATATTTCCTGACCCATTTTTTTTTGGTTGTTTGTTCAGAGCTGTACTTTTTAAAGAATGGAGGAATTCATTGGGAAATCTCCAGCAAAGAAGGTGCTGTCTCCTGTTCATTGAGAAGGAAATTAAGGAGTTTCCAAAAGCTAGCCAGTAATCCCCACTGCTTTCCAGCATTCAGCATTGGATATATATAATTACATATGAAGAAATTACATGTGAAGGAAGTTATTTAAGTTGCAAAGCCAAGTACTTGAAAGTTAAGGAATGGCATTTTTACCAGTGCTTGTACAATCCTGATTCTTCCCACTTATGCATCCAATTTCCAATATTAAAAGACAGGCAAAGGGAAAATATTACCTGCTCATGTAGTTAAAGATTGGATCGTAATGCACGTGCTCATGGGAGCACAAATAAGGTTGCAGACGTATAGAACTGTAAATCTGGCATTCCTCAATGTACAGATCTTGCCTGTACCAACTAAATAACTTCCTTTTAACATAATTTTTATGCTATTTCCTGGCTTGTTTTGTTTCTAAGGAAATATATAAACCAAATCGTCTTATGCACAGGTATTTTTAAAAAAAACCTCATTAATTTTTGAGACCAGATTTTAGTCTTTATTTTTTTTCTTTACCTTCCACACTTTTTCACCTTCTTTTCCTGGGAAAATGTGGAAGTCTTCCCCTGTGGAGGCACCTGGGGGTGTTAGGGGACGTTGGGAGAAGATACAGAGATTAAGTTGATGTTGAGCTCCAGGGTCAGGGTCAAAACTCTTTGGAATTTCACCAAAAACCACCTGAGATCTGTGAGCCAGAGGAGGGAAACTCCAGAAAAAAAGGCCAGGGGGGCTTTTTAAAAGCCAGTTTATAACTCAGTGAAACCTGAGAGAGCTTTTGTGGGACCCAGAAAAGGCAATTCTCTGTCCTGAAGGTTTTCTCCCTGCCAAATTTCAAGAATCTGCTGCAAGCACTATGGAGCTGCTGGAGCTCATCCAAAAAAAAACCAGTCCCAGGATCTCCCCCAGCATGGAGGTCTGGGTGGCCAAAGGGCTCCTGCTGAGACACCACAAGGGATGTGGCTATTCTCTGATTTTTTGAGGTTGGAGGAGTTTGCCCTTTGTGACAGAGAAAGAAGAGGAACGTCCCCTCTGAGTTTCCAGTCCCTGAAGGCTCAGTGCAAGGCCAGCCCGTGGGAATGGGATGGGGCATCAAAGGACAGACAGAAGGAAAAATCTGTTGTAGATGTTGGCAACTAATCCAAATCCTTCCTGGCAAATCTGCTTATTTAATATGTTCATTTAAATTCATTTCACAGTCAAGGAAAAAGAGATTTTTTTTTTAAAAATAAATGTTTATTAATGAAAGTTTTGAGCAAAATAAATCCACTCTTTTCCTCTCCCTCCACCCCAACCTCAGAATAGAGAGAACTTGAGCTGTGCTCAGCATTAAATATAAAAATCTATATATTTTTATTTCTTTTTTTACAGTGGGTTTAACAAAAACAGATTTTCATGGATCACCAATAAACAAGTTTTTAAAAAATTTTCCCATTTAAAATGATGAAAGGACAAAAATAAAAGAAAAAAATCCAACAAGGTAACCAAATCACCAGTATGTTTTATAGGACATTAGGTACAGATTCAACCTCAAAGAATTTTTATTGACCTCTCACTGCTTCCAAATTCAGAAATATACCCCCAAATCAGAGTTCTGAGTCCAACATCAGAAGGTGCCAAACACCTCAACCCAGCTGAGGACCACAGATGGTTGTTGCTTCTGTTCTCCAGGGTGGTTTGGTGTGTCCCCACCCAATGGGAGGCACAGCACCTTGCGTGTCTGGCATCTTTTAGTGCAGAGTGTGGATATTTATAGGCAAAGCCTTGGATCCCATATTCCTGCTTAAATCTGCAGGGAATTGTAACAAAGGAGTTGGCCCTAAGCTGAACATGGCAAGGAGCTGCTCTCCATGCAATGCACACCAGGAGAAACCACCCTTTCCAGCCAACCCTGAACATCTCCTGCCATCAGAAACCTTATTCCTGAGTTGTGAAGTGGCCTTTCCACACGATATTTGCATCCTGTCCCAAGCATTATTGGATGAGTTTTACCCTATTTGTTTTCCCACGGATCACCCTGTTTTAAACCACGGCAATGCAGAACCTAGCAGGGGTATGGGGTGGGTGGGATCCAGGAGATCAGGGGATGTTGTGCCCAAGCTCTGCAGGAGCCCTCTTTGCTGGGGTGGGTGCCAAAGGCTGACCATCCTGGCTGGGGGAACTGTTCTGACTCGGGTCTTGCCAAGAACTTTGAAACACAGGCATTCAGGTGGCGAGGAACTGGGAGTTGTCAGGAACTGTAGTGACAGGACAAGGAGTAATGTGTATGAACGGAAAGAGGGGAAATTTAGGTTAAATATTAGGAAGAGATTTCTCAGTGTGAGGGTAGTCAGACACTAGAACAGGTTGACCAGGAAGGCTGAGGATCTCCTATACCTGGAAGTGCTCAAGACCAGGTTGGATAAGGTCTTGAGCAATCTGGGCTAGTGAGAGGTGTCCCTGCCCATGGCAGAGGTTGGAACAAGATGGTCTTTAAGGTCCATTCCAACCCCTTAACATCCTATGAAGATCACTGGAAGTGAATACAAATGCACTCACAAAACAGAAGCCTAAAAGGAGAGAAAATTGCATCTTGTTAACTAAAAACTGTTGTAAAAACCACACACCATGTGCAAATGGTTAGGTGGTGTTTCACAAGAGCCTGATTCTGAGCTCATTTTTCTGGCATTGTGTAGAAAGGGACCTCAGTCATCCCTAATTGTCATGCAAAGGGGAGCCTTGGCTGAGGAAGGGCTGCAGAGTCACCCATGTCACCCTGACCCTCTCAAGAGCTTCAGCCAGTCCTGTGAACCCCACCAACATCTACTGCTTCACCTCCAAAACCTACCAACACGTCAGGGACATCTACCAGCTCCTAAAACACCTGCTCTGAAATATCTGCTCATTGCAATTAAATATTTAGACGATGCTTCATTTATGAAAATTAGATTTTAAGCGTGAATTAGGACTAGCTTAATTATTACACTAAAATATGAAAATGATAGTATATTATTAGAAACATATTTTTCTTGCAAAACTGTGTTTGCGATTGAGCCAGGAAAAAAAGTTATGAAATAGACTTTTTATAGTAGGTGTTAATTCTGAATAATTAGGATTAGGCACTGGGGATTTGCAACCCAAATAAAAATTACCTAATTAACCCTTATATTGGCCCTAACAGAGAAGCCAAATAGTTCAGCAATAAAAAAAAAAAAGCAAAAAGGGAAAAAAAAAAGCTCTCCACATACATAAATGAACATCTAATAGTCTAAAACCAAAATGGGATTTAAATACACCCTCTGGAAAATATTTACAAACCTGACTAGAGCCAACCAGACAGCTGGGATTTGGATTTGCCATGATGTGATCTATATGATCCAGATATCTTATGATCACATCCCAATTAGGAAAAGTGAAATTATCTCAGGTCTTTTTCTTGACACTCTCCTAATACTGCTGCTGCCCTCCTCTAATTTCCTTTTATAATGATTATTAGTCTTATTCAGGCAGTTTGTTTTTTTATTGTCTTGATTTTCTCAGGTATCCCAAGGCATGTCCAGGAACCAGTGTATTCATAGGAATAAAGACCTGGCAGCCTCTTGGGCAACACACCAAGAAGGAGGGACACATCATGTCAGGGACTGGAGCCTCCTCAGCCCCTCAGAGCTGCATTGGATCCATGGCCAAGAGCCAAAGACAACCACCTCTCCCTGCAAAGGTCCTCTGGAAGAAATCCTGGCCAGCAGCACTCCGAAGTGAGAGGGAAAACAGGAGGTTCTCACGGCCACAAATAATTTTCTTCGTCAGTTAAGGACAAGGGTAGAATCATACAATGTCCTTGAGCTGGAAGTGACCCACAAGGATCATCCAGTCCAGCCCGTGGCCCTGCACAGGACACCCTAACAATCCCACCATGTGCCTGAGAGCGTTATCCAAATGCTCTTTGAGCTCTGGCAGCCTTGGTGCAGCTACCATAGACTCAGGCAAACACTAACAGCTCTGGAGGGGACCTCCAGTTCATTTCTCTGCCCTAGGTGTAATAGTCAATACATAAATCCAAGGTCTGATCCAGTTCCATATGTTTTAGAGCTTCTTATATTTTCATTTCCTAGACAGACTTGGCAAACTGCAGCAATATGAGTTAGCACTTGAGCTGAAACAAGGACTGGCCAAACCTTGACGTTGCCAGGGTTTGAGATCTGTGCAAAATCCAGTCAGACCCCTCCAGATACAATCATTTAGACACAATCATTTGCTCTGAGTTGAGAAAACATAGAGGTGTCTATCCAGCTTTTCACAACAGCAGGGGAAACCTGCCAATTGTCCCAGTTTGCTACAAAAATGTGGCACCTGGCTCACTCAATACATGCAAATTCTCCTCTCCCATTGCACAGGGAAGGATATGGACCGTTACCTAAATTACCAGTGTGAGAACAGCATGAAGCCATTAACAATCCCAGGACCCCAGGGAATGGCTGGAACTGTGTCAGGGGAGGATTAGGTTGGATATTAGGAAAAGGTTCTTCCCCAGAGAGTGTTTGGGCACTGAACAGGCTCCCCAGGGCAGTGGGCACAGCCCCAAGGCTGACAGAGCTCCAGGAGTGTTTGGATGATGCTCTCAGGCACATGGTGTGACTCCTGGGGATGGTCCTGTGCATGGCCAGGAGTTGGACTTGATGATCCTTGTGGGTCCCTTCCAACTCAGGGTATTCTGTGATTCAATCTAAATGACTTGTGTGTAATTGCTGAATACTGAACATTGCTGGCACAAGTCAGAGGAAGTTTAATGTCTGAAGAGCTTCATCACACTAATATTTTGCCGACAGTAATTACCACCCTTATTAAGTACTAACTGAAGCATTGTGTTTATAGACACATACAAATTACTTGAACATTGTCACAATAGGAGCAAAAGGAAGTTTAAGCCTCCTAAAAACCATTTCAGGTTCCAATCATTTGAATAATCATGGACAATGATGTTTAAATAACTCCAGATATACATTGTTTTAGCTTAGAAAAATATACAGTATAACATATTGTACCATATACCTCATGCCTCCTGAGTGCTCTCCCTCCAAAGCTTCCTTCAGATGCTCTTTAGGGCAAGCCTTAAATCCCTTGGGATGCCCCTGTAGCATCCACTGCTCTCCCAGGCCCCATTCCTCATCACTCCAGCCCCACCATGGGACCACAACCAGGCTGCCACTCACAGACCATGCTCTGCCTCCCAGGAAAACCAGGATTTTGCTCAAGGTTTATAGATTCAATCAAACCTCCTCAAATAATTCCCATGGAAGATCTCTATATACATGAAGCTGAAGCCTTAATTTTTTAAGTTTGCTTTTCCCCTGCTGTACAGATTAAATACATAATTTGATTTCATCTCATTCAATTTTAAAACGATTAATCTTATAAAAACCCATATGAGTGGTCCCAGCTCGGTCCAGCTGGACAGGTACATCTCAATTTCAAATTAGAGCCCCATTTCTGACCTGGATTTTCCCTCCCTCCATGCAAACAGGCACCAGAAGCACTGGGTCTTGAGCCCAAAATACTTCCCCAGTAGAAAGGAGAAGGAAAATCCAAGTCTCCAAAGGCATCAGAATGCCCAAAAAGAAATACAGGCCTCCGTTTTCCTCTCCTGGCAACTTGCCTCCTGCAATGTAGGCTGGATTTCCTTCTTTTAAAATCTGGGAACAATATAAATGGGAGATAACTTGCAATCCTTAATGCTTTCCATCCTCTTTGCAAAATCTTTTTATAATGCTCAAATAGTTGGCTTCCAGTGATGATCTTATAATGATCCCAGGGAGTACTGAGAAACTGAGAGTAAATTCAAGTCAAATACATTTTAGAAAATTAATACAATATCATAGACCTTATATTGAATAATTTTCATTACAGGATATAATTCTCTTACTGGGGAAGAGCAATATCATGGTGATTGTTGATGTTGCCAGTGCTCTTTTGTATTTTTTTTTTTAAATCTGCAATACTTAGGCATTAAATTGTGCCATTATAGTTGCTCGGCAACCATAACTTCTGCATCCCCACCTCCCATGGCTTTGTAGCAACAACAATCTTATGATAACAAGGGGATGGGTATCTTTTTTTTTGCAATCAAGATTCTCCTTGATATGCAAATTTATGCAACATTTTATGTATTATGGATGGAAAAAAATTAAAATAATTATTTCATTTGAGTAATGAGCCTTAAGTGTTGATTTTGGATTGCGAATTGCAGGAATGGACCTGCTGAAAATTTGATTCCAATAAACAGAGGAAATCCACTGGCATATAGTAAAACAATTATATTCTCCTCAGAACACATGCTATTTACATATTTCAACTGTGAGATACAAAACAGGAGTGGGGAGAGCATTCAGGGTTTCTGTTTTTGAGTTTTGGAGAAGAGCAAATGACTATTTAAGACAAAAGGAAAATGAATAAATAAAAAAAATCCTAAGAAAAACAGATTCAAAGTAAATTCAGAACCTGCAGAGCAGGCCAAATTTAAGTTAATCTTCTCCAGAGAAACCTGATCCTCTGGGAGGATCTCCGGGAGTCAGTGCAGGAGACCACTTCAATATACAATCTCACTTTTTTTAGAGTCTGATAGAAATTTTGCCTCCTCCAGAGCAAGAGGCAGATGGACCTGTGTGCTACACCTCCATAGAACAAAAAAAAAATCTCAGTTTTTAATAATTGCTTTTTTTCCTTAGGACTCATTGTACTGAAGAGGAATTTGCTTGTGGATGTGCTGTTTTACATCATCAAGACTTTCTTGAGAAGCCCCAGTCCTGAAGGGATTTCTACCTCTGAGACACCAATGTTTATATTTTCTCTCACTTAGGGGATTCCTGAATCCTTTGGAAGTAGCAATGGCAGAGCCAGTCAGCAGAGAGCTCTGCTAAGGGGCAGGGATGAAGCCCTGGGTGGCACAGCTACCACCATCACCCTGGTGGGCTCATCCCAACTCACATGTCCAGCTAAGTCTCAAATCCAGTCATCCATCGCCAGGGAAGCCAGAAAATCAGGAACATGGCAGAGATCCTGCAGAATGGATTTTGAAGCTGAGGGAGAACATAAAATAAATACGAAGGATGTTTCAAACTCTGTCCAAGAGACTTCTCCAGGCCGAGGTGTCCAGGAATCCCATCCACTCTCATTAAAAAGCATTTCTGATGCCTTCACGCTTTTGTGCCTTCACTTTCTCCTCCATTGAAATCAGTGGGAGCAGCCCAGGGCACTGGCAGCAAAAATCTGAAGTACCTGTAGGTTAGATCTCATGTTCCATAAGGGCAAAAAAACCCTACAGTGATTGAGGAAAATTAAATAATTTCCTTGAAAAAGTATTTTTCATTATTTTCAACGTTTTGGGTTTTTTTGTCTTCAGCATGGCCCCATACTCATAATACATTTACTATTATTCTCATCCTTTGCCCAAATAAAGAAATAAAGAATTTATTAGACCATCCTGCAGAACATCAGTGGACCAAAATTATTCTCAATTGTTTTAATTAAGGATAAAGCAAAATTATCTACATTTGTATTTCAATTACTAGAAGGAAAAAATCATTTGATATTGCACACTGAATCTGGATGAATCTGTTATGAAACAACACCTCTGAGTGATCTTAATTATTCAATGTAGCAAGTTTGATTCCTTTCATCTAGAATAGAATTTAACTTTTCCCACCAACCCCAAGTTAGGGTTCGGCTTAATTTTATCCTTTGACATCATTTTCTCATTTGATCCAGATTTCACCACCATAAACACAATTGAGGTTTTTTTGTTATCTGGGATTTAATGGAGAATTTATGTGGCAATACAGAAGAGGGAACTGCTCTGGAGATCAAAGAGGTAATTTTCCCTGTTTCATCTCTCCCTAATCAGGATATCCTCCAACTTCTGGAAAGCCTTGTAAGTGCTTGAATATCGTGTCGCTTTATTAAGCTACAAATACTCTAAATTGAGTCTCCTGCTTTGGGGATGCTGTTGTTGAGTGCTAAGACCCCCCTACCTGCACAACACAACCCACGATGCTCTGCTTGAGCTTAGATCAAACCAGGAACTGCACTTTTCTACTGCCCTGAGGCCACTGCAAAGAATTATCTGCCAGCCAGCGTGACTATAAATAGAAAAATAAAGAAATCCATCCCAAACTCTTCAGAGAAAAGACTTTTTTGAGCAACAGAAAGGAAGCCCCTCACTGGCAGCAGCCTCCTGGTCCTCCACCAGGACATTGTTGGGCATCTTTCCCAGTCACCTGCAGGAAACCCTCCCTGGCCCAGCCCTCACCGCTTCGCGGGGCTGAAAGCATTTAAAAAAAAGTGCTTTAGCTCAGATGTGCCATCAGAAGTGGCAGTGCAGGGAAGCTGCCACATCACTGCAACACACTCAACACCTCCCCAAGGACCTCGTGGTCCGGGTTCCAAATATAATTAGGAGAAATTTCAAACACTGCTTTAGATTACGTATACAGTAACATGCAGTACTGACACAACTATAGAGAGTGTTTCTTAAAGTCTTTAATCATCAAGTCATATTTTGTCTTCTTTACATATAGGTCACTTCTTTGACAGAATAAATTATGATTAGCCTCTTAGTTTAAATGTAAAATTTAGCAGAACTATAGTGTCACTGCTCTCTGTGTTCTTCCTTTCAGTATTTCTCTTTCATTAAAACTGCCTTTGAAATCTTTTACCCTCTACTATATCTGAAGCCCAGGGAGGACACACTAATTTCTGAAACCCTGTCTGTGCTAAAGGAAAATGTGGAGGCTTAGACTCCCGCATCATTTTTTTCCTTTTTTTTTTTTTTTTTGGATATACCAAGATCACAGTGACTCTGGTGTAAAACAGGCAGGAAGCAGCCAGCCAGAATATGGGATGTGCTGGGAGATTTTCTATGCAAACTATGCATTTTCTAAGAGCACATTCTTTAAACATCCAAGGAACAAGACCAAACAAAAACAACTATTTTTGTTAAGGCATAACTCTTTCCATTCCCAAAAATTTTAGATGCTATGTATGTGCATATATAAAATATTTACTGTGAACAGAGGCAACTTATGAAATTCAACAGGCTCAGCCCTTTTGAACATCATAAACTCTGCTGGCCAGGCTGATGTGTTCATGTATAATTTTCACTGCCTCCAGAAACCCTTTTTTTGCTCAATTCTCTTTGCTGCTCAGAAGTGTGCACAACTGATCTGTGCACATCCCAAATGGTGCCACGCACCCACCCCACTGTGTGAGCACTCTGAGTGCTAAGGGAATGAAAGGGATGTGCCAACATCCCACCCAGGATCACCCCGGGAGTCCAACGCTCACCCAAGTTGAGACAGTGCTTGGCTCGTGCTGCCACTCTAAACTCCATCCAAACTACCATGAATAAGCACTTTCCCACAGTGTTTTCACAAGGCCCTGGGCACACATTTAGAGGCACAGAATCATGGAATTCCAGAATGGTTTGGGGTGGAAGGGACCTTTAATGTCACCACCTGCCATGGGCAAGGACACCTTCCACTAGACCATGTTGCTTCAAACCCCGTTCAACCTGGCCTTGATTTGTTAAATCTGACACCAGCACCCAAGTAAAATATATAATAAAATAGAAAAAGAAATTAAAAATTAAAAGAAATCACAAGTGACCAAATATTTCACTGCTGGAAGCAGCTTCATCTACTCCTGTGGTGCTACTTGGAGCAACACCATGCCAGCAGTGAGAAGTGTCATAATAAAAAGAGTTAGACTTGCCAAGGCACTATTTCACTGGGCTGAAACATCTTATTACACAGCCAGAGAGATTGTTTAAGTGCTGAACAGTTTGCAAGTTGAATCTTTATAAATATGACTGCAAAAAGCAAAGAGTAGCTTAACCATAACAGTTAGGAACTGCTATCCCATGTCTGATAGAAAACTAAAATTGCATCAACGTATTATAAATATGAGGATTTAAAGCCTTCTGGAGAGGGTGAGGTCATAATGCTGTTGGACCAATACTATAAAACATGAAAGATTTCATTCTGCTGCCATAATTCTGCTACTCTGATGCCGGGTTTCCTTAAAAATATGCATCTGCATTGCAATGTTTAGAGATGCTCATGATTCTTCTTGATGTATTCTCCCCCAAATCAGAGGATTTCCTTTGGACAGTGGCTCATTTTCAGCTGGGAAAACTAAAAAAAGGTTGCTACTCTGGAACAAGGACCCCTGTGATCCTCCACTTGGCAGGACAATTGAGCATCCGTGGGAAAACCGTGCCATGAATTTGAGCTGTCCATGGAAACTGGGAAATGTAATTCTAAATCCTTGACTCCGCAGCACCTCAGAACCAGAACAGCATCACAGTAGGAAAAGCTGACTTGTGCTATATAGAATTGCAGATCTGCAGTTCCCACAAACCTCCTCTTTCACATCTCCTGCCTGTCTCCAATCCCTGTCCCAGAAACCCCCTCTCCAAGCAGGATTTCCAGTAAGCATAGGGTGTGCAGCCCTTGGGGCTCTAAGTCATTAATTCCGACCTCCCCTACGCCATAAAACCACAGTAGATCCCATAAAGCCCTTTAAGAAGTTTGGTGTCTAATTCCCGTTATTCAAGGCCACAGCACAGAACAAAAAGAACAGCAATTAGGGACTGTAAATTCCCTCTTAAATGTCTTAGATAAGATTCCGAAACCTGTTCAGAATGACCAGATCCTGTGGGAAGACTTTTATCTTTTAGAGGTGCTCACACTGTATTTTGAGATGCAGAGCTGCTGGAACATGGTTCACTGTATAACAGAGCAAATCCAGCACTACAGAATTTTCCCTATCATGAAAAGATCACATTAGGAAAAGAGGTGGAGAACTTCTCCTCGGAAAAAGGCCAGAGGAAGAAATTTCCATTGTAAGTTCCATGGCAATTTGTAAATAAATATACCTAGTAACTAGTAATTAACATTTTATTAGATAAATGACTCTTGCTCACTAAATTACCATGCATAAATATTCCATTAATATGCAGCAGAACTTATAGTTCAAAGCTATCAGCAATGTAAACATATGTTCCCCCACTCCATCTCGCTGTACTCGTGTGTCTGTGCTCAAGGACTGCCATGAAATACAGTCATGATTTAAAGGGCTTCAAACTATGTGGGAAACCTCCTCTTTCATCTGAGCTTGACCTGATGATGGGATGAACTTGCTCCAGCCCACAAGAAGGCAGATCCATTGTTGTGGAGCAGTGTTGCTTGTTGTTAATTAGCAGTGGGTAGAAAACCCTCATTTTCTGACTATGATAGAAATGTTGAGCTGTGTAGTGACTGAAGTGGAATAGAGATTTTCACAGACAGAGAGGAGCCTGCCTTCATCCCAGGAAGGACATGTACCTGTTGGAGAGAGACCAAAGGAGGCCACCAAGTTGATTAGAGGGGTGGAGCACCTCTGGTATGAGGAAAGGCTGAGAGAATTGGGATTGTTCAGCCTGGAGAAGAGAAGGCTCTGGAGTCACCTAATTGTGGTGTTCCAGGACCTGAAGAAGCCAACAAGATGGAGAGAGGCTATTTACAAGGGCCTGGAGGGACAGGACAAAGGGGAATGGCTGCAAACTGAAATAGGGTAGGTTTAGATGGGATATTAGGGAGACATTCTTCCCCGCAACAAACTGCCCAGAGAAGCTGTGGCTGCCCCTTCCACTGAAGTGTCCGAGGCCAGGTTGGAAGGAGCTTGGAGTAACCTGGTCTAGTGGAAGGTGTCCCTGCCCATGGCAGGGGCTTGAATGAGATGATCTTTAAGGTCCCTTCCAAACAAAGCAGGGCTGTGGTCCACCCACATCCCAGATGGAGAGTTGAAGCAAGGCAAGATCAAGGGCTTTGCCCATGACCCCACAGGAGAGAGAGCAGTCCTTCAGCCATAACACTGTGCCTTGCTCTGAACAGGAATATGTGCTTAAGTTTTCCTTCAAAGAGATTTAAAACCACATGTGATTACCATTTGTTACCTTGAAATAGATGAAATTAATTTCCTTTCTATGTCATTTCTCCTCTGTCTTAGAAATCCCTTTTCCAGGAAATAAACAGCAGTGCTGAATGTTTGGCTTTTATCCTGCTGTCAGGCTCTCCAAATACTTGGCTCCCAGGAATTTCTATTAGTACATAAAATATGACACATGTGAGAAAAGGTTAACCCAGACACCTTACAGTGCAGCTCTTGATTAATTCTAATTTCAGAACAGAACAAAACACAGCCAGTGGTGTTAGGGTGACAACCAGAGAGCAGGAAGCACTGGGGATCAGGAAGACAGAACTTTCCTTGGAAAGAGCATTTTTATTTTCCTACACTCTTAGACACAAAGTTGAAAGCAACTTCAATTTCTTCAGGAGCAAACCTGCATCTATTCAGATCAAATCTGTGTCCATCCCAGCTGAAAGGTCCCAGGAGCCATGATAATTTTGGGATGGATACTAGCCCAACAGCTCTTCATCCCAGCCAGGCAAGGGAGCCTCAGTGTTCCCCCTCTGCTTGCAGCCCCCCTGATCCTCCCCCAAAGCAAGTGCTCACCTGGGCATGGATGAGCAGTCAATCAGCTGCCACTCTTTCATATCCCTTAAACACCTTAATAGCTCATTAGAGGTCAAAGAAATCATGACTTGCCTGTTCCTTCCCCTGGCAAGTCCCACCTGCAGCCCTTTACCTGGCAAACACAAGGGCACTGAGGAGCCACTTGCTGCTTTTCACTTCTGATTTAAATACATAGTTGAACCAAAATGTGTATTTTATTGTTTCCTTGGGCCATGATTAACCTTCTCATCCACTACCACTGATATTGGCTGATAGGAGATTTTGGCAACTAATTCCCCATCAGGCAGAGAACAAACATTGCCCTGTAGTTCAAAGCTGCCTCTACCTCTTCTCCAGGCACCTGTGGAGCGCCCAACATCATTTGTTAAATGTTCTAAAAGGTATTAAATGTGAGTATAGAACTTTTTGGTTAAAATATCAGCCACTGAATCATTCAATATCCTTCCCATTGACACAGCACACAAGGACACTCACTTTTGCTGCCACAATTTTGATATTGCCTAGAGGTGCTGTACTGAAAATTTAACCATAAAAATCTCACAAGAACTTGTTTTTCAGGAATAGGGGGGATAAAAACCCACCCACTAGAAGTTGTCTGTGTGCTTTTTCAAACTAAATAGAAATTTTTTAAGTACATGCTATGTACAAACAACATAAAATGCATGTTTCTGGGTAGATGTTTTCCATAACAATACTCCAAGAAATTGCATAAATCTCAGATATATCCCTGGTTTTATAGAGTTGCCCACAGAGACAGACACCAACAGCACTATTAAGTATCAAGAAAGTACCAGGCTTGTTACAGGAGCTTTATGAGAGCCAAGGATCAAATATTTTTTCACAGTTTTATGTGGATAGTTTCATGAAAATTGATCAGGTCTAAAAAGTCACAGTCCAAATGAAGCTAAGGTTAAAGATAATTTATACATGATATTCCTAATTTTATTCTGAGCCCTTTTATTACTATGTAGGCCTTTATGACTTTAAAGAAAATGTCAGTGGCAGCAAATGACATTGTACTGAATAATCTAGTTATGAGGGAAAAGACATTTAAAACTATTCCATATCAGCTTTGCTCTGTTCTGCTGAACTTACAGTTTTATCCCACACAGCCGGGCAAAACTCCTCTCTGGATTTTTAAATCCTCTTCACGGTTGCTTTACAAACCAATGTTTCTTCTTCTCTTTTTAATTCTTTGGAAAATTGTGGGTTTCCCCTTTTTTCTAAGGAATTAGGGGAAATTCTGTTATGGCCTCACATGCCCAGGGGTGTATCACCATGTGTGTTGCTGTCTCGGGGTCCAACCCAGCCCTGAATGTTTGGGACTTGGGAAAATTTGCTCAGTTCTTGATATTTGTGCTTCTTCCCTGTCCTTGAGAGCAGTGACTGTGTCAGATCAGCTCCAGAGCAGATAACAGCAATTGGAAACACATTCCTGCTGCTCTTTAATTGGACAGACAAGACATTTCCTTAAATCACTGTCTGTACAACACTGGGAATGGGGATAGATTTGAAGGGCAGCTTTGGCCCTTCCTTGGAGCATCCCACTTTCCAGGTTGAAGGATTTGTTCCCAACTCTCCCAAATTTGGAGATTTAGCCAGTCTCCAAATATGAAAAGACTGCAAAAGTTTAGAGGTGTTTAGTGTTCTTACAGAAACATCTCTCTCCTGACAGCAACATTTCCATTTTTTCCTTTCTCCAACCAGAAAAAATGGCCGTGCTGCAGAGTGATATATCAGGCAGATGCTGACACCCCTCTGAAGCCACCTTGTGATGCACAGAGCAAGTCTGGAGGGTCACCTTTTCCCGTGGAGGTTCCCAGGAAATTCCTGGAGGAGTGACCAAACCACAGCTCTCTACAAGACAAGGTCTCCTCATGGTGGGACAACCTGCCATGGGGTGAGAGTCCCAGCAAATGGCCAGATGTGCTCCCAAATACTTTGGACACTTAAAATTATTGAGATGAGCTAAAACTACCTAAAATCCTTCAGATGAATCTCTGAATATATAGAGATCTCAATGCAAACTATGTTGCTTGAAGTATTTTGCTTTTGATGTAACAGGAGGATGAGCATTAATCTGGCACAGGTACAGTCTTTTAATTGTTATAAATGAAGCTCATATATATCAGTCAATGTGTGATTTACTGGAAGGAAACAGTTTTAATAAATTAAAATAGAGTATTTTCATAAAACTTTTTGGGACTGTATTTAAATTGCTTAAAAAACTTTGGTGAAAAACAGCTTGTCTTTTTGTGTGTGCATATGATTTCTTGCACAGGGAAAGAAATTAGAGTTCTTATCATTAACAGTCTTCCCAAATCCTGCCACTGTCTGAATCAACACTACCCCTGGTTTTCCAGATGCTTGTTTGAAAGGCAACTGTTATTGCATGTCATAATTGTGTTCATAGCTGAGTAAACACCTTCACAGGTGCAAAAAGATCCGAAAGCTGCAAGAGTTGTAAGGCTGAAAAAGCAGAAATTTTATAGCCTTGTCATGGACAAAGGAGGTGTAGAAATGAAATACAATATTTTCCTCTGTCTGAAGTGTAACACTTGATTAGCCTGAAAAGCAGAGAGAGTCGTGTGGCTGTGCACAGGATTTAATCAAAAACGTGGCTTTGTTTGAAAAGTGATTAGGTAAAAATGTCATTGATTTCCAAAGCAAATCTGCTCACTGAGGATTTCAGAGCCATAGACTCCTTTCTCTTCATAATATTTATATTTTAACTGTTTTTCAGCAGTGGACAATTTAGCTATCACAGTAAAATAAGAGAAGAAATTGTTATGACAGGTGGTCTTTTGTAAATGCAAAGTCAATTTTTGGCTGCAGGATTTGGCTCTCCCTGTTTTCCTCGAGCACTTCTATCTTTCCTTAATAAAACTTTTAAGCAAAAATCAGTCCTATGATGCAAACTTCTCTTGGGTCAACCAAGTCTTATCTGAGAAGAAAAAGGATAAAAGGAAAAAAAAAATGGATGCAGGAGTGCAAGAATTGCCCACAGAAACTGTGGCTGCCCCATCCCTGGAAGAGTCAAAAGCCAGGTTGGACAGGACTTGGAGCAACCTGGGATAATGGAAGGTGTCCCTGCCCAGTGTGGCTCAGGTAGGGAATGGCTACAGTGGAGCTCCTTCCTGACTCCAGTTTTTTGCTGTTTTGGTCAAGTTAATAAATTAAAATGCAAATTTAATTGAATATATATGTTACGCTATGAGTGTTTTTTTCCTAAAGAAATGGATCTACCTTCTGAAGTGAGTATCTTTAAAAAGAAAGTAATTTCCTAGTTACTATAATTAGTATTATAATATAATTAGTGATATTCTCAGAAACTGCCTAAGTATAATAAATATATATTAGCCTCCTCATTATTATTCAGTTATTTCATCCAAGTATTGTTCAGATGAGCAAATGTTTCATAAAACTTGTCCCATAATGTTGAAGAAATTATCAAATCTCCCTTTAGCTGAACAGGATCTTTTAATATGATTTTTAATGAGACAGAAGATATCACAGAAACCCTGGAAGAGTCCTGCAGAGATGTTATTGATCTTTGGAGTTAGATCACCTTAATGATTATCTTTCATAGCAGCTGGAATATTTTGTTCTTGTCTAGTAGAAAGACACATCTGAAGGTTAAATAAAGTGGGATGGAGCAAAATTTTGTCAGAAGTTTATAAATCTGTCACATGAAGGAGGAAGGGAAGATTATTTGCTGCAGTATTCCTCTTTTTGCCACTGTTCCCAAACACCAAGGAGCACATGCCCAGGGTCTATGGCCACAGATTAGGGCAAAAATCAGATCAGTTCATGCAGCAAGAGCTGGAGTAAATGTGGTACTTTGATAGGTAATAAAATTTATCTGTGGAAACACCTTGGAAACAGGGATGGGGCAGCCACAGCTTCTTTGGGCAAACTGTGCCAGGGCCTCACCACTCTCACAGGGAAGAATTTCTTCCAAATATCCCATCTAAACCTGAACTCCTCCTATTTGAAGTGATTGTAGGCTTTCAAATTCATCTTGTACCCTGATTTTTGCACTTTTAGAAGCACAGCATCCTTCACTACATCTTGGTATCAAGGAGATTTTCCTTTATCATGTCAGAGCCTGCCAAAGCCTCCTGGTGCCTCTCCAGTGCCCAGGGCACACTGAGCATCCTCACAAACAACTGATTTGATCTTTTCTTGAGCCGGACTTCATTGGAATCATGTTATCAATTCTTGCTCGGGATCCTTGAGGGTATTTTGCAAAGAAATCAGCATGTGTGGTTTCATAATGATGTTCCAGATTTTCATTCGGAAAACCAGTGCGTGCTCACTGCAGAGGGAGGGAAGTGCTGCCAGAGGTTTTATGCTGAAGTCTAACCTTCCTTAACCTTTTTTTCTTTTTTTTAACGTCTCCCAGTATTGACAAGGCCTTTAATTTGTGATCCAAGGCTGTACCACTTCTCAAGATTAAGCTGCTGTGCTGCGTTAGGGAGCAGTACCTGGTGGCTGGAGAGGACGGATCTGCAGGCAGGTCTCACCTGCTTCAAAACACACCCAGGCATGGGGCAGGATGGATTCAAGGGCAGCTCTTCCTTACTTCTTCAGCATCCAGGCACAGGCATAGTGGCAAATCAGTAAATTATAATTCACCTGGCAGATAAATTTATTGGGAAAAAGATTCAAAGCACCAGGAGCAGAATTAGGATAAATATACTGGGGTGGGAAGGGGCTCTAACTGTTCTCCTGCTCCTGGTGTTGGGGGGTCACAGCACCAAGCCTGCAAGAGTTCAAGGAGTATTTGGATAATACTCATCCCATGGTGTGACTCTTGGTCATGGTCCTCTACAGGGCTGAGGGTTGGACTCGATGATCCTTGTGGGTCCCTTCCAACTCAGCATGTTCTGTGATTCTGTGATTCTGTGACATGGGGTGCACTGATCATCTTTCCCACTCTTCCCCACACAGCAGCTTCTGCACAGTCCATGGGTAAGACACAGCCCTGTGGGACAGCCCTCACCCAGCCCAGCATCAATCCCAGGGACTTCATCTGCAACCCCTCACCAGGCACGGCTGCAAACACAACAGAACAGACTTTGGTTCTCCTCCTCCAGTGGGATGAACGAACCCCAGGGTGCTCCCAAATGAGATGGCACTCGCTGGGTTGCTCCGCAGAGCAGCTGCTCACCTGGGATCACGGAGCTGCTGGACAACAGGACAACACTGTCCAGGGGCTGTGTGGACACCGGCGCTGCAAGGAGGGGACCAGGAGTGGGGTGAGGAGGGACCAGGAGTGGGGCCAGGGGGGGACTTATGGGAGCTCTGTGCCGCTCCAGGATGCTGCACCACTGGAGCATCCCTCCAGTGGCCCTTTAAGCCAGATTGAAAGATGCTCTGCACTGCCAGGCTGACAAAAAAGCGGCATTAGCCGAGCTGTGAAACTGGCTCTGGATGTTTAATGTCTCTCAATGGCTGGGGTGGGATAGCACGGTATCAACTGAAAGTCAAGCAGCTGAATCCTTGTGCACTGCTTTGAAAAATTAGGGGCATTTATAATGTCTAATATGTTGCAAGCCAGGATGATTTAACAGATGGTTTAAAAAGAAAATCAGCATGTCAGGCAAGGCCCGTTGTGTTGCTCTCTGTAGATTTCTGTAGAATGGGAGAGTGATAAAAAATGTTTTTCTTCTCTATTTCAATAGTGAAAGATGTTAAAACTTGAAACCTTGGGGGAAATTGCTTAATTACCCTCGTGGTGTCAGTGGTCCAGAGCAGTGGGAAATTTTAATTCCCTGCAGAAAGGGGTCAAATAGGGAACAACCAGGACACTTTTTAAACTCTTGTTAATGCCTCATAACCTTTAATGAATAATTTTCAGTAGCACGGCCAAGCCAACCTCACACAAAAGACATATTTACCTCTCGGTGGCTTCGCCTCAATTCTCTGCACAAAGAGAAAAATATCAACAACATATTTGCTTCCATGCAGACAGAATACATGATAGGAAATTTGGCTTTTTAAATGCCTGTGCTCCTATTAGACAATGATTTATAATTTCTACAGAATTTTAAATTTAATGTGCAAAAGCAAGTTAACTTTTCTTATACAAGTACGATAAGAATGGATATCCTTATACCATGCATTCAACAATTACACAGTATTTTTATTTTAGAAAGAAGAGTTAATATTTAAAGTTGCCCTTTAATACTCATTTGGAAGCACTGATTGAATAATAAGCCAAGCAGCTCAGTGTATCACATCTCTATTAAATTCTCTTGCCTTTTTTAAGATTAAAAAAAAAAACCAAACTTTTTTCTTCCTCTAAATGCAAATCTTTCTGTGTAACACTGTGCCTAATCTACTACAACTAATTAATCTGTTTGAGCTGATGAAATGTTACCTCTGCATTTTTTGTTCCTTGTATACAATTATTGTAACAGTGGTGAATAAATCAATATTCCCAATCCAACTGTAAAAAACAATCAAGAAAAGCAGTGCTTCTCAGGGAAAAAACACCAAATAATATTTATTAACTCTGTCTCAATCCACAGCAGAGCCTAATACCATTCAAGCATTTTCTGCAAGTGTAATAAGCAAACTCAAATACATGATGAAAGTGGCACATGCCAATAATTTCACCATTTTACACTGCAGAGTAATTGAAGGATTTAATGAGAAACAAACCAATAAAAATAAATAGACCATGCGAGAGGAGGAGAAACTGATCTAAAATGGAAGTTGCTCCATTGTGAGTTTTCGGGGGGTTTTTGCATGGTTTGACCGGGGAAAAAAAATGGTGTTGGGATGATTGGCTCTTTATTTCTACTTATTTTACATTTTGCAGTTTGATTTCTAAAGAGGAAAAAAGCCACTTGTTCTATGTAGATTCGATTCTGCATCAAGATGCTCTTCCTTTGCTACCACTTCCCACAGAGCCGTTATTTTCCCTCGGAATTCTATGATGAATTATATCTTTCTGCCTGAAGTTAGAAACTGTTTCTGTTGTATTGGTATTTATAAATAACTCCAAGCAGCCCAGCCTTTTAAATAATGGCACTGAGTCCTCCTGCTTTTAGAAATGTCCATAAATCACCGTCCTCATGAAAGGAATTCTGATTACAAACAAACTCCTTTGTCTCAGCAGTGCCCCTAAATTTTGGCCGTGTACAAACGTCTCACTGAGCGATGCCACCGGCACCCAAGTCAATACAGAGCAGGGACATGCTTGGACACAAAGAACATGTTGGCCTTACATCTTTTTGATGTACCCCAGAGCTGGATCAAGCTTTCAATCGGTCTGACCTACGAAAAATCTCACAAACAGATTATGTTTTTTCTTGAAAAACAGACTTAAACTGACGAATTTCAACCTCTACCTCAGTCCCCATAAGGTTTGTACCACAGTGACAAAGCTGTGGGTGGCAGAACCACTCCCAACCAGGATTTTGGTACGGCACAGGATCAGAGGGGATCCCAACCAAGCCTTGTGTGAGGAGGGTTTCAGACTCAAAAATAATACCCCAAAATCCTTGAGGAATTAAGGTAAACAGAGGCATGGTTCGTAAAGGCCAATGAGTGAATCATTTGTCCCTTTTTTGTCCCCACTTGAAATATAGATATGTAAAATCTGTGTTCCTTTTTGAAGAAAGCTAAATTCCTGAGAAATGTGGACCGGAACAGGCTCCTCACTTGGTGAGAGCCTGAGCCAGGCAAAGCCCAGCCTGCTAGAGCTGTACGTTGAGAGCAATCATTCTAAATATCGAGCACTGTACACCTGGTAAAAGAAACAATAAAACATAATCTCATCTCTAAAGGGGATTATTTTCAGCTGCGTTGTTTTGATGTTTTTTCCTTGTATGCACAATTGAAAACACTGACTTGTAATAAGTTATTGCTTTGTGTGGTGCTTTGGGAAAGAGGGAGAGGGCAGGTTCAAAGACCAAGTGCAGAGAGGGCTCTCCCTGGACAGCTGAGGGCCAATCTCAGTGTACAGGTCAGCGACCCTTTTATAAAACCTTTGAAGTGCTTTCTCGAAGAGTATTGACTGCCCAAAGCCTTTTATTTCATATCAAGTTCAAATGTAATGTCTTTATGAGCATAATGCAGGAATCAATGAATTAGGACATTCAGATTATTTAGATGGAGCTCAGAGTGTGCAGAATTCACCAAGGCATCATTTAAACCACCAACAGCCTCAGGTGAATGTTGTATCCCACTATATTGTTTACCTGACGAGCATTTTACAAAACAGGGCCTACTAACAAAATATTTTCTATATCTTTGCTTGTCAAGATGACAAGTTTTGCCTACATAGTGCCACAGGAATGAATGTTTTCTCTGCCTTGGTTAGAAGGAGGCTGGAAGAGTTAGAAATCCCATTTTCCTCTGTCTTCACACTAGCAAACATAAATAATAATAATGATTCTGATGATGATAATAATAATAAATTATATTATAATATAATTGAAATGCTTTGCTGAAGAGTATTGACTGTCCAAAGCCTTTTATTTCATATCAAGTTCAAATGTAATGTCTTTATCAGCATAAAGCACAAATCAATGAATTAGGACATTCAGATTATTTATAACATAATTTATTATTGTTGATGATGTTGTTGTTACTATTGTTATTATTATTATTACTACTATTATTACTATTACTTCAGTAGTGTGGAGGACATGGACTCTTTTATATTCTTTTCTTATAGAGCCCATAAAAAATCCTCCCACCCCATAAATCTGGCAGTATCTCTTCTTGCAGCAAATTTACTTCTTACTACAAGTAGAGTTTAGTCTGTTACTTACCACAGAAATGGCAGAAATAGAAATTTCGGTTTTTTATTTGCAATTTCTATTTTCCATTTTCAGTTTTCATTTCCTCTTACTTCTGCCTGATGGACACCATGTATCTATTCCATCCATGACAACAAGCACCCATCCCAGCTCCCATCAGAGAGCCAAACCACCTCGTATCCCAGAAACTGTGGGGGTACCGTGCTGGTCCTCAAGCTCCACCACTCCAGACCAAACTTTTTTTGCTTGTCTCCCATTTTCCTGTCCTCTTTCTCATGTGGCCCTGGGCTCTGCAGCTGCTGCAAGAGACAAAATTCCACCCCAAAACTCCATGATTCTGGACATCCAGGGTAAAACAAAACTGTTTAGAGAAGATGGATTGTAGAATCAGAAATTATTACGGTACAGCACAAGGTCAGTTGTACTTTCAGTGCCAACAAGTTATAAAGGTCTCACATTTTTGGCAGGAACACTTTACTAGTAAAACACAAACCATCGTGTCAGGAGCTTTAGTGTTTCTGCAATGTTTTAATGGCCCTTATTCAAGGACTGGCCTGGTTGTGTGTCCATGGTTTTGCTTCTTGTGCTAAGTGTTTATTTTTCACTCTCCCAATGGGGAGAAAGAAGAACTGAAATCACTCTCATGTCAAATTCATGGATGCATAAACGTGTGAGACGCAAGAATTGAGTATTATTCTCACTCCCGTTGTGACTTCTGGCAGGGAGAGGGTGGCAGGGAGAGCCAGGCTGCAGGTTTCAAACTTTGACACACCTTGGGCATGGATTTCTCAGTTTTGGCATCCTCAGCCTTGCTTTTCCTCTTTTTCCAGCTGGTTTCCAAGGAGCCCAGACTGAGGAACGGCTAATCCCACCGCAGACTCCAACCCTTCCAACACGGAGAGGGAAATTTTTTTGTTCTGGTCCAAAACTCTGGGAAAACTTGTCCCAGGAACCAGGGGAGCAGAGACAGCATATTCCTGAGCAGTGCTTTCCATAATCTTATTTCTTGAGCAGGGAGGTTGGACCAGGTGACCTACCGTTGTCCCTTCCAACCTTTCCCATTCTTAGATCCTGGGATTCTTCATTCCTTGCAGGCAAAAATTTAATGCATTTGCACATGGAAACTGGGAATATTTGTCTTTGCCATAGATGCTGCAACTGCCTCTCAAGATATGAAACATCCAAGTGGAAAACTCTGGCCAAGGATCCACCAGGACAGGAGAACTAATGACAGTGGTGACATGAGGTCCAATGTCACTCAGAAACTTTCGGGCTTGTTATAACATGATCTTACCATGCTCCACCAATGACATTAGCAGAAAAGTCAAAGTAGCAAAGAAAAGCCATTAAAATCTAGTTAATTCTAGTATATTCATTAATTTTGCTATAACTGGTGCCCTTCACCACAGTTTCAGAGCTCCAATCACAAGTATTTCAGTGTTGGTAAGGACTGGACTCACCCCATCAATAACTAAACAAGTCATTCCCAAAAAGCTGGGAGAGATGCCTGTGAGCAGAGTAGCTCCTCCAGAAAGGGTGAGACTTCAGGCAAAAACTGGCTGAAACCACCAAAGTAACACCTACCCCAGCTCACCTCTCAACATCTCCCTTGGGACACTTCTCAGCCCTTTTCTGAGCACCCACCAATGCTCCTCACATCCCAGAAAGCTCCAAAACCAGCAAATCAGAGTTCAAAAGAGAGGAATTTCTGGAGATGGACCGTAAAAATCCAGAGGAACCCCCTTGTCCTTCCCCAGCACTGCTGGTGGTGCCAGTGGGTTTCCCAAACTCTGGTTTCCCAAACCAGAGGAATCTGGCAGAGTGCTACAGGAGTATTGCACATTTGTTATCCTACAATTCACCCTACGATCAGCTTGCCAGTTTATATTTTTTGTTCCACAAGGTGTATTTTTATTGTGAGGCTCCAACAGAAAATTTATGGAGTTTTCAGGTTGTCTATATAAATAAATATAAAGAATAATAGAATATTCACACCGTGGAAGTTCACACTGTGTTCCAGTCTGGTGTTTGCTTGTTTTTTTATCAATGGAAATTATAAGGGAGATATTTCCACTTCCTTAGCTGTCAGCTAATCCATGCAAATTCCTGCAATTATGAGGGAAAAAAGAAGTGTCCCTTCATTACCTATCAGAATTTCATTTCTGGCCTCAACTGCATCCTCGTATAAACCTTTCTCAGGGATGCCAGGACAAATAAGTGGCTGTATCTCTGGAATGCTCATTTTCCAGTCATTCTGAGGAAGATTGGCGGGTTCCAGTGTAATTAGTCTTTTTTAATGAAATGGACCCTGGATATATTCCACTGCGGAGCTTCAATAATAGAATTTAAGTGAAAGTAATTTCAAAGTGCAACAGTAGTTTACATATTAGTTATTGTATAAAGAAAAAAAAAACCTGCTCTGCTGTTCCAGGTTAAATGCAATTAACATCCAGGCCTTCTGCAAGACTCCTGGGAGGGAATGATTGGTTTGGCAGGTTATTTCTCAGATTTTGATAAAAAGAAAAAGAAACCCCCCATTATTTTCTCTCCACACCCTTGCTGAAAATATTACAGCACTCTCTAGATTCAAGACCTCAAAGCAACTTAGTAGAACATAGACATAACTCCAGAATTTGGACTAATTAATTGTGCTCCGAAGCACAATTACCACGTGACCTGCTGCCTGTAGAATATTGCAGATAAATAACATTTTGCAAGTCCAAGGAGATGTCAATTCCTTTCTGGAATTGATCCTGGGTAGGTTTTGCAGTTTGGTTTTGGGAAAACGCAATATCCAGAACCCTGATGTGGAAACAAACATTGTGGTAATAACAGAAAAACATATTCATTATATTCCCTTACTTCATACAGCTGTATCCTATATCCAAAGAAAACTGTGGCTTTATGAGAAATGCAGAAAGAATTATTTCAGACTTTTGTAAGACTGTTCAAATTAAGAAGAAGGATTTTTTCATTTTAATATTATTATTATCTTTCTTTGTCCCTAGTAAGCACATTTTTTAAACAGGTTTTTTTTCTCATTTGAAAAGTCAGATCTTTCACTCCCAATTGTTTCTATACATTCTATGGTTATCTAGGAACAAAATCTAACCCTCACAGCATCTATTAGCTGGTTTGATGGGGTCTCATTGCAAAGGACCTCACAGAAAGTTGCTCATTCTTAGTTGCATAGGAATGCTTAGATCAAATCCCACTATTTTAATGTTTCTGTGGGGTGGAAAACAGATTTTATTCAAGCCAAACAAAACACTCTGGCTGGTCTGGGTTGTTTTTATTGCTTTCGGACACTTTCTGCAATGTAAATGGTCCTTCACATGCTGTTAAACACAACCTCTGGCTCGGGAAGTCCCTGAGATGCAGATTTCTAGAGACAGGAAAACAGACAAGGGAAATCTCTCTGTGTGTCTCTTCTTCCCTATATTCATAGAATCCCATAATGGTTTGGGTTGGAAGGGACTTTAAAGATCATCTCATTCCACCCCCTGCCATGGGCAGGGACACCTTCCACTATCCCAGGTTGCTCCAAGCCCCGTCCAACCTGGCCTTGGACACTTCCAGGGATTGATTTATCCTTATCCCCTGGCATATTGGGCCAGGTGAATTATTAATACAGCCCACAGCTATTCCTGCAGTACAGCCAGAGCATTTTACCTTTAGGAAATTGCAGCATAATTGTGTTTAAAACCTACTAAAGTTAATAGAAATATTCTCATTGACTTCAGTGAGCTCTGGACTCTCTCAGATGTGTATTTTCACCTTGACCTTCACTCAGCATCAAAAAATTTAGATTTCTAGTGAAAGTTAGTCATCTAAAACATAAAGAGAAGTAGATAATTCCGCAGGACAATTAATTTCATCTTTAAAGAAGTGGCCAAAATATCCTCTTCCCCTCATCAATGACAGAAATATCTTGGAATTGAAGCCTAAAATAGATACCCAGCTCTTAGAAGGCTGCAATAAATGAGCTGGCTCCCAACCCTAGTGACACAGTGGGGGGTAGTAATGACAAAGTGAACTTTATCAGCCCAAAAATAAAAAGAATAAATGTCAAAAGGGAGAAACAAGGTGCATACAGACCAGAAAAGGCCAGATTAGAAACATCAAATGCAGTATTTGTGTTTGGAGCAGTTTGAGGTGCAGTCTAAGTTATTCCAGGCCTTCAGCTTACTTCATCCTTGTTTTTGGAAGACGTGTGATGTTGGATTTCTTTACCTTTTAGTGCCTGGACAGCAGGACAGGGATAGTTTTGACCTTCACACTGGACATGGCTACCACAAACCAATTTCCCACGTTCTGCTGTCCTCATCCAAAACCTCCATATGTCACCACTGCTGCTTTTCCTCAGGAAATACTAATCATTGGATTGTTTATTTTGCTGCTATGAGTGTGTTTTGCTACAAGAAATTACACTTAATTATGTTATAATATTTTCAGAACTGTTAATGTTAATATTAATGCATTGAAAATTATTTTTACTTAATTTTTACTGGGTGTTCTTGTATAATTGATAGGGAATTTGTTATTAAATCTTTTATTTGACTGATTACTTAATCATTCCCACATGGTTATTGAAGACAATCTTACATATAATTAATTTCACTAATAGAGACTCCCCATGTTTTCCTTCCTAGGCCAGTGTCTGCATGGTTATCATGTAATTTAAGGCTTTCCTGGGGCAGCTTTAAATTATGCACATATTTGTATTAATTATATATGGCCAGATCCTGCTACCTTGTATATGATGGCAAACACCTCCTTCTATAAGAAGCTCCTCTGAAACCAATGGATTTCCTTGCCATGGGATCCATGGGATAAAAAGTGATGGAAAATGAGGGCAAAGCTGAAGAGAGAAAGAATTGAAGTTTGGTGCTTTCATTTGGGCTCCCCAGGTACCTCCTGCCACCTCTTTCATCCTGGCTAATTCAAGCAAAAAGGTTCATCCCACTGTTTTGGGATCAGAAATATGAGAGCACAGGGAGCACTTGGACACAGGGAAGGGAGTAAGTTCCTCTCCCACCTATGAAATGCAAAGAAACGGGGCAAACAAGCAGCAACAAAGGACCACGGGCCATGTGTGCAAATAGGGAGCAAATGATGTTCAATGTCATGAGGAAGCACGGAGTTATCCATCAGGTGACGTGCCAAATCCCTGACAAGATGCTAAGTAATGCACCTGATGCCAATTATTGACTCCCAATGACAAATTGGTTTTGCATATTGCATATTTTCCACCAGACTGGAGCACAGAGGCAGTTGAAGTAATCACTGACTACACCACTGCACTTGAGAGGGGAGATGGAAAGAGCATGTGAGAGGCAAGTCCCCAGGAATTAACATGAGCAGCATGGCCCTGGCCAGCTGTAATTTGCATTCTGATGACAGCAGCAGCAGGCTCTGCAAAATCTCAGGCCTCCACCAAACCCAGGAATCCAGCACTGGCTCCACAACAAGGCTGCCTGGGCATCCCCAGGGAGCTCCCCCAGGAGTAGCAGGGAGGGTAACAAAGGCTCAGGGAGCAGAGCAGGGACAGCACCTCACCTGCCCGTGGTTGTCCCCAACTCTGAAAGCTGCCTGAGCCCACAGGGCCCTCTACCTGGTGCTTCACGTGCTACCAATCCATTTCTATGCTTTTTTCATGCATACCTATCAAATGCAGCAACCTCAGTGATGCTCAGGGATGGTGATCCTGTTTCAAGAGCTCTCCAGTCTGGTTTAAAGCTTCTCTTCAATGAGACATGATACTTGCTAATATCCCTTTAAAGGTCTTGTTGAAATTCTTCCTCCTGAGAACTCTCTCGGCCACAGCAAAATTCACTCTTGGTGCTCATGATACACAGTACCCTCCTAGGAACTGGCTGTGGTCAACTTGTCCAAGTGATTGAGTTCCTGAAACCCAAACCAAGCTTTAAACAGGGCTACAAAGCCACAGCCAAGATGGTTTTCTCCTGCCTTCCATCCTTCTTCCCAAATCTGCTCACCAAACTTGTGAAGTTGTAGCAACATGGGGGTCAGTCTCTTCTCCCAAGTAGCAAGTGACAGAACAAGGGGAAACAGCCTCCAGCTGTGCCAGGGGAGGTTTAGATTAGAGATCAGGGAAAAATTTATTCATGGAAAAGATTTTCCAGCTCTAGCACAGGCTACCCTGGGCAGTGGTGGAGGCACCATCTCCAAAGGGGTTTAAAAGCCATGTGGATATTGCACTTGGGACAGGGGTTAGTGGTGGCCTTGGCACTGCTGGGGGAATGATTGGACTGGATGATCTTAGAGGGCTTTTCCAACCCAAACATTTCTGCCTAAACATGGTCAGGGTTGAGCAAAGCCCAAGCTGCTCAACATGACCCCTCTCTTCTCACTGAATCAAGGGGATGGGGCACAGGGCTCAAGCTAAGCAGGAACTCAACTCTTTGCTGCATCAGTGCCATAGCAAGAACTCCTAAAATCAATTTATTCATGGGCACCTGAGTGGAGCACGAGCTGCATACAAAACAGTGGCCACAATAAGTTCATTTAAAGTGGAGACTCTTCCTAGCTAACATTTTAAGCTGCCCTCAAGCAATTCTCTGCCATGAAGCAGTATTTCTGAAAAAAAAGGTCTCATGAACCCAACTCTGCACAAAATTTCCAAAACAAGCAGGGACTGTGTTTGGTACTTGTGGAGGATGAAATGTTTTATTCCCCATGGACTGAGAACTGAGAGGACAGTTTAGCTGTTAGACTTAAAAAGTAAAATCCATCATTAACATGATATTTTCAGTGGTTTTCTGTTTTTATTAATTTAGGGGACTCCAGTGGGCAGAGATTTTTGAAGTTGAGGTCTGTGAGAGTCTCTTTCATCCCATCACTCAAAATCTCAAACCCACCAAGGCAGCATCATGCCCCCTCCACCCAGCCCACCACTAATGTGGGCGATAACCACTGTTTCTCCCCACACACTATTTAAATTCTAAGACACTGACAAACTATAACTCACAGGGAACAATTTTAAATTATTATTATTCAATGGCTTGTAAACTGTATCTCATCATTAAACAGAATAATAAATAAAAATAATGACTAGCTTTCAAGCCAGCAATGTAAAGAACACACTTTGCTGCTGAAAAGTTTGTTCATTTTACTAGGTTTTAATTACAGCAAAATCCACTTTTTAATTGTTAGGTTTAGGAAATGGTATTTGGGGCTAGGAACTGGAGGAAAATCCTTATTCTGCAGTGCCTCTGTTGCCGTATAGACCAAGATACAGGTTGCTGAACTAAAATATAACACCACAGATACCAGTACCAAAACCTTGCTCAGAGCTGCACATCCCCAGATGAAAGACAGGAGCTTCATGGAAGAAACAAGGAATTTGTCTGTGGGGTCATTTGGAGGAAGAAAGAGGAGGAGAAGGAGGAGAAGCAGAAGAAGGAGGAGGAAGGGTTAAAGGCAGCGGGGCAGGCAGAGGGAGCAGCACCCCCCAGCCCAGCCCTGCCTTGCCCATGGTCATCCACCTCTTGTAATTCCATTAGGGTGCGAGATTCCAATGCAGAATTAGCTGTTGCCTACGCAGAATTATGTAAAACATGGCCCAGACTGAAAATCAATATTCTGCTTAAGTAACTGGCCCTCCAGTAATTTAATGAAGCTAAATTGCATTACACGGAGGTAAGGTGGTGGGGGACCATTTTGTCTCAAACCTTCCATTATACAGTGACTGTACAGCTGTATGCCTAAAGAGAAATTAAACATATACACTCATTCCTTCTTGAAGTTGGAACAGTGTTTTTTACACTGGATTACTTGTCTCCTTCCTTAATTTAAAACTACAGTAAATAATTTGCAGCCACGTAATTAGGAAGGAGCCACAGTCTCATAATAAGGAGAAAAAATTGCTACCAGAGTATTAAAGGATTTTTTTTACTTGGCGAGAAAAAAATGAAAAAGGACATTAAATGTTAGATCTGTATTAAAAATGTAATTCTAAAGGGTTTAAATCTATGACATGTCTACACTGAATTAATTAAATTCATGATCTGATCAAGGACTGAAAAGCTACCTTGGAGCTATCTCTTAAAAATGCTATGTATGTACATGTCAAAATAGGAATTAAAAAAAAAGCAGGCCTTTGATTTATTGGCAATTCATGCATGCATTATTGTGCTTTCTCGCCTTGTAGTAGGAGAGAAGTCAAAGTTTTATAAAGCACCTGAAACCTTCTGCACAAGCCCCTTTATTAAAGGAACTTTCTTGCTGAAGACAACCGTGCCCAAAGTCGGAGCCATCCACTCTGAATGTGATCATGGTGACATTCACCACGACTTAACTTGTGTTAAAGCTGATTGACAAGAACAAAGAGGGTACAATTACATTATGCAGCACTTGTACTGCACCCTCTTTTATTTATTATTCAGCTACAAAACTTCAACTGGAAGAAACACTTCAGAGTTTTTTTTTTGTGTCGAGGAGACGGAATTAAATTGACAATAATTCTGCGCCGTGCGGTATGAAGTTATGCTGATTAGAGATTACTTCCCCCTAAATCATTTGTCACATTGCCTTATATAAGGGTAAAACAGACTTCAACCATGTGTAGCTGCAGAGGTATCTTTGGGGAAATGCAGGCAGCAGAGGATGTATTGTTTAAAGGGAGAAGGAGTGATTTGCATGCTCAATCGCTATTTTTCTTGCCTGTCCGACTCGTAGAATTTTCTTTCTGTACTTAAAAGGCAGTTAAACAAATGAAATTTATTTATGCCAAATCTAAAGTGAAAAGAGAGACATTTAAAAGCACATGTGTGTTTAACACCTTAGAGGGCAGTCCTGGTCTGGAAAAGATGTTCCAACGTGAGCTGTAAGATGCAAAATTAGCAGGAGAAGTGGCAAGAGCAGCTCGAAGTGTCAGGTCAGGCTGGTTCTTCCCAGGTGAACGAGCAACAGCACATCACTCTCCAGCTTCTTTTTGGCACTGATTTGGGAATGCTGGTGTAAAGCCAGTGATAGCACTGAAGGTGTGGGGTGCACTCAGTGCTCCGGTCTCACACTTTAATTATCACCAGATGCCATTGTCAGACAAGAGAAGCAATCAAATCTATCCATTAGGTTATTAAAATGAAATTCCATCATTATTGATGGATGAAAATTTATGGAGAACACACTGAAACCCCACAAACCAGATGAGGGGAGTCAAGGGGTTCCCAACTCTGTTTCTTCCTGGTGCTTATGAGCCAGAGCATCACTGATAACTGAATATTCAGGTCCTGCAATGACATAGTCCCATGTCAGCTGAACCTGGAAATGCCTCATGGGTGCCTGGTGATGGCTCCAGCCAGGTAGGAGCAGGAGCATTTCCCTTCTTTCCCAGGAATGGTCAGTCTGAATCAGCATCACCACCATCACCTTCACCAAAAGGTAGTTCCAATGTAATCTCAGGCAATGAGGGAAGGAGATGAAAAATTCAGTCTCTCTCTTACACTTTATCGATTGAAAAGGAAAAGACTTCCAAGAGAAATTATTTTTACACTCTTGAATACCACCTGGCAGATCCATATTTTGTCTCTCTTTGGCTCAAAAGATCTTTTACTCCCTTATTTCTTTTGGAATGGCAATTCAATAATGTGTGACTGAACATTTATTAATTAGACCCCAGTTTAAAGAACTATTTTGAAGGGAATAACTGCTCTCAGAAATCCTGAAACACTCTCTGTTTGATTTCTAAGTGCATTATAACTGATATGTAGCTGTTCCCTTCCACGCTGAGTTCCTGGCTTGTACTTGAAACCAGGAATGGCAGGATTTCCCTCCCACTCCCCCTTACTAGTAAAACATGAGCTTAAACACATATTCAACAAGGGAAACACGTCATGTATTTTATAATGCAAGGTCCTTTAGAGCAAATTATCCAGGTTTTTTTTCCTTAAGATGCACCTTTATGTTCAATGATATTTCCTTTGGGATTTTCATTAACATTCCATCAAAAAAAAAAAAAGCTTTCTTTTTTTTTTGTGAAATACCTTGACTAATGAGTTTAGCATTTTCCTTCTGCTCATATTTACATTTAGTGTTTTGATGATGTTAAATTCTACAAATGAGAGCAGTTTTTAAGTGTTCCTTTCAACACTGCCTGCCTTTTCTGTTTGATTTCTCTTGCTGATGGTGTGTTGTCACTGCTGAATGCTGGAATTGTTGTTGAGCAGGCACAGCTGGATGAATTAAAGTCTCTCCAGTAACTCAAACCAGAAATGACTTCATCTCAAAACTTTCCATGTAGCACAGGTCAGAGCTCTGGGTAGGGACAAAAATAATGGGGTTACCAGAGAAAGAAAAAGTCAAAAGTACAAGTCAAAATACAGAAAGCAGTTTGGAGTCGTCTTGTGCAGCGATTTCCCTCTGTGTTACTGACGGGCTCTTTTACAGAGTGAAGCCCCGATGGAGACATTTGATAAGTAATTGTATTTTAAGTTCAAATAGAATATCTGCATGTGTGCAGATACAGAGCCCTGTACACTTATCTTATTAGCTATTTACTTAAATTATCTGTTGGGTACCCTAATATATAACCAGTGTCGCCTAATGATATCATCTATTAATTTATTCAAGGAATTTTGCCAAAAAACAAATAAAAGCCTCGAACACAAACATTTCTTCCCCCTTCATTTCGAGCTCATCACAAACAGCGAAGCATTTCAATGTGGCCAAGGCAGATTTTCAAAGGTAACATCTTTAATTAACGTGAAGCAATTTCTAAAGTCAATACAAGGCAGGTGTGGTGTAATTAGCCGTGTCAGTGTGGTTCCTGCCCGGGCTGGGGCGGGCGGGGGGACTGTGGGTGCTCTCACCCCAGACCTGCTCCTCCTCCTTCACCCACCACCTCCCCAGCAAACACTCCTGCTTCACTTAATAAAATCTCTTGCCCTGCTGTGGCAGCACAGGGAGCTGGAAAATCTCTTTTCCTATCAAAACATTTCATCCATTTCCTTCTTTCATCATGAAGGGAAAAGTCACCCTCAGCATTTTCATGTTTGAAAGAGGGAGAAGTGGGAGCAGCCCATTTTTCATGCACATCCTCAGGTGCCCTTCCCAGATTTTCCTGCTGAGTGTTCCATGATCTCTGATGTACATTAGGAATAAGATGACATCTCCCATCAGTGGCCATTATGCCAAAATTTTAGAATCATAGAATCACAGGATGGTTTGTATTGGAAGAGAACGTAAAGATCATCTCATTCCACCCTCTGGCATGGGTAGGGACACCTTCCACTAGACAGGTTGCTCCAAACCCCATCCAGCCTGGTCTTGGACACCTCCAAAGATAAGGAGTCCATAACCTCTCTGGAAAACCTATCCCAGTGCCACCCTTATATTATTTTTTTTTTCCCCTACTTAAATGTTTTCCTTAAGTACATGTAAAAGGGTTTGCATCTCCTGTAATTTCTGTATATTCCCCAATATGTCGAGTCTCTGCTGGGTTGGATGTGGTTGTTCCAAGCTTCACATCCACAAGAACCACCAGCATTTCTCCATCCCTTACTGCAGCCAAGACAACAGAAGCCTGATTTGAGAAGTGTTTAAAAACGAAGATTCAAAAATCTTTCACTACGTATGTGTTCAAGGGCCTCTAAAACTCAATGTGCTGTGCTGAAATCAATTCACACTGTCAATAGCCAGGAATTCCCAAAGCTAAAATTGAGATCTGCTTTTGACCATTGCAATTCTGAAAAATCATCATCAAATAAATACAGACATTGAGGATGAACCTGAAAGTTACTTTTTTAACAGTGAGCTAAAACATTCGGTAGCGAGAAAGTTCACTGGTGCAATGTTAAACCTCTGGTCACACAGTATTTTGCATTTTTCCTGTTATACTTTTCTGTATTTCAGGTGATTTACATTAAATTTACATGTTCACAAAATCTTATATCTAGGATATTATACAGAAATATAGAGCTGATTCTCAGGCTTCCTAAAGCACATGCAAAAGTGGTGATTTTTTTGGTAATACTCAAAGCATAAACACAGGTTAATATTCACATGTGCAGGAAAATCTATGAAATCCCTACCAATAATTGCAGTCTGCTGATGATAACAATTCCAGGTGGTTAATGGTCAGTCTGTACCCTCAGCTCTCCACCCGTGGTGACAGCAGCAATGGCAGCTCTGGTGAGGATGTGCTGACTTTGAGAACAAACTTCTCCTCCAGCTCCCCATAACCAGCTGGAGGGAACATGGCCAGTGGGTCCTGTTCTGAAGGGATGCATGGCTGGGGAGCCTCCCCTGCAATGTCCAAAGGCAAACTTCCATGGGGGATGCAGGTGGACCCAGCTGCCTTCGGGTCCCTCCAGTGCTGCCCCTGGTGACCTCCTCCTTCAAGGTCCCACCCAGCTTTCAGCAGTCCCTGCACCACCTGAATAGGCTCTGACCCAGGGAAACAATGAGATGTCTTGGTGGGGAATTTGACTACAAGGGAGGAGGAGAGTCCATCTGCCCATGGAGGTGTTCCCAACCTGCCTCCAGCCTGCTCAGAAGCTCTTCAACTGCGCTCCCATTGCTCCCACCCCAAAGAACTCATTGATTTTAATTCAAGGGATTGAGAAACCATCTGAATTCTTAGGAAGCCTCTTTGCTCAGAGGCACCATGGCTTTGTCACCAGCTGGGAACCAGTGCAGCAATAGCTGTGCCACCCCCTGCCCCCTTGCTTGTACATTCAGGGAGACTGGCACCCCATGTTCCACCAGCTCACCTTCCCTCTCCATCCCTCCCACACCACAACCAGCGTGGGCCACCATCATCAGCCCTCTCTTCCAGAGTGGGTCATTGCCCTGCTCATCTCCCTCTGGCTTTCAAGCACAGATCAAATTCCTGTTTGAACCTTTCCCAGAACTCCTCAGCATTCCCACATAATTTTTAAGGCTGGTGTGGGATTTACATGTTGCGATCACACGTTTTTGTCTTGTCTTTCTTGTTGCAGGGGCCAGCCCCAGTTCCCTCCACATTAACCTGGTATTCACCAGGCTTTCTTGCTTTCCCTTGTTGTTTTTAGCCTTTCCTGTGACCCTTGAAGCCAATTTTAGGCTAATATTGAAAGTACAATAAGATTTTATTTATACAGCAAACACAGGCATGATGCTACTGCAGGAAAGACTCTGGTACCCCAAGCCTCACCCTCTGCTCCCACTGGGTGTGTCCTGCTGTGCTCTTGCTTTTGGGGTTGTCTCTGGAACCAACAGTGAGTTTTACACCTTGCCAATCTAAAAAGTATGTGATTTTAAATTTCACACTGTGATTCCCCCCTAATATCCTGATATCCAATTAGGAATCAAATCTAAAATTACCCTCTTTCAGTTTAAAGCCATTCCCTCTTATCCTATCACAAGGATCAGTTATGGTGGTCTCCAAGTTGCAGTTTGTGAAAAATAAAACAAATCCACATTTCCAGCACCAGCAAAGGATAATTCACCTTATCCAGTCTCAAATCAGCACGAGCTCCTCACTTCCACCATCATTTTTCCTGGAGTTTTCTTTCAGAAACCGAGAAAGCAGCCAAAGTTGGTGGCAGCTTTTGGAGAAGCGTTCCAGCCATGGATCTTCTATCAGACAGATATATCCCCTGTTTAATCTCAAAACGTGGAATATACCCCTTTCACACAGGCCAAAAGTTTCAACTTGCTTTTCTGGAGCAACTGCTTAGAAAAAGAACATGAAGGACCAAATCCTACATTCCTTCTGTGTTCTGAACCTTTAACGAAGGTGAGTTTTAGCCCTGCAACGTTTGTGAGATCCTACTCTCTGCAGCTACGACTCTCTTGGTGTTTCCACTTAAAAATTTTATTTTCAAGGCACCATAATTGTATGTAAAGTTTTTCTTGGATCTGAAAGACAAAAAGCCCTAACAAGTCAAAAGCTCAGCCTGGGAGAAACAAT
Organism: Lepidothrix coronata; assembly: GCF_001604755.1. Taxonomy (NCBI): domain Eukaryota; kingdom Metazoa; phylum Chordata; class Aves; order Passeriformes; family Pipridae; genus Lepidothrix; species Lepidothrix coronata. The sequence goes on from NW_016690205.1 coordinate 5,612,288, forward strand.
TGATCTGCATACAGATGGAAAGACGCCTTCAGAAGGGAAATCTGAGGGTTTGATACTTTTTTCATTCTTATCCGAAATTGCTTTGGTTTTGAACTCACATTTTATCAACTGCAGAATTCACTTCAGTGTAAACCTCATTGATTTCAGCCACATTTTATTCCAGGTATAAATGTGATTTCATTATTCCATTACAAAGTACATTAAAAATAAAATGTAGGTAACAACTTTATCGCTGAAGATGGGACTAATTCCACATGTGTAAGGGGGTTATTTTTTTTCTTCAAGAGGGTTTAATTTGGATTTCTAGCATATAGCCATGCATATATACAGCAGGCAAAGAAGCTATAGCCTGTCATTTCAATAAAACATGTATGAAAGTATCCCTAAGCACCTCCTGACATGTCAGGAATATATGGTGTAAGAGTGTGTCCATGTCAGCAGTGACAAGCTGAACCTTAATGGCTCTAAAACAGTCTTTATGGTTTACTGTACCAGTAATCCATTTTATAATGAGTGCTCAGCTAGATACAACAGTTCTGCAAGTTTTCTCGGCCTTTTAACTCAGCCCAAGGTGCCTAAACGAGGGAAAAAACTCCAAATTGTGGGTGATCCTTCCAGAGGAGTGTTATGTGCTGAAATACTTAGGCACGACAGATAAATTAAGAATAAGGCTTTACTCTAATCCTTAAGTTTCCTTCTGTGGATTTTAAGACAGACCAGTATTGATGTTTTACTATAGTTTGGGAGAAAGGTTTTAGATTTTATCAGGCTGGCACTGCTTTGGACTTAAAAAATGCAGGGAAGGGGAAGAGGTGCTGTAAGCCCATGATGGACAACACAGCATTTAGAGTGGGAACAAAAGCAGAATATAGTATTTCCTATCATGATCTCACCCTGATCCCCACACTCTTCATCCATGGGAAATAGCACAGTTGCCAGTAAGGGACAGGGAAGCTGTGGCTAAGGTGTGGCGGGAGTTGGAGCATCTTACTTGCATGAGTGTCCTGGGATAACCCACTGGAACACAGAGCTCTTTGCATACGTAGAAACAGGGAGGGGTTTAAGTTGGAAGGGACCCTAAGGACCATCTTGTTCCAACTCCCTGCCATGGGCAGGACCACCTTCCACTAGAGCAAGTTGTTCCAAGCCCCATCCAACCTGGCCTTGAACATTTCCAGGGGCGGGGCAGCCACAGCTTCTCTGGGCAACATGCATTAAACAAGCTGTTCCTCTGTGTAGGATCTGTAAGACATCAGGAGTAGGCACCCATTTTAAAGAAAGGCAAAAAAGGGTTCAGATTCCAGAGAAATGAGGCTTTGGCATTGGAATGTGGAACTGTAGGAATCCAGTCCCTGGATTGTTTGTCCACTGAATTTTCGACCCACAGAGGAATGGATTTTGGGGAACCTCTGCAGGGCTGCATGCAAGCACTGGGAGTCCAATAAATTTCTGCCTTAGAGGCCGTAGCTCTACTGAAGTCCATCTCCTCAGTCCCAGCCCATGCTGGAGACACCCCTGAGGAAATGCATCCCTCCAGGTCCTCCCATTTTCCATCCTCAGGGACCCTGGTGTCCCTCGCTGCCATCCAGATACTCTCCCTGCTCACCACCTCTTTCCAGGCCCTACTTCACACAGATGCCTCCTCAGCATCATGCTCAGGGCACCCAAAAAGCAATCCCAGCTCCTCCAAGGGACACCCCTGGGCACTCCTGACCCTGAAAGACACTCCAGAGAAGGAGGCTGAGCATCCCTCCCTCAGGCAGGAGGTCCTGGGTGCCATGGGCAGGGGCTTGGGAGCGCCCAAGGGGGACTGGGAAGGAAGCAACTAGAAACAGCCACTTAACATCTATTTAGAGCCTGGGAGCATTTGTGAAAGCCATCCCCATTACTGTTGAAAAGATGCAAATTTGGTGAAATAATCAGCTGTATGGCTGCAGGCTGTTTCTCAAGTACCCTGATTCCTTACAGGAGGGAAGGTATTAGTGTAAGACACACAGCAAGGCCAAGTTCATGTTGCTCAGAGGTAGCCCCGAACCAAACTCCACCAAGTGCTATAAAACAAGATTTGTTATCCTGGGAAGCATTGACAGTTCATCCAATAAAGCCCCAAAAAACAGAACCCTTAAGGCTGGTTGCAGGGGTGCAAAAAGCAGCGCTCCCAGGCACGTCTGGCTGAGGGAACACGTGTTGGCTGCCCCACACAGCCCCTGCCCATCCCAGCCCGGGCATCTGGCAATTAAAGCCATCTCCTGGCATCTCCTTTTCATCAAAAATCCCTTGATATGTTTAAGGATCCATTTATCTGCTGCAATAAAGAGCATAAAGCAATCTGTGTGCAGGGCTTTTTGTTTAAAGCTGGGGAACATCCGAGGAGGAGCTCTGCCTTAAAATCCTTGGAAAACAGCTAAATGCATGGCTTAATGCAAGGTGTAATCTATTTCATGTCTCCAGGCTTCCCTCTCTGCCTCCTTCTCCACCTCCCTGCTTTAACTGGCTAAACTTTGAGAAAAAATAATGATGTGTTTAAGAAAAGGATAAAATTTAACAGCAAACCCCCATTCTCCTTGTATTTATTATTTTAAATATTGTACTAAGAAGCTTAAAATGCTACAATGTTTAAACAATATATTTAATTTCAGGAGTATCAAATATATTTTTAAACCACCAGTGTCTTCAAGGTGAGCCTTCAGTCAAGTAGTTTAATCATTACAATTCCAGCTCTCCCTAAAATCAGTTTTACAGCCAATGGCTTAAAATAACAGCATGGAAACAAAAATGTGTCCTCTAAACAAAAATATATCCCATCACCAGACACACGTTCAGCTGGGTTTGTGCTGCACATGCAGTGGGACAGGAGATAACAGTGTAAGGCATCATTTCAAATGTGGAAATATTTTCCCGTATGGCATAAGAAAAAAAAAATAAAACAGTTCAAGTGGCTTTTAGAGCAGAGTAATGGAATAAAGTGGAGTTGGAGAGGGTGTGTTTGTGTGCACGCCACAGTTTGTGCTACAATATGCATCTTTATGTATTATGGATTCCTTTTTCTCACATTTTTCTCAGTGGACAGATATTGTGCTGTAGTTCTCAGAATACCTGAGAAAAACATTCCAACAAATTGCATTCCTTGTCTTATACAGATCCTATAAGGAGCACAAAATAGGAGAGGAGAATCTTCATCGCAGAAAGCCCTTTTTGATTCCTCCTCCTCCCCCCCAATCTTCTGTAACAACATAAAAGATACTGTTATGACAAGTACTCTGGTAGTTCATTCTTTCATTTATAATTTAACCACAGCCTATATAACCTAATCAGAAAAATGTGGAGCATGATTAGTACAACAATCGAATACAGTTGGGCTCCTTGAACAACTCAAAGAACAATACAAAAGAAAGCAAAAAACAAAAAAGAAAGAAAGGGGAAAAAAAATCAAGGAAAACCATCGCAGGCATATCAGAAAATATGTGGTATTTCTTTAATATTTCATTTTAAACTACCTAATTGTGTTTTTAAGCTTCGGTTCCTGTAATTTTGCAAGATGAGGCATTCCAGTGAGAAAACATATGGTAAGGGATTTTTAAACCACATAGCTAGAGTGCATCATAGACTTATCTGCTGCTTTAGTGTCACAAAAATCCACCACTGAATTTATCCAGTCACCCATTAAAGAAAGAAAAGAATTAAAGGAAAAGGAGTTTAAAAATCCCCAAATGCTCCAACCCCCCCCCCCAAAAAAAAAACCACTACTGGAAAGTGCAATAGGGTTCAAGGCAGGAGCTGGGTAAATCTGTGAGACTTCCCACGGCAGGAAAAGTGGCAATTAGCTGGATATTTTGGGATCCTGCCTAGCAAATATTGTACATGGTGGTGACAAACTGTCACGGGCAACAACTTGTACCAGCACCTTGGCTAAAATGAGTTTTAATGACCCTCGTGCCTGAGATCGAGGAGAACTTCACATCGTGGCCCTTCCCAAAGCTTTCCCGAGGTGAAATCCAACGGAGGTTTTAGCTTGGCTCGTAGGAGCAGGCAAGGAGACATTTGCAGGAGAGACACTGAATCAGCACTTTATAAGCATTTTCTGAGGGGATGTCAAGACGGGAGAGAGACAAACTTTGACATTTGCATGTGGCAGGAAGAGCTGGGTGCTGGGAGGATGCTCCAGCTCCCAGGGATGTGGAGTCAGGCTGGGTGGAGGGTGCTGCTCCCACCCAGCTGCTTCTGCCACATCTGCCTGGAGAGAGAAGGGTTTCCTTGATCCGAGACTAAGGTAAGAGGAGGACACGGTCAGGCTTGGCTGTGGGGGAATTTCAGGCAACGCCTGGAACAATGTCACTGCCCTGAACAGCCGAAGGAAATCACAATGCCTTGGCACTGACATCAAGTCCTCGGGTTCTGTGGGAAGTGGAGTTGAAAGGATCTTCTGGAGGCCGGTGGTTAACTCTTGGTGAGAAGGAGGGATGTGCCACCAACACTGGATACGGAGTTTGGAATCGGGGTGAGAAAGCTGGGAGATCCCAGTTATTTGTTCAAAGATGCTGAGACACAAATTATCCCCTTGCAAACCTTCCCCTCACACCCGTAAAAAGCCACGAGTGTCACTGTGTGTGTATCCACGCAAGCTCCTGCCTCCTCATCCTGTTATTATCTAAAATTCACCTGGAATCAGGCTCTCCTAGATTTTTTTTTTCCTGCTTATCTTGCTTTTAAAAGACAAACTCTTAACCCCTTGCACTTCAGGGATTCCCTTAAGGTTGGTTACATTTTCCCACCGGGAATTTCTAAGTGTAAGGACCGAGAAAAGCGTAAGGTGTTAATCTTGATAATTAGTGCACAAAACCAATTAGAGGGCCAAAAAACCTTAAGGCACAGAAAGTGATTTTTTTGTTTATTTGCTTACCTTATTAAGTTAAATATCTGTCTGAATTAATCACTAATGAATGTGAAGAAGGCTCAATAGCACCAGCTTAATGAACAGCAGTGTCAGATGCATTTTACAGGGCACCAAATCACTGGGCAGAGGGAGCCAAGTCGCTCCTCAAAAATCACTTTTCTGCCCAATTTTCTATTTGCGAAGCAGTAAAGTATTTACATTTATTGTGCTGATTGAAGCACTTAAATAGTATGAATGGAGCACAGGCAGGTTTTAAAAATATAGAATCATTGCACAACCCTGCTCCTGGAAATTCACGTTGTTTTCCCCTAAAGGGTGCACCCTCCTACCCCCAAATTTATTTTACAATTCTTGCAACACCCTGTTATTACAGTAACCATATTTTTGTCTGTAATGTATGATTTTTCAGACTTTCTGTGCTGCAGGATTTAAATTGGGCATGAAGAGCAATCCCCTTCATACTTGCCTGGTGGCTTGAGCAAAGTTCGGGTGTTTTCCAGATCAAACTGTTCCATATTTTCCCCAAAACAACAACGTTTTCCCTCTCTTTCCATCTATTATTCACATCGTAAACATCTGCATTGTAAACGTCAGATGTACTAATTGTCGTGTCCCCAGCTCCAGGCACGAAGTGAACGTGCTCAACATCACTCTTAAAAAATAATTCTCATTTTTCTATTAGTATCTCCCCAAGTATCTCCCCTTTATTTCTGAGCAGGCATGGAGCTTTTGCAGCCCTTACGCTGGTTTGGTTTTTTTTTTTCACCCCCCTGCTTTGGAAAGCCTTCCTGAAATCTTTTCCTGCTGCAGATTTTTGGCTGCACGGACACACAGGAGGAAGGTGAGCTGATGCCTCAGCCCTGCGTTAGAGCCACATAATGGAATAGGACGGAAGGGGAAAGACTCATAGCAGAGGAGCAGAGAAAGTGGGAATCCAGAGCTTTCTAGGATCTTCTCAAAGGTGATTTTTTTTTTTATTTTTTAATTGCAGCCCCGGAACGATGGATGTTTTGTAGTAAATGTGTGCCCAAATATTTGCAGGAGAAGAACTTTGTTGGTTATTTGGCGCTGAGATGCTTTGTGAGAGCACACAAGCTGCGTGTAAGCTCACACACAGAACCTGCTGTGGCTACTCACAGCTTCTTACTCCGGGTGTAAGTCCTTCCCTACCTTGCCTTAATAAAATAAACACTAATAACCCTTTGAAAGAAATGTGGGAGCATTTTAAAGGAGGAGAAACTGCAAACTGCATCCTGCAGATTTAACTATTTCGGCGATTTGGGCTAAACGCTGTTCAAGCACCATTAATGGGTAAAGTGCCCCCGCTATTCACAGGAGATACTCCAGGAGTAAACACCACCCTGGCTACGAGCAGCTAATTAAAGGAATCGGGCGCAACTGAAAGAATCCTGAGTAAAAATACCAGTCCTGTTGGAAGGGCTGGAAATGCAGAGCCCAGGATGGGACGGAGCGGTGCTGGGATCAGAGCAGCCCAGCTCCTGCATCTCCAAACTCCTCTGCTCTTTGTTACTTAATGCGATGCAGGAGATCAAAGATCCACACAGGCTGTGCCGGGGTGTTGCTGCAGTCCCTGTCACACCGGGCTTCTTGCTTTTTTTATTTTCTTTTTCCCCCCTTTCCCCCCTTTTATTTTTTTTTACTTTATTTGTTGGAGGGGAGCTATTTTTTTTTAGCCGTTTTTCTTTCCTTTTTTGGGGAACGCTTTTTTTTTGTTTGGGTTTGATTTTTTTCTTTTTTTTTTTTCTTTTTTTTTTTTTCTATTCT
>NW_016690205.1:5623966-5626466 GCF_001604755.1 Lepidothrix coronata
CTCTGGAGGGAGAACACTTGGAGAGGGAGAATGCTGCAAATCAGGAGGAAGGTGCGTGAGCAGAGCTGGGTGATGGAGTGGCTGCCTGGAGAGCCCATTCCTGGGAAAGAAAGGAAAAGCAAAAATCATTCAGAAATCCGCTCTCGAAGCTTTTTTTTTTTTTTTTTTTAATGAAGAAAAGTAACCAGATTTTGTAAAAAATCCTTTTGTGTGGGTGCACAGACTTCTGAATGAAACATGAATGCACATTTTGCTGTTTTACAAAAGCCCCATAAAAAAAGAGCTTGTAGGTCTGCAGGCTCAAAAAAAATATCTTTAGATTTGAAATGAGTGTTGTCATATATGAAGGAACATAATAAAACCCTGCGAGCCATTCGCAGAGTCAGGAAAGTTCAGCCGTTAACCAAGTTAACATAAAAATTGCTCGAAAACACAGGAATAGTAATTTGGGGATAAGAAAGGAGGTAGAAATCATGTTATAAGTGCAAGTGATCTGGAAATAGCTGTTTGTCTTGGACATTTGCAGGGAAGTGACATCATGCCGAGTGTCCATGGGGATATTAGTCCTGCATTTTTCAGTCCAGATTCTGGCACTAAAGTTGGCAAAATTAGACCATTTTGTTGAAGTGATCTTCGAGCCGCCCACCTCCAGCACACATTACAGCACACCTATGACATGACCCAAGAACAATGGGTGAAAAATGGGCTATAAAAACATGAATGGCCTGCTTCATATAAAGCAGATTTTATAGTGCAGGTGTGCCTTCATTTATCGATACTGTAAAGCAGTGAGATCATACTGGCAGTAAAACACAACATTTGTAAAACAACAACCATGAAAAAAAAAAAGAAGAAATTCTATTAATTAAAAAATGTAATGGCACAGATAAAAACTCAACGGGGTGTTTTAGAATTACATTTGATATTTTGTCATCAGATGCTTTACATCAGCTTGCAGAGAATTCAGCCGGCTCGGAGAAGGATATCTGGAAAGGAGAAAAAAAAATACTTAATTGAACTGTAAAACTATATCCCACATTTAGGAAAAACCAGGCATGTAAAAATATCTATTTAATAAGTGCCGTTTAAGTTGTTAAAGCTGTTGGAGGGTTTTTTTCTTTCCTTCACCCATTAGGATATGAATGGGAAAAATTATGAATAGGAAATCCTGCTGGAGTTTTTATTGCCTATTTCCTTTCGGGAAGATGGCATTGTTCCTCTTTTAAAAAAGGGAAGGGGCGTAAAATAAGCCCAGGCATATGACAGACATCCTTCAAAGCTGGGATGGCAGGAGTGTGTTGTTCTGTATTTTTGTTACTCACAAGGCAAAGGCTGTTCTATTTTTAAGCAGGGCTGTGCTGCTGTGGACTTTTCCCTTCCCTTGAAAGGGGTTTTGGCATAATGTTGTTTTGATTAAAGCAGATTTCTGTTCTATTCTATTTAGTTTCTTATATTTTTTTCCCAGCACAATGCAGGAGCAAGGGATTTTTGGGGTTGTTTATTTTATTGTTGTTGTTGAGTTTTTCTTTTTTATTATTGTTAAATCTCATTCCAGGATAGAGAATAAAATTTTTCTCCCCACATCAACAACTCCAAAAATCCTTACCTGTGCAGTAGGTTTTTGCTCTGCCCACCTGTTGAGCAGCACTTTCAGGGGGTTTTAAGATCTGCACTCTCTTGGTTATTTTTTGGGGACAGGATAAAAAAAATAAATTAAAGATCTGACAAATTTCCTGGACAAAGGTCTCACCCTCCAAAGCCTTCATTGATTTAATCACCCTAAGCTGAGTAAGGGGAGGGAAGGGATCTGCCTCCTTTCACCCCACACAGTGATGACCCCAAAACATATTTGGGAGTTTTGCTGGAGCACCCAAAAAGTGGGGGAACCCCCTTGGCCACAGCCTGGGGGATCCTGATTCACCACAGGACCCTCACCTGGGGGTTGTCCTCACCCTCTGCCTTCACCCCCCCCTTAGAATCTCCCCCTCCCCAACTGCCACCATTCAGCTTGTGTCATCATGTTCAGCACAGATGTTTCAGCAGCTGTACATGGTGAGCAGGTTTGAAAAGATTTTTTTCCCCTAAGATATTTTTTCCGTGATATTTTTTCCCAAGATTTTTTCCCCTAATATCTCTTTTTCCTAGGATTTTTTTTCCTTATATTTTTACTTGAGATTTTATTTCTAATATTTTTTCTTATAGCTTTTTTTTCTTGTCTAACACATCTCGTGGCTTGATAACAATTGCCAATCACTGCCACGAGACCTACACCATAGACACAGCTTCCTATACTCCCCATCTGTCCATAAATTCATTGATTTTCCCTATTTTTTGATTTTGCTGTGCCTGGGCACTGGATTTGTTGTGTTCCTGACTCAGTGGCTGGAGCATTAATTTTTTTATTTAGTTTTGGAGAGCTCCCTCCCACCAAACACCATAACTATTTCCCAAATGTAGTAAAGTCATGGAGATTCCTGGAATAATGTCTCCATCAACCTGC